>NC_077227.1:197425070-197750784 GCF_027887165.1 Monodelphis domestica
GTTAAATCATCTGCCTTGAGGTTTGGGGTGGTTAGGTTTTCTTTCCTTTTTTCTTTTCTTTTTTTTTTAAAGAATATTTCCAAACAGTTTAGCATTTCATTTTAAATGATGAACATCTGATTATTTGGAGTTACAGTGGAGATGTTTGAAAATATTTCTAAATCATATGTCTCCAGCTTCTTAGCTAAATGTATCTGCTCAACTGAATTGGAATAGGGGAAAAATAAACATTTGCGACAGTAGTAAATGTACTTAGGCAAAACCTAGGAAGAAGAAGAAAGCTGCCTGTGAGAAAATAATTAATAAGGTTTACATCAATATGTACCTTAAAAAAAAAAGGTGGCAGTGCAAGAAGATGGGGGTGGGGGAGAGAATAATCCCTTTGTCATTTAGGCTTCTTTTCCATTTACAAAGTTCTCTAAAAAAAAGTTGCCAGTTTTTAAAGGTTCACTTTATAAAATATCAAATAGGTTTCCATTCTTTACTATCAAAGGATTCTGAGAATAACAGCATGGACCTCATATTTGACTTCAGACAGATTATTCAGTAAACATTTTTTTATTTGCTCATTTGTAAGGATGAGGCAAAGAATAAAATCTAATTTGTTATTTTATTAGAATTCTGTATCGGAGTGTTGCAGGACTGTGGATTTAAGAAATCTGTAAATCTCTTTAATAAAGGCCTGGGGAATTATTAGGAAGGACAAATGTAAAATGCCTGACAGTTACATTTCCAAAAGAAAAACACAATAATCTCATTAAAGAAATTACTGACGGCAGCTCACCAACATTAATGGTTGCTGCAACAAAGGACCCACAGTACCAGAAAGCAGATATGACTTTTTCTCTTCTTTTCAAATTTTACTATCGATCTAACTTACTGAGCATATCAAAATAACAAATTACAGTTTCTCCCTGAACAGACCTCTTCCTCAGAAAGCCCAGACAATACAGAACAAGACAAGATACTTTTCTACAATGGCTACTATCATTTAAACACAAAGAATACTCAAGAGTCTTAAAGAAGGGGTTTGCAGAAAAGTGATACTGTATTCTGTAACATAAATGATGATATTCCACCAAGATTGCCCTGGAACCAAAGAATATTTACATGCAAGGAGTTGTATTCAAAACGTTTTGTACCGTAAGTACACAGGAAATGATCCAGGTGTCTATAAAATCACAGATTCATGAATTATAATTTTATTTTGTTTTATCTTGGTTTGCAAGGTTTCCTTTATTTTCTTAGCTGTGTGAGATTTGTCTGAGCTCCACTCTTAGAGATCAAGAACTCTCAGATAAATAAATATCATCATCATAAAAAAGAAAGCCATTGAAGTTTCCTCTTAAAAGCAAAGCAATTGTAATAGGATTACCAGGTTATCTCCTAATTATCTTATTTGCCAGTGGGGTGGGTCCATCCTGCTTCAGTTTTTGGTTAGTTCAAGGTCTTTTTTGGAGTTCCTGCTAAACATGCCAAATTATGATAGGATACCTGCTGCATTGTGTCACATTGAATAGCATCTACCAGAAGAAAATTAGCAGAGACATTTTGTTTACTGAACTCTTTTATCTGGTACCTGAATCTCGAAGTATTTTAATTTTCTGAAAGAGACAGGCTTCCACATAATGGTGACAATTATAGAATGGACATTTTTGCACTTGAGGAAACAAAGGCCCTGAAGAGAATTGAGAACCAAACATTTCAAATTGGATTAAGGTTGAAACTAAGAGGAATTCACCCAATTCCCTTCTTTGCTTCCACTGGACTCTATATTGCAGTGCTCATTTACCTTAGTAGTTTATTAACTGACTCAGGCTAGAAAAAGAAAAATCTGAATTATCTTTCATTATGGGATCATCAACAACTTAATTTTGGGACTTCAGGGGTCACCTAGTCTAATAATCCTCATTTTATCAATAAAAATCATTATTTTACTTTAATTAAGACCTTGGAAAATGAAATGGCTTGGTTACATAGCTAAGAAGTGAGAGAGATAGAATTTGAACCCAGGTCCTTTGATTCTAAATCCAGTGTCCATTCTATTTATCCATACTGCTTTGCTCCTGAGAGATAGTTGTTGAAAGCAAATCATACTTTCGATACATCAGTTTCCTAAACATTTGTACAATTTCCTCTAAAAATTTCCTTACATTCATGAGATCTGATTTTGAAATGGACAAAGATAAACAAATTCAGATAAGATTTGATTTAGGAATTTTTTTTTAAGGGGTGAAGGTGGAGAAAAAAGGAGAGGGAAGTCTGGGAAATAAACCTCTCACTTTCTACTTGAAACAACAAGGGATAGCAATCCTTTTTTTCCTCCTAACCATTTAATAGACAACATGGGAATTAAAAATAGTAGTCTTCCAACACTGCCTAATATGGGTATTATAAAAATATTTGTCAGATACTGAGCAATTATCTTGCATTGAGTAATAACATATTGTACATTGCCATGGGCTATACTCAGGCCTTGGCCATTCACTTGAATGCCCTCAGTATAATTTCCCAGACCTTTACATTTCATTGCCAAATAATGCCCATTCGAAGTTCTTTTATTTTTGTACATTGGGCTACAAGCTGTATAAAAGAAAGAAGACCAAGTGAGCCCAAACCTGCTCATTGTGAGTCAAGCAAGACATAAAAGAAGGCTTATATTTCAGATACCAGAAGTCATCTGAATAAATGTTCAGCTGTTCTTTGGGTTGTCTTTATTTTTAAATTTTATGATGACCAAATTTTATGTTCTATGTGTTTTGATCTCTAAGTTAAATCATCTTAAATTTGTATAGGATCATTTTGAAATGAATTAAAATGTATTCACATGCATTCAGACTGATTGCCTGGACTTTCTGGAAGCCTTATGAGAATTCCTACCTTCAGGAGAGTTAGTTCCGATCCCATACATGATCTCACATGGAAGGAGAAACAACCCATTGCTGCTGGCCTGATTCCCACACCATACATTACCTCCCTCATCTCTGAGGAAATAATGACAGTGTCTCAAGTGATTCCTCAATACTGGGGACTTGCAAAGGAAGAGTTTGGGCTGCTGTGAGTATTCCAGAAGTCTTTCAAATTAGCCATTGGAAGGGGACAAGTAGGAAGGGTTTTAATATATTGCCTTAATTTTCAGTGCTTGAGAGATGGAGAATGTAGGTGAGGGGATGTAGGACAGGAGCAGAGCTAATAAACACCCTAACTTATGGGAGAAAATAGAACTCATACTAATTGGTTTTTGAATGTTCAAAAGAGAGAAGTCTGACATTCCCACCCCCATTTCACAGATCAGATCCTAGAAGCTGAGACATAGAACTGAGAGGGACCATAGATGTGGTTTTTAGACCAAATGCCTCATTAGAGACCAAACTGAGAATGAGAAGTCACATGGCTTACACTCAAATAGGTAAGTGACAGAATTGAATTTCAAACACTTGAGATCCAAAGGAGAAACTGAAACACATTCAGACAAAGACCATATTTAGCCCATGATCCCAAATCATTTTTGGAACTGGGTTTTTTTAAAAAACATCACTGAAGTTAATGATTTGGTATTTAAAAACCCAAATATTCAGCGTTAGCACTGATTGAATCTAAGGATGCCATAATTTTGGTTTTGCAGCCATATTAAGAAATCCTGCCTTAGTAGATCATATCCTCCACCCAGCCAGGTTCCTAGGTTGTATACTTAGTTGATGGAGGCTACATCTACTCCACAGGTATGGCAAATCTCCTAGGGCAAAAAACACCTCTTTATGGGAGAGAATTGATGGATTCATAAATCTCCCAATTGTAGTAAGTTCCAAGTACTTAAATATATATAGCCCTTCACTATTACCTCTAGTCTCTCCAAGGGAAAGGCCACAGAACCTCATATTTTAAATGCAAAATACAAAAAGGAATCAAAAATACTTGCCTACATTCGTGAGCTTTTTTGCTGAAGTCAAATAGATGGACACCAAAAAAAAAAAATTCTGATTGATAAAATTTAAGTTTCTGGGGCTCTGTATAGACCCAGCTGGAGAAGTAGAGTGTCTCTCCCTCCCCCTCCCCCCCGCCCTACATTGTGGCATTTAAGAGAATTTTTTCTACTAGACTGCTTACCTTCCTGAAGTAATATACACCAAGTGGGTGATCAAAACCAGCTTTAAAATTTTGAAATGATAGTTTCACCACTCACAGCCTTCTGAAATGTCATTTGCCAAGCTGGCATTTACATCCTTACTAGTTAGAATATGAAGGGGAAATCTCACAGCATGCTGGCTCTTTAGCAATACTATTCAAAGAGGGCTTTAAAAAAAGAATACAAGAATTAAGATGGGTTCATGATTATATATATTTTTGTGTCCCTCCTACTTTATTATATTTTTTAATTAATTAGCTAATTAAAAATATTTTTCCATGGTTACATGATTCATGATCTTTCCCACTCCTCTTCCCTCCCCCCTCCTGAAGCTATTTTTGCATTTTAATTTTTATTTACATAAACTCAGGGGTATTTTGGGGCCAATTCTTACTGGCTTTCAATAGCTCATTGTTAAATTTTTACTGTAAGCACTTTCACTTCACAAATCAGCAATTGATTCAAATCAGGGGTCAATTTATTATTTTGTTGATTGTCTAGGCTTTAGAAAGTGCTAATACTGAAACTTTAACTTAAAAGCATGTGCATACTTCCTTCCCCATCCCCACCTCCCAGAGAGTCCATTGTTAAAAATCTACTAGCACATTTTTGTATTGCTCCATGACCCATCACTCAAACTCAGCAGGAGAGTAGTAGTAGGGTCAAGGAATGAAATCAGAACTAGACTAGAAGCCTGGACTCTATAGTCCAACAACAACAATAATAAAAATGGCATTTTGTGGTGCCTTATTTACAAAGTGCTTTCTATCCATTATCTCACTTGAGTCTCACAACATCCATGCAAAACTCAATATGCTAGGCAACCTTCCAAGAGGGAATTTTCTCATGGCTTTCTCATGGCCACTTGGTGGGTGGCTAAGTGGCACAGATTCATAGAGTTCCAGGTCATCTTTTTTGGCTCTGTAGTAATATCCTTTTCCCAATAAGTCTACTAGAATCTCAATGTGGCATGGAAGAAAGAAAGAGTGCTGGGGACAAACTAGGTGGTTCAGTGGTTAAAGAACCAGGCCAGGAGACAGGAGGTCTTGGGTTCAAATCTGATCTCAGACCGTTCATTAATATTTGACCCTGGGTAATTTATTTGATCCTTATTTCCTAGTCATCACAAGAACAGTTCATCTCTTTGTCAATAATTTCTTTTTGGTTATACTTCATGGCTAGGAGTCATCTATTTGAACCAGAGTCTCTGAAAATTAAAATTGTAGATCATCCAAAGACCAATGGAGAAGAACATGATTAGTAAGGGTAGGATACAAAACATTATTCATCAAAGACTCCACAAAAAAAAGGGAATTTAAAGGATGTCCTCAGGGAACTCTATGGTCATTTGGTAGAAGCAAAAGATAACCAAATGAGACAGCAATTATAAAAAAAAAATCTTATGTGACATAGAAGTTTTATCTGGTGGAAATGGGTGCAATGCAAGCAATGGTTATAGTAAAACTTGTCATTTGAACCAAAGAGACTTTTAATTCAGGATCTCTGCTGTCATCACCTTGTATTGCTTAGGTTTTCTTCTATCCTCCCCTCATTGTGTGGGAGAAGCAACAAGGTGCTATTTATTTAAGTTCCTTGATTAGTACACTAGTTAGGAATATATGACAGGGTACTGAATGAAATCAAATCAGTGCAAATTCATTAAATGATCCATATTTTTTTCCCTTTAATACTCAACTCAAACACCAATTTCTGTCGGAAGACTCTATTCTCCACATCCCATAGTCTCTTCCTTCTGAAATTACCTTCCATTTACACAGTATTTGCCTCATGTATACAGTTATTTGCATGTTGTCTCTCAGTAGAATCAGCTCCTTGAAGGCAGGGACTGTTTTTTGTCTTTATATCCCTGTAGCTTAGCACAGAGCCTGGCACATAGCAAATAATTAATAAGCATATGATGACTGACAAGGGAAATAAAATGAAAATGAATTGAGGAGGAGAGAGACTAGAGAAAGAAAAGGGAGAAGCAGAAAACCTAGAGGTCTAGAAGTGAATCAGTTATAGTTTAATAAATACTTTAGCATTTATCTTAGATTGAGAGATTGTATAATCTATGGGGCAGGTAAATGGTGCAGCGAATATAGACATAATCTAATAGGGAAGATCAGACATGCACACATAAGGAAATATGAGTCTTATGCGACCGAGAGAAGCTAAGTGGGACAGTAGATACGCTGCTGTGTCTGGAGTCAGGAAGACTCATCTGCCAGAATTCAAATATGTCCTCAACCACTAGCTCTGGGACCCTGGGCAAGCCACTTAAGACTTTTTGGCTCAATTTCCTCATCTGTAAAAAGATATGGAGAAGGAAATGGCAAACAAGTATTTTGCCAAGAAAGCCTCAAATGGGGCAACCAAGAGTGAGATGACTGAAGAACAACAGATATTAGTCTATAGAGGATTGACCTTAGAGTTAGGGTGGCCTGAATTCAAATCTTCCTCTGACACATACTATGAAAACATGGACAAGACATTTAGCATCTTAGACCTATTGGAAATTTTCTAAGATAAGAGGCACTGATCTGCTTAGATGGGGGAGATTTCTCACACTGAGGAAATCACAAATTTTCCAACAGTAATGTCACAAAGAGACAGTTAAGCAGACATATTAAAGCCATCTCCCCACATGTAGTGTGAGGATGTCATTGTGTGATTCAAAGTGTGGCAGAATAGACATCTCTAGCTTCTTCTCCCCCATCATTCTCCAAAGGAGACCTTACTCTCTGCCAGGATGTTGGGGCTTGGAGTGTGATCATTCTGCTTTCCTCAGAGAAAGAGGATATCAGACTAGAATTATGTCTGTTTACTTTCCTAAATATTGTTAGTTTAGGGGCTGTAGTTTTTAGATTCAATTTAAACTTCTGATCGCTTATCATTAAAGGAGAAAGGAGGACTGGAGCTTTATATCCAACATTTAACTCCCTTCCCAGCCAATACCAGTCCAACAATGAACACACATAAGAGGTAGTAAAGAAACCTATTTATCCAAGTTGATAACAAAACAAAAATCAGAAGAAACATCTATAGGAGAATGTATATTAGATAATACAGAATGAAGAATACATCATACTGGGATTGAGGTAACTCACCTCAATCAAGGGAGAGCCCTAGCTCTCATCCAACGGGAAGTTCCCTGGACCCTAGTACAGCAAACTGGAGATTAAGACATGATAAAGATTGCCAAACCCCCTAATTTTCCCAGAATCGTATTCTCTTTTTAGCCACCTGAAGTGGGATTGGTATCATCTTCTTCTTGTAGATGGAATCTAGAAGGTCCTGAGTGTTTGTGCCTGAGGAGACTAAGAGTTTAAAGAAAATCAAGAGACTAAAGAGATTTGAGGAGATTAAAACGACTTGCAGAGACTGGAAAGCTCTATTTTCACCTCCTCTTGCCAACTCTCTACTTGCACACTCATACAACAATGGGGCATTGATCACCACCAATGAGATGAGAATTCCATACTAATGAACTTTGGAACTCAGATTACAGAATAAATGGTTGATTCAGTAATTGTGTTAAATACTAGATGTAGTAGTTCCATATAATTCTACTCAGAAGAAGGAGATAAGTTTCATATATAATCTCTGAGATCTGTTATTAAAACTAGTTATTATAACTACCTAGAATTCAGCTTCATATTAGTTATTTTTTTATTTATAGTCATCAGGAATATTGTTTTCTTAGTCCCAATTTCTTTATTCTGTATCAGCTTATATGTCTCCCCATGTTCCTCTGAATGCTTTATTTGTGTTGTTTGCTATAATGAAATAATACTTTAAAATGTCATTTCCTCCACCATTCCTCAGTAGATGGTCATACACTTTGTTTAGAGTTTTTGGTAATTTAGAAATCAACGCCAGATATTATGATAACCACCATCGCTATTGTCAAATGATAGGTTTGGCCAACTTCATCATCTTCCATTTCAATAATAACAATATCTACAGATGAAAAGGTAAAAAGAGAGAAAAGTGAAAGCAAATGAAGGAAATAAGCATTTATTTACTGCCTACTATATATGCCAGGCACAAAATTTAGTGCTTAATAAATTTATCATTTTGTCTGATATGATTTGAAATAAGCATCTCTTAGAATCTCAATTTCTTATTCTATAGATACAGATTTGTCTACTTATCTTTCACTAATCTAAAATGGGAATATACAAATGTTAAGCTATTGAACTATGGGGAAAAAAGAGTAACTGCAATATCCATGTATGTATTATCAAAGAATCACTGTTCACATTTGTGATGGAATGGACCAGCTCAGTGATTTCTTCATCTTCATCTTCTTCTTCTTCTTTTTATTTTTTTTTTGGTCCTGTTTTATGCCTTCTATTTCTGGGTATGTTTATTTATACAATAGGGTGAGTGAAAAATGCAGTTTCTTTCTTTCATGCATTTTAGTCTCAAATGGTTAAATAATTAACATTTTTTCTTGGCCCCTCCCTAACTCATCACTATCCACACAGATCTGAATCAGTTCCTCTGATTTTTATTATACTAACTTTGCACATCTTTCTTTAGTATCCATTTTCCATCCTCAGATTATCTACTCCAGCCCTCCCCCCTTTCTCATCTAGCCTTGTATTGTACAGTAGTTCTTTTTATATTGTAACTTACTGGAAAAATTCAATTTTCACATCTGTCTGGTGGATTTTGACTGATACGGTGCTCTCTGCACATTGATATTACTGGGAATTCTGGGCATGTGAAATGGAATATTGCAGGATGTGAACTGAATTTTGAAACTCTGAGCTCCAATAACAGGGATATTTTTTAAAAATTGAGTCACTTATTTTTAGATGTTGGTCCTATGATTCAAAATTTCTGTGCTTGGAGTCTATGAGCAATCATTATTCATAAGCCGGGACTTCTGAAGTATTTTTAATTGTTTAATCAGTTGACATTATTGGCAGCATACTCTGTTTTCTTGTTTCCCATAAATGTCATGTCTTGCTACCCGGGACTTACCCATTAGTGGCCATAGCTGAATGAAAACTGGATCCCAATCTGCATAGCTTCATTCCCTTAGAGAACAAAGCACCATATAAGTGCTAAGAAAGACCTGAATATGAGCTTTGTACAGGACTAGTGTCATTACAACTAATAGCTTTGCAGAAAGCCACTCAGTCAGGACAGGTAATGATTTATGCTGGGAAAGGAGTAAAGAATGCTGACTGAATTAATTTTGCTACCTGTCTGCTGGTGGGGGGGAGAAGGAGTGGACTAGAGACAGGTTTTTGTAGGCTGATAAATTTTTGGTGCTTATTTACAAAGCCAATCAAAAGGTTTTCATCACTTCTAGAAGGCACTAACTTTATATTTCCTTTGTGTGTAGCTGGGATTACAAATCTTTCTTTTCCCTCTGGCATGTGGGAATAGGCAGTGGGGGAGTAGTAGAGAGGGTGACTAGTTTCTCATTTTTTACATCTATGTGTATGTATGTATGTGTGTACATACATACATACACATATATGTAAGTGGAAGACTATAGATTTAGAACTGGAAAAGGTCCTAAGAGTTCATTGACTCCAGTATCCTTATTTCACAGATAAGGAAAGTGGCACTCAGAGAGATTAAGTTACTTGCACAGGGTCAAAGAGTTGAGCTGGGGCAGATTCAAACTCAGGTCTTCTCTATTTATTCTAAATCTACCACTCTATTCTTTTTAGCAAGCTAGCTATAAGCAGCTCTGAGTAAATAGTATAACCTGACCCAACTGTCCAAGAGGAATCCTGATGGACTGAGAGATAAGTATAGAGGAAGTAAAGTACTCCTCTTGAACCTTTAGACTACAGAACATTATGATTATGGATACAAGGCATAATAAGAAGAGATAGGATGCAACTTTGATAATTCGCCATGGGGCTACATGGAACTGGGAGAGCGATCCAGATGTCAATGAGAGGAGAGAGTTACTATAATCCCTGGGAGATCTTTTGTGAGTGGAACTGGTAGTTGTGAAAGCTCAAAAGAAAATACATACAAAAAGTATAAAAATACAATAGAAGACTATTAAAATGAAGGCATTCTGGTTTAGAATTGTGATTTGAACTATTGGCATGTTATGGTTCCCCTTTCCCCTTTCACAGTAACACAGATCTGGTTTCCTAATAAAGAATGATCACCATGTGATAGGAGCTGTGGAGAATGGCAGGTAGAGGGAAGGAAGGACACGATTTCATATGGATGAATGTGTTAATACTTGCAAGAGGGTACAGAGACCTCTTGGAGGCAGAGAAACACAGGCCTGTGAATGACGAATGTCTGGCATTTGGTAGGAGCTGAAGAAAGTGGCAGGCAGCAAGGCAACTAAAGAAAGTTTTAATTGGGTTTAGTAACTGGTGATATGGAGTAAAAAGGAAGTAAATTAAAACATACAGAAAAAAACAAAGGGAAAAAAACAAATTTGAGAGAAGAAGGGACAGTAGAGCATCAGCAGTGTAACAGCCAATGGCAAGTTGTTCTTTGTGAGAACTGAAATACATCTTTGTGAGAACTGAAATAATGCATTTTATTCATAGGATCTTGGATTTAACATTTCATAACATACAACACTTTGAATATCCCATCTATTTTCCTTTTCTTTTGCTATATGACCAAGTTATCACTTTACTTTTATATATATATTTCTTGGATACTAGTCAAGGCACCCAAGGCGATTAGATATTGCAATTTATAGGGTACTAGTCTTAGTTTTGGAAAGACCTTCCGTCAAAGCCTGCCTGAATACTTATTAGCTGTACAATTCTGTCAAGTCACTTTTCCTCTCTCCACCCCAGTTTCCTTATCTGCGAAGATGTGGAGGCTGGTCTTTATGGCATCCAAGATCTAAAATCTATGATCCTTTATACCACTCCTTGTGGGTGTCATAATTGATAATATGCTGCAGCCAATATATGTATACCACATCTCTTTTACAATAACCTTTTTCTTACCTGTTATTTTGATTTTCTTTTTTAGAAGATTATTGAGATATACAATTTTAGTAATACAATAGAAAATTGGTCTGAAAATATAGGTTTTTGTGTCAGAGAGCAATCTGGGGGGCATTATCATTGAAATCACTAAAATTCCTTCGATGCAAATCAGTCCACCATCTCTAACTCAATTCTAGACCAAATTCATTTCCAGTCCTTAGTGTCTGTGATGGTACATTAATTCTAGGAGATTTAGACTATGTAATCTAAGCAATAGATATTTGGAACCATTTTGTTTTTGCCCATTTGGATTGTTAGTTAATCTCTTTTGTGTGGTCGTAAATCACATTGAGGAGGACCTATAGTATCCCAGGTCCATACTTAATATTGTGTGGTTGTTGTTCTTGTTCATGCTTTATTTTTGAAGAGGACCAGTGACATCACTCTTGATTCCAATGTGAATTGAATTTAAGTGAAGGACAGTTGCACAAATTAGCTCCACTCTCTTTTCTGAAGTCATTGAAGTCCAAGTCAAGATAACTGCAATGGCCTGAGATACAATGGCTGACCTTGGCATCTTAGATATCTCAGCAATATCTCAGCACTGGAACGTGCTTTAACTGACTCCATGGCCACTTCATGGCCATGAAGAATGAATTCATAATGTTGGAGTCGCCATCTCCCTAACTTACTGATGATGATAAAATCTCTTGGTTCTCCTCAGCATTGTTTGGCCTCTCAAGTTGACACTGGTAATAAGTAACAGAGATGGAATCTAAAGTCAGATTCTCTGATCCTAAATCTAACCCTCTTTTCATTTGTCCTAATTCAGAAGTTTGCACTAGGGAATAGAGCATTAGATTAGTACACTGGAGAACGAGATAATGGTCTCACCTACTTTGAAACAGCCATATCACCTTGACCAAGTCACTTAATTCTTAAGGGATTTGTTTCCTCATGGGTAAAATGAAGATAGTAAATATTTCCTCTGCCTATCAAATAGGGTTATAGTATTAGTTGAAATCACATATAAGGCAGCACTTGAAAACTGGTGATTCCTGTATCAGTGGACTTGTTTCATTATCTAATTTTCTGGCAGGTATTAGATTAGAAACAACAAAATTTTTAAAATTGACTAACTTCAAGGTAGTTAAAATGACTTCAGGAAAAATGACAGCTGATGAATAGACACACAAGAGAAATCAGACAAACTAAAAAGTTTACAGAGAATTGTATTCAGTATTCAGTAATGGATGTGTATATAATGATAATAATAGCTAGCATTTAATATGGAAATATGTTTTGCATGACTTCACATATATAATGGGTATCATATTGCTTTCTTTCTCAAAGGATGATGAGGGGCTAAGGGGAGGAAAAGAATTTGAAACTCAAAATAAAAAATGAATGTTAAAAGAAAACAACTAAAAAATAATAGCTAGAATTTATATAGATCTTTAAAGTTTACAAAGCATTTTACAGATATAGCTCTACTTCTCATCCTAAAAATCTTGGTAGATAGGTATTATTATTATTCCCATTTTATAGATGAGGAAACTGAGAGAAAGGCATTGTGACTTTATCCAGGGTCAGACAGTTTGTAAAGTGACTGTGGCAGGATGTGAACATAGATCTTCCTGACTCCAGGTCCAGTTTTTTATTCACTATATCACTTATCTGAGATGATTAAATAATGTTGGGTATACACCACTTAAGAAGACAGGAAAGTGTATAATCACTTTAGAAATATTTCCACTTAAATCAGTCTGAAAAATGCTATGTTGCTTAAAAGAATAAGTTGTAGTTATTCCTTCTAAGACAGGAACACTAGAAAGGTTTTCCACTTAATCCAGTTAAAAATATTCTTGGTGCCTGAAGTAGGTAGGTTATCTGGAAAATTCATTTAGGTGGAAAAATTCATTCCCTAGTAATACCATGAATATGAAGCTTGTAAAAAATGTTTCTAATACAGTGTAGGTGAGTCTTCTGACCTGAGAGTAAGGAGAATGGATTCCATGCTTTCTGTATTAGCATCTTATTTTGTAACTGACTAAGTCTGTGGCACAATTTCCCCAGTGCAAAATGCATGTAATTTTGAAGCTTTGCTAGAAGCTTCAGTGCCAAGAATGTTCAGTTATCTTTTATGGCATTATTGGGACCCTGGTCCAGACCTTCACCCTATGACCTGAAATAATGCCTCCATTCGAAAGCCTGGTAATGATATTACAACCGATGCCCACAGATGCCACTCCATTCTTCACCCCATTACCTTTTTTAAACATATAGGCTTGAAAGAATGGTTTGCTAATCAGTAGGTTCAATAATATGGTAACCCGTAAGCCAACAAGTTCAACAAACATTTATTAAGTACCTACTATGTATAAAGCTCTGTTATGAGATGCTGAGGATAAAAAGGCAACATGGAAGAAAGTTTTATTTTGTTTTTTTCTCAATGAACTTATATTAGACTGGATCAATGTGAGCACAAATAATTCTGTACATAAGAGCTAGAGGAAAAAGAGAAAACAAAGGAAGACAG
Source organism: Monodelphis domestica (assembly GCF_027887165.1). Lineage (NCBI taxonomy): Eukaryota > Metazoa > Chordata > Mammalia > Didelphimorphia > Didelphidae > Monodelphis > Monodelphis domestica. The sequence continues at coordinate 197,438,680 of NC_077227.1, forward strand.
AAGAAAGAATAGTCAATTTGGAGCCACAGGATCATTGATTTCAACCAATTAACTAACAGACATTTATTATCAATGACCAATAAACATTTATTGTCCATTATGTGCCAAGCTCTGTACTAAATGCTGGGGATATAAAAGAAGGTGAAAGAGAGTTTTTGCTCTCAAGGAGCTTATAATCTAATGAATTTAAACTCAAAACTGGAAGGAACATTAGAGGCCAACTAGTCAAGCCTCTATTTTATAAATGAGGAAATTAATGCCTCGGGAGTCCAGGTGGCCCATCTGAAGTCACATAGAAATAAATGCCAGAGATAATTTTTGAACCTGGGTCTTTTGTCATCATACTGTTTTGGAGGGTCTATATTTAAATCCTACCTCTGTAACTTGATAGCTACTTGACTTTGGGCAAGACTGCAGACAAAGGGGCCAGCTAGTCTAAACCCCTTCATTATATGAATAAGATAACTGAGGCCTGGAGTGTTTAGGGACTTATTCAAGATCACAAAGATTGTACAAAAGTGGGATTTTGACTAAGGATTCATGAATCCATAATCAGTGCTATTTCAGAAGGATTTGCAGTATGGAGTAGGGAAGATAAATTAGTTCATACTGATGGTCTTGATTTTTCTCAGTAAAGTAGGAATTGATGTGATCTGTTAAAAATAGTGGGATGGGGTAGTTAAAGAGTTTAATGGGAGAATCTTTAGACATGTGGGGATTAAATGATTTAGAACTGTGGGATAATAGATGATGGGAGAATAAAACCTTTGCTTTGCAACAGTGAGAAAGTATAGTTGAGATTAGATGGAATGAAGTTTTTTTTTAATTAATTAAAAAAAAACTTACTATGTATTGGTTCCCAGGCAGAAGAGGGGTAAGGGCTAGGCAATGGGGGTTAAGTGACTTGCCCAGGGTCACAGCTAGGGAGTGTCTGAGGCCAGATTTAAACCTAGGACTTCCTCTAGCCCTGGCTTTCTATCCATTGAGCCAACCAGCTGCCCGCAGATGACATGAATTTTGGCAAATTCTTCTAGTTAGTTAATTAATAATAGAACTGCTATTTTGATTATTTTTTTTAATCTTTTGTTATGAGGTTGGTCCCAAACCTGATGGTTAAGGGAGAGGGGCATAATTGGAAATGAATAAGATATAAAAATAAAACACATTGAGAAAACAAAATGTAATAAAAAATAAAAATAGATAAATAGTGGAATTACTATATTCATGCATGACTAAGTGGGTCACCTTCTGCTAGCATTTCATTGAGTTATTATTCAGATGTTTGTTGTTTTTTTCAGTTATGCCCAACTATTTGTGATCCTATAAATAGTTTTCTTGGCAAAGATCTTCGAGTGATTTGCCATTTCCTTCCCTGAGGCAAATAGGATAAGGGACTTGGCCAGGATCACAGAGCTAATAAATGTCTGAGATAAGATTTGAACTCAGAAAAATGTGTCTTTCTAACTCCAGGTCCAGAACTCTATTTATTGTACTATCTAGCTGCCTTTTGTTAATATTAGATTTCTGAAAATATTTCTAAGTCTTAGGCCAGCTTCCCATTCTCCTACTTTCTTTCATCTCCTTTGATGTTGATTGAAACCATGATTTCAGTCATGATCTTTTCTCTTTCACAAATTTAGAACTGATCATGAACTCAGTGGCCACCCATATAACCCCTTCATTTTGTAGATAAGGAAGTCAGTGAACAACTTGTCCAGCATCACACACATAATGTGGCAGAACCAATATTTGAACTCAGGTTCCCTGGCTCCAAATGAAAGCCCTTTTTACTATATTAAGCCTTGATTTCCTTGTGTATACAATATTCCCTTAGATTTGTAGGGTTTTAATGTTTGTGACTACATGGGGACCAACTCTACTATATTACTAAATATACTATATTAAAAGCCTAAAATAAGGGATTATAGCCAGTTGTGACCAACATGGAGTGAATAGAGCTTTGCTCCAGAGCCATGATGGCAAACTTATGACATGTGTGTCAGTACTGACACACGTAGCCATTTTTGATGGCATGTGACCATATGTGGGCTCAGTGCACCTCAGGGCCCAGTATCTGCCCAGGGAGCTTCATGCCCATAGCCATGGCCATGGCCAGGCCCTGGCCTATCCTTGGGGGGAGGAGAGGGAGGGACTGCTCCATGTGCTGGCCATCGGGGGTGTGGGGGCGAGCTGCGGGCCACATTTTCCAAGCAGCTGGAGCATGTGGGGCTCCCGCAGGGTCAGGGAGGAGGAGCACACACAGGAAAGGAGTGACCACTGGCAGGCAGGCTGGCAGGTGGCAGTTGCTGCTCTCAAGGTGCCCCCAGCCAGCCTGCTGGGGAGGGGCTGGGCAGGGCAGGGCCAGCAGGATACTGGGCAGGGCTCAGGCCCAAGTACAATGGAGAAGTGCCTGGAACCAATTACCAGACACTTTTAGCACCCTGAAAAATATAGCAATGACTTTACTCACAACTTTTCCTTCTATGTACTTTTGTGAGACCTTATTCTCAGCACTAAATAATATCAAAACCAACAAAAGAAACAGATTGACAGATGACGTTAGTAGCTCTTGCTTGGGCTTGAAGTATACAAAATACCATCCTTCAATTGAAGATTTTGCCAATGAAATTCAACAACAAAAAAAGTCACTAATAGGCAGGTTAGTTAAAGAATTTCCCCTCCCCTTCACTTATCTTAGTTCAAGTCACCCCGCACAAGTTAAATAATATCAAGACCAAAAAAAGAAACTGACTAACAGATGAACAAAGAAGTCACTAAGCAGCTAAGTTAAATAATTAGTTTTTTGTTTATTAAATATAGTTATATATAACAATTATACTTTTTTTGTTATTTAAATTATAAATATAGCAAAATTATGTTTTTTTTTTCCTAGAAGTGACACACCACCTGAGTTATGCTCAATTTTTTGGCAAATTTTGACACACCAAGCTCAGAAGTTTGTCCATCTTTGCCCTAGAGTGCTAGGATCTAGTGAAGGAAGAAGGGTAGCCAATGTGTTTTCCAGGCTTCAGTTGGCAAGCTTCCAAAAGCATTTGATACAATTGTCAGTAGCTATAGTCTTGCTGATGCTGTTCCCTGCTCCCTGCCTAATTCCTTATTAGTTCAACTGAACTTTTTTGGGACTGTCCTCTATATAACCATCTATTTCTTCTCCTGCCCTCATATTTCCCTTTGTGCTCTCATTCAATTATGTTAGCCTTGGTCATTCTTCTTGAACTTAATATGCCTCAGAGACAGTAATAGTTATTTATGGCTTTTGTTCATTGGATTGAAAACTGGAAGGACCTCTAGATAATGTCTATATTTTATAGATGCAGAAACTAAGTTCATTCAAGGTGAAGTGATTTACCTAAGGTCACATAATTAGTAGGTAGCAGACCTAAGTTCAAACATATGGACTTTAAGTCTAAATCTAAGTTTCTTTTTACTATATCACATTTTAGCATAGATGACCTTGATCTTTTGGAATTGCAAATAAGACAGGCCTTGATTTTGGTTGTTTCCTGATATTTACTGGCTTATATTTCTCCCTAGTCAGTCAAAACCAATCTCATCTGGGATGATTAACTCAGGGCTCTTTCTAATTGAGGAAAATTTGGGCTGGTAAAGCTGCTTGGATTCTTGAGCCCTTGATCTATTAGACTATACTTCCTCCTCTGGCTTCCAAAGTTTCTTGCCCTTCCAGCACTGACCTAACTATGTCCTTTCTTTTCCCCCAATATTTGATGACTCAGGCCCTTTAAAAATTTAATTCTTATTCTTGGTTTCCTGAATAAGAAAAACGCTTTCCTATTTGGCCTCCAGAGATTCCTTTCATGAATTTTTAGGCCATTCTTCATTTCTTTTGCATTCTCTGGAGACTGAATTGACTTTGACTTCTTGGAAGCTAGAGTTTATCCTTGACCTGCTACTTACTCTCTGTTTTGTTTGGTTTTCCTGAATAAAAAATACAGGGACAAGTTGTTAAAGCCAGGTCTACTTTAAGTGAAACTTGGCTTCTTCATCCTTAATTCCAGGTTATATATTTGGAGTATTGTGCCAAGTTTTGGAGTGTCACATTTTAAGCACTGATTCTATTGATAGAGAGTATCTAGAAGAAGGTAATGATGAAGAGCCTCTAATTCATTCCATATGAAGATTCATTTGATAGAACGTTTAACCTGGTAAAGAGAAGACAATGGGGATTTGACAGCTGTCTTCAAGTATTTAAAGTATTTAATGTGGAAGAGGGATTAGATTTATGTTTGGCTGCAGAGCAGAACTTGAAAATTACATAGAAGCTTATTTGAGTTCAATGTAAAGAAAAAACTGCTTACTAATCAGATTTATTCAAAAGTAGAGTATAAAAACCTCAGGATGTAGCAGACTTAAAGCATTTGAGCCAAACTAATGTACCAGCAATGCTGTAGGAGATCATTTTTCAGGTACTGGTTGGGCTACATGGTCTTTAAGACCCTTTCCAATTCTGAAATTCTGTGATTCAGGGAAAATGTTAACTAATCATTGTAAAATGTGGCCAAAATGTGACTATTATTAGTTTTCTTAATTTAAGAATTATGCTTTATTAATTAAATTAAAGAAAAATGCTTTATCCAACCCTGGCATCCTTCCTACATTTCTTGGAGGGGTGAAGATATTTTAGTTCAGACTCAAACATTCACTAAATGTGTGATCTTGGGAAAGTTACAACTTTTTTCAAGTCTCAATGACCCCATTTGTAAAATCAAGGGCTTTCTTAACATTCCAGGTTTAAATAGAATTCTTTTATTTTGGTCTTACAATTGGGGGGGGGGTGATTTCCTATTTCTCTCCTATTTGGTTATCTTTTATCTTCCTCTCTGTGACCTTTGAACTTACTACAGACTTTTCAATGATCATGAGTTGAGGCATGGCCAGGTACATCGTTTAGAGGATCAGGAAGTCAACAGCTAGCATAAAATACATACCACTTGTCCTTGTCATCTGTCCTGCCATTGCTCTATAAGTTTCACTGGGCCGTACCATCTTCCTGGCTAACATACCATCCAGATCCCCAGGTATTATCATCTTATCTTTAGCTATACCCTAAGAACCACTGGACTTTTCCATATGCTCCATAGTTAGTTGTTCTATATGTTTTCTCCCCTCCCCAATTAGAATGTGAGTCCCTTGAGAGCAGAGACTCCAAAGCCACAATAGGAGACAGAGTTAAGACAGACCTAAGACGGCACCCAGAATGTTCATTCTTGAAGCAGAGCAGGAGCCATACTATGAGCCAGAGTGAAGACTCCACCTGGGTAGTAAAGCACTTTGGGACTTGCAAGAGTTCTATTATCAAGTGAAATAAATCAGGTTGGCATTTAGTCTGGCAGTGTAATAGTTAAAATTTAGGGAAACTGAGGCAGATAGAAATTAGTTTCTCTCTGCAAGGAGTATTATTTTTTATGAGGATTATTAAAGATCAAGGGTTAAAGAAAATACAAGCAAGAGAAGCACATGTTAGGTGGGCCATGAGGCCCACCCAAATTTCACTCACATGAGACGTATCTGTTTGCCAGCAGAGCCAGGAAGAGAAGAGAAGAGAGACCGCTGTGGGTGGACCTCAGAGTTGTTTTGATTTGCATCTTTCTGATTATAAGAGATTTAGAACACTTCTTCATGTGCTTATTAATAGTTTTGATTTCTTTATCTGAGAACTGCTTATCCATGTCCCTTGCCCATTTATCAATTGGAGAATGGCTTGATTTTTTGTACAGTTGATTTAGCTCTTTATAAATTTGAGTAATTAAACCTTTGTCAGAGGTTTCTATGAAGATTTTTTCCCAGTTTGTTGTTTCCCTTCTGATTTTAGTTACATTGGTTTTGTTTGTGCAAAAGCTTTTTAATTTGATGTAGTCAAAATTATTTATTTTACATTTTGTGATTCTTTCTATGTCTTGCTTGGTTTTAAAGCCTTTCCCCTCCCAAAGGTCTGACATGTATACTATTCTGTGTTTACCCAATTTACTTATGGTTTCCTTCTTTATGTTTAAGTCACTCACCCATTTTGAATTTATTTTGGTGTAGGGGATGAGGTGTTGATCTATTCCTAGTCTCTCCCACACTGTCTTCCAATTTTCCCAACAGTTTTTATCAAATAGTGGATTTTTGTCCCAAAAGCTGGGATCTTTGGGCTTATCATATACTGTCTTGCTGAGGTCACTTCCCCCCGTCTATTCCACTGATCTTCCTTTCTGTTTCTTAGCCAGTACCAAATTGTTTTGATGACTGCTGCTTTGTAATATAGTTTAAGGTCAGGGACTGCAAGGCCCCCATCATATGGTTTTTTTTTTCATTATTTCCCTGGATATCCTTGATCTTTTGCTCTTCCAAATGAACTTTGTTATGGTTTTTTCTAAATCAGTGAAGAAGTATTTTGGTAGTTCAATGGGTATGGCACTAAATAGATAAATGAGTTTGGGTAGGATGGTCATTTTTATTATATTGGCTCGTCCTATCCATGAGCAGTTAATGTTTTTCCAATTGCTCAAGTCTAGTTTTAGTTGTGTGGAGAGTGTTTTGTAGTTGTGTTCATATAGTTCCTGTGTTTGTCTCGGGAGGTAGATTCCTAGGTATTTTATTTTGTCTAAGGTGATTTTGAATGGGATTTCTCCTTCTAGTTCCTGCTGAGCTGTGTTGGAGATATATAGAAAGCTGATGATTTTTGTGGGTTTATTTTGTATCATGCAACTTTGCTAAAGTTGTTGATTATTTCAATTAGCTTTTTGGTTGAATCTCTAGGATTCTTTAAGTAGACCATCATGTCATCTGCAAAGAGTGATAACTTGGTCTCCTCCTTGTCTATTTTGATGCCTTCAATATCTTTTTCTTCTCTAATTGCTACTGCTAGTGTTTCTAGTACAATGTCAAATAATAGGGGTGATAATGGGCATCCTTGTTTCACTCCTAATCTTATTGGGAATGCATCTAGTTTACCCCATTGCAGATGATATTAGCTGATGGTTTTAGATATATACTGTTTATTATTTTTAGGAAAGACCCTTCTATTCCGATGCTTTCTAGTGTTTTTAATAGGAATGGGTATTGTATTTATCAAAGGCTTTTTCTGCGTCTATTGAGATAATCATGTAGTTCTTGTTGGTTTGCTTGTTGATGTGGTCAATTATGTGGATGGTTTTCCTAATATTGAACCATCCTTGCATCCCTGGTATAAATCCTACTTGATCATGGTGGATGACCCTTCTGATCACTTGCTGGAGTCTTTTTGCTAGTATCCTATTTAAGATTTTTGCATCTATATTCATTAGGGAGATTGGTCTATAGTTTTCTTTCTCTGTTTTTGACCTGCCTGGTTTTGGAATCAGTACCATGTTTGTGCCATAAAAGGAATTTAGAACTCCCTCTTTGCTTATTATGTCAAATAGTTTGTATAGTATTGGGATTAACTGTTCTCTGAATGTTTGATAGAATTCACTGGTGAATCCATTGGGCCCTGGGGATTTTTTCTTAGGAAGTTCTTTGATGGCCTGTTGGATTTCATTTTCTGATATGGGATTATTTAAGAATTCTATTTCTTCTTCTGTTAGTCTAGGCAGTTTGTATTTTTGTATATATTCATCCATATCACCTAAATTGGTGTATTTATTGCCATATAATTGGGCAAAGTAATTTTTAATGATTCCCTTAATTTCGTCTTCATTGGAGGTGATGTCCCCCTTTTTGTCTTTGATGCTGTTAATTTGCTTTTCTTCTTTCCTTTTTTTAATTAGATTGAACAGTACTTTGTCTATTTTGTTTGTTTTTCAAAGTACCAGCTTCTTGTCTTATTTATTAAATCAATAGTTCTATCACTTTCGATTTTATTAATTTCTCCCTTAATTTTTAGGATTTCTAGTTTGGTTTTCTGCAGGTGGTTTTTAATTTGATCGCTTTCAAGTTTTTTTATTTGAATTTCCAATTGATTAATCTCTGCTCTCCCTAGTTTGTTAATATATGCACTCAGGGATATGAATTTACCTCTGATTACTGCTTTGGCTGCATCCCAAAAGGTTTGAAAGGATGTCTCGCCATTGTCATTTTCCTCGGTGAAATTATTAATTGTTTCTATGATTTCTTCTCTAACTAAACAATTTTGGAGTATCATATTGTTTAATTTCCAATTAGTTTTTGATTTGGTTTTCCATGTACCATTCCTGATCATTATTTTTATTGCCTTGTGATCTGAAAAGGCTGCATTTATTATTTCTGCTTTTCTGCATTTGTGTGCCATGTTTCTGTGACCTAATGTATGGTAAATCTTTGTGAATGTGCCATGTGGTACTGAGAAGAAGGTGTATTCCTTTTTATCCCTATTTATTTTTCTCCATATGTCTATTAATTCTAATTTTTCTAAGATTTCATTCACTTCTTTTACCTCTTATTTATTTTTTGATTTGATTTATCTAAATTTGATAATGATTGGTTTAAGTCTCCCACTAATATGGTTTTACTGTCTATTTCTTCCTTCAATTCTCCTAGTTTCTCCATTAAAAATTTGGGTGATATATTATTTGGTGCATACATGGTGATTAGTGATATTTCCTCATTATCTAAAGTCCCTTTTAACAAAATATAATTACCTTCCCTACCCCTTTTGATCTGGTCTATTTTTGCTTTGCCTTTATCAGATATCATGATTGCAACTCCTGCCTTCTTTCTGTCAGTTGAGGCCCAGAAGGTCTTACTCCATCCTTTAATTCTGATCTTGTGGATGTCTACCCACCTCATGTGTGTTTCTTGAAGACAACATATGGTCGGGTTTTGGATTCCAATCCATTCTGCTATTCGTCTACGTTTTATGGGTGAGTTCATCCCATTCACATTCAAAGTTATGACTGTCACTTGTGGACTCCCTGGCATTTTGATATCCTTCCCTAATTCTAACCTTTCTTCTTCAGATCTACCTTTTAGTCCAGTGATTTACTTTAAATCAGTCCCCCTTGTCCCCTCCCTTGATATGTTTCCCTTTCTATCCCTCCCTTTTTGTTCCCTCCCCCTCCCCTTCTTCTTCCCTCCCTTTTTTTGTGTTCCCTCCTCCCTCCCCCCTTGGTTTTCCCTTCTCCCTTCCCTTGTTGGGTAAGATAGAATTCACGATCCCAATGGATCTGGATGTTCTTCCCTCTCAGAGTTGATTTCCCTGAGAGTAAGGTTTAAGTAAAAACTCTCTTCCTCTCCTTTTTATAGGAGTTTTCTTCCCCTCTCCTTACCATGTGAATCTTTGTGTAAGAAAGATTATTCTATTTGGTCTTTCTTTCCCCCCTATTTACATATTACATTTTTCCCACATGTTAGTATTCATAGATTGATATAAATGTAGTCCTTATAGAAGAGACTTTGGGTAAAAGAAAAAGATAACATTTTTCTCCTTTTCCCTTTCCTTCATATTTACCTTTTCAGGTATTCCATGCTCTTTGTTTTTCAATATTGAACTTTCCACCGAGCTCTAATCTTTTCTTTGCAAAAACTTGGAAATCTTCTATTTTGTTGAATGCCCATACTTTCCCTTGGAAGCATATAGTCAGTTTTGCTGGATAGCTGATTCTTGGTTGAAGACCCAGCTCTCTTGCCTTTCTGAAAATCATGTTCCATGCCTTACGATCATTCAGAGTGGAACTTGCAAGGTCTTGTGTGACCCTGATTGACATTCCTTTGTATCTAAATTGTCTTTTTTCTGGATTCTTGTAGGATTTTTTCTTTTGTTTGAGAGCTTTGGAATTTGGCAATTACATTCCTGGGAGTTGTCTTTTGGGGATTTAGTGTAGAGGCTATTCTGTGAGATCTGTCAGTGGCTGTATTGCCCCCTTGTTCTATAATCTCTGGGCAATTTTCTTTGATTATATCTTGTATTAAGATGTCGAGTTTGCTGTTTATTTCTGGCTTTTCTGGAAGTCCAATTATTCTTAAATTATCTCTTCTTCCTCTATTTTCCAAGTCTGTCACCTTGTCAGTGAGATATTTTTATGTTCTCTTCTAATTTCTTGATGTTTTGGCTTTGCTTTATTGATTCTTTCTCTTTTACCTACTCGTTGTCTTCGAGTTGCCTAATTCTGACCTTTAAAGCCTGGTTTTCCTTTTCAGTTTGGTCAAACTGGTTTTCTAGATGCGTGAATTTCTTTTGCATTATTTCCCACTTTTCCTCCCAGAAGGCTTCCATCTTTTTGATCCTTTCCAATTCAAATTCTTCATGGGTTTGTGGAGAGTTTCCATTTCCTTTGGAAGGTTTCGACACATTTGCTTGTGTTTCCTCTTCTATCTCCTCTGTATTTTGTATTTTTGCTCCATAAAATGTGTCCAAAGTCGCCCCCTTCTTCTTGTTTTTCTTGGAATTTTGGGGCTTTTGTGCTTCTGTGGAGTTTGCCATCTCTATCTGAGTGGGGAGGACTAGCTTTTCTTATCTCTGTCTGGTGTTCAGAGGTTTTTGCCCTAGGCAGATTGTCCGTTCTATGTAGTTGTTGTTCTGTCTTCCCGGAGAAGCCAGGAATTGTTGGTGTTTCCGTGTTACTGCCCTCCTCAGTTCCCTCCCGATACTTCTCTGTTGCCTTACTTCCATGCTCTGAGCCTGGCTCGGCCCTTTCCTCGAGGTGTTTGTTTCTGTGCCTTAGCTGGCCAGTAGAGCCAGCACTCTGAGGGGGGAGGGGCTGCGGCTTCCTGGACTCTGAGGGCTCCTGATAAGATTATCTTTCTCTGGGTTGAACTGAGTATGCTTTGAGGCAGGGACCTTGAGACTCGGATGGAAGGATCCAGCCAGGGGGCTGCAGGCTCCCCATCTCTTTCTGTTTCTCTGCTGTCTGGGTGCCCCCGCGACTGGGTCAGGTTGTTTACAGGATGTGGCCTTCAGAATAGCCGGCTCCGGAGGCCCTTTTGCCAGCCCTGAGGGTTACTGTTGTTTCAGAGGACCCTGCTCTCTGAGGGGGGAGGGGCCATGGCTTCCTGGAGCTCTGAGGGCTAGTGATAGGATTAACCTCAGACTGAGTATGCCCTGAGGCAAGGACCTTTGTTGAGACTCAGATGGAAGGATCTGGTCAGGGGGCTACAGGCTCTTCCTGTCTCTCTCTGTTTCCCTGCTGTCTGGGTGCCCCCTCGACTGGGTCAGGTTGTTTTTAGGAAGCGGCCTTCAGGATAGCCGGCCCTGAGACTCTGAGGTTCCCTCTGCTGCCTTGGACTCAGCACTCTGGTTTGGGGGAATGGGTCCTGGGACCTTCCTTCTGCCTACCCCTTAGGTCCGAGTGATCTTGTGTTCTGGCTTTTAGGGGGGCCATACCTTTTGATCCAGGTCCAGGAGGAGGATTCCCGGGGTCTATGCTATTGTTTGTTTTGAATTTCGGTGCCTTAGGAGCATATAGTTTGAGTTCGGTAGGGAAGGGTTTCCGGAGATCTGAACTTTAGCTTTCTCTAAGCCACCATCTTGACCGGAAGTCATATAATCTTATAAAACCAAAACCTCCAAATGTATACCTAAATAAACAAATAATAAATCATATGCTTTCATCTGCATTCCTACTCCAATAGTTCTTTCTCTAGAGGTAGATAGCATTCTTTTTCACAAGTCCCTCAGAATTATCCTGGATCATTGCAATACTTTTGTTGGTAGCAAAGCCTATCACATTTGATCATTCCATGATATTTCAGTTATATATATATATTTGTGTGTGTGTGTGTGTGTGTGTGTGTGTGTGTGTGAGTGTGTAATGTTCTGGTTCTGTGTATTTCACTGTGCATCAGTTCATATAGGTCTTTCCAATTCTTTCTGAAATCATCCTGTCCATCATTACTTATAGTATAATAATATTCCATCACCAGCATATGCCACAATTTGTTCAGTCATTCCCCATTTTGAGGGACATCCCTTTAGTTTCCAGTTCTTTGCCACTACAAAAAGCATAGCTATAAATATTTTTGTACAAACAGGTCCTTTCTCATTTTTAAAAATCTCTTTGGGATACACAGACCTAGTAGGGGTACTGCTGGATCAAAAGGTATGCATTCTTTTATAGCCCTTTGGGCATAGTTCCAAATTGCTTTCCAGAATGGTCAAATCAATTCACAACTGAACCAGCATTGCATTAGTGTCCCAGTTTTGCCACATTCCCTCCAACTTTTTTTATTTTCTTTTACTGTTATATTGGCCAATCTGATAGGTGTGAGGTGGTACGTCAGATTTGTTTTAATTTGCATTTCTCTGATCAGAAGGGATTTAGAATATTTTTTCATGTGATTACTGATATCTTTGATTTCTTCATCTGAAACCTGCTTATTATTATCCTTTGTCCATTTATCCATTGGGGATTTAGATTCTTATAAATTTGACTTGGTTCTTTATATATTTGAGAAATGAGACCTTTATCAGAGAATTTGTTATAAATGTTTTTCTTAGTTTGTTGCTTCCTTTCTAATCTTGTTGAATTGGTATTTTTGCATTTGATTGCATTTGGTGGTTGCTTTTATGTTATAACTTGTTATATTCCCTATCTCCTGTTTGGTCATAATTTCTTCCCTTCTCCACAGATCTAACAAGTAAACTATTCTACATTCTGGGGGACAGTCACACACCCAAATTTTGAAACCTGAGATAACATAAATCAACACAACTCTGGAACTCCAGAAAAAATCCAATAATTAAGTCATATCCCCATTGACCCATGTGATCAAGCAGTTGTTTTTCTTCTGTGTTTCTAAAGGAGAAAATGTTATAAACAATCAAAAAGAAACAATTAAAAAATCATGCAACTACAGTTAGGATAAAACAAGACTTAGCAGCGTCTACATTAAAGGAGTGTAGGGTATGGAATAAGGAGCTAGGACTTTAATCAAGAATCACTTACCCAGCAAAACTGAACAAAGTCGTTCAGGAAAAAAATGGATATTCAATGAAATAGAACACTTTCAAACATTCTTGATGAAAAGACTGGGGATGAATGGAAAATCTGACTCTTGAAAACAAAACTCAAGAGAATCATAAAAAGGTAAACAGGAAAGAAAATCAAAAGGTTTTCAATAAGGTTAAAAAGAGTACATCACTGCATGAGGAGGTGATTTTTGTAATGCCAAAGAGCTTTGTTATCATTAGGGCAGTCAAAAGGAATATACATACACAGAGAGTGAGGGTATGAGTTGAATATAAAGGGATGATATAAAAAATAAATTAAATTAAGACATAAGAAAGAAGAATGTGTTAGGAGGAGGGGGAAAGGAAAATAGAATGTGATAAACTATTGTACCTAAAGGAGGTATGAAAGAGCCTCACATAGTGAAGGGGAAGGGTAGGGGAAGTAGGGAGGAGATCAAGTGAACCTTTCATCAAAATTAGCTCAATGAGGGAAGAACATACACAGTCAATTGGGTATTAAAAAGCTCTCTTGAAGCATTGGAACATAGGAGGGTAAGGGGATAAGAAAAAGGGGCGGGATGGGGCTGAAACAAAGAGGGAAAATTGGGGGAGGTGGACATCAGAAACTAAACAGGGTTAATAGTATGGAAAATAATACAGAGTAATCATAATGGTACAAAAGAAATTTATAAATCTCTCTAATAAAAGCCCTATTTATCAAATACATAAATCAGAGCTGAATATATAAGAATACAAATCATTCCCCAATTCATAAATTGTCAAATGATATGAACAGACAATTCTCAAACAAAATTAAAGCTCTCTACAGACATACATAAAAAGCTCTAAATCATTATTAATTAGAGAAATACAAATGAAAACAACTGTAAGATATCACCCCACACCTATCACATTGACTGTTATGGCAGGGAAAAAAATGACAAAACTTGGAGGGGATATAGGAAATCTGAGACAAGAATGCATTGTTGGGGGAGTTTTGATCTGGCTTAATCATTCAAGAGAGCAATTTGGACCTATGTCCAAAGGACTATAATACAGTACATACACTTTGACCCAGCATTGCCATTTCTAGATTTATATCTCAAAGAGATAAAAAAAGGAGAGGACCTATATGTACAAAAATATTTAAAGCAACTCTTTTTGGAGGGGGCAAAAATTTTGAAAGTGAGAGGATACCCATCAATTTGGGAATAGTTGAGTAAGTTACAAGTATATGATTGTAGTGGAATACTATTGTGTTATATGAAATGACAAGTAGGAAGAACTCAGAAAAACCTGGAAAGATTTATAGAAACTGAAGTGAAATGAAATAAACAGAAGCAGGAGAACATTGTACAGTGGCAGGAATATATAACAATGAACAACTGTGAATAACAGCTATTCTGAGAAATAAAATGATCCAAAACTATCTCAAAATACTCACGATTAAAAAATGCCATCTACTTCAAAGAAAAAGAACTGAATTTCAATCTAGATCAAATTAAACATTTTTTACTTTCTTAATTTTTTTCTATTTGAATTCCTTCCACAAAAGGATTAAAATGGAAACATTTTTACATGATTGCATATGTAAAATCTACACAACTTTGCTTACCATTTCAAGGGGTAAGAAGTAGGGAGGGAAGGCTGGAAGAGAATTTGAAAGTCAATACTCTCTGAAAAACGTTGGAAATAGTTTTTACATATAATGGGGAAAAGTAAATTGAATAAAAAAGAAAATACTACATACAACAAGAAAAAAACAATTAAAATACCGTAGGACTATATTCAGAATAGCAAGAGACTTAGCAGGTATATTAAAAGAACACAGGACATAGAACATAACATTTTGCAGAATAAAAGAACTGAGCTTACAACTAGGAATAACATATTCCAGAAAGATGAGCATAATTATTAAAGAAAAATGGATTTTTAACAAACTAAAGGAGTTTCAACTGTTCCTGGAGAAAAACTCCGAACTCATTAAAAAATTTGATCTACAAGAAACATAGAAAGGTAACACAAAAGGTCAAATGGATTCTATTATAGAAAAAATGTCTTTTAGCCCATGAGAATGTCATTATTGTCTGGGTGTTTTGAAGGGGCAGCTATGGATGGAAGACTCGAGGTTGAAGAAATATAAAGAAATGAGCCAAAATGGTAGTGGAATAGACCAGGAGGAGGAAGGGTGGGATGGCTATCTCATATGGAAGAGAAATCAACTGAGGAACTGCCATGGAGAAGGGGGCAAGAGGGTAGAGGGATTGGATCAGATCTGGCATAAAGAGAGAACAACATTCACAATTGAAGGGTAATTTTTTTTCAACATACAGAGAAAGAGAAGGCCAGGGGTATGAGATAAGGGAGGGATTGGGAAGAAAAGGAGGACAAGAGGATAAGAAAAGAGAAGGAAAGGAGGGATACTTAGAGAAGATCACATGTCAAAAGCTAAAGGGGTAAATGAAGGGAAAGGGAATCAAGGAGTTGGAGGGCACAAATAGGGGATAGGAAGGGATTTTTGGAAAGGTGGATAGAATAAGAATTTAAAAGGAAGGAGTATGGGATAAGGGAGTGACATCTGGAAAGATGGGCCATTTGGAACTAGGAGGGCAAGGAGAATATAAGGAAGGATCTTTGGGAAAGGAACTGAATAGTAGAGGGATATGGCAGAAAGAATGAAATAGAAGGACAAACAGTGTGGAGGGAGATTAAATGGAAATGCACAACTGGTAACTATAATATGGAGTATAATGAGACAAATTCACACATGGGAAGAAAATAAATAGTAGAAGGGATCAAAAACCAAGACTTCAGAGGCATGGACTTCCAGGTAAGCATGGCGGCAGATTAGATGTGGCTTGCTTCCCCTCCTCGGACCCAATGATACAGATTACTTCAAAAGACCCCCAAAAAACCATCCTCATAAGAAGGAGGGCCCCTACAGAAGGGAGCAGAATTGAAAGTATGTGGGACACAGGCATTTCCACACTATAAGGGAATGAAAAAACTCCCTCCCAAACCTGAGCTGACCTACCCTCCCTCACCACACCTACAGAGCCAGAGTTAAAGTCAGCACATGCCAGAATCAACGAGTGAGGGAGGGGTACACCAGGAGTGACCAACAGGAAGCTCCAGGTCTTGGGAGCTCCTAAGACCACGAAGGACTTACCCCTGAGAGCAGTAATACCCAAAACCCCAGCAGGCAGGCAAGGGGAGCTCAGATCTTGGGCTCTCAGAACCAGCAATTCACAATCAATGAGTGTGTGAAGGTCACCCTTGAAGTGAGCAAGGGGCACCTATAGGTCTTGGAAGTTGACAAAGACCACCAAGGACCCACCCCTGAGAGCAGTAACACCCAAAACACTGGCAGGCAGGGGAGATCAGACGTTGGACTTCCCTGGGGAAGATAGCACAGCTGTGGAGAATTGAGAGCTGGCCCAAGGCAAAAAGCCTTGATCCATACAGAGAAAGCAAGCCCTTCTCACTCAGATTTCTGACTGGAAAGGGAAGGGAAAATGATAAAGATGACAGTGACCAGGGACAACTTCCCAACACCAAGAAAAGCAAGAAGAAGGAGTTGACTTTGGATAGATTTTATGGAGGAAAAATACAGAATACAGAGAAAATAGCAGAAGAGGAAACCCAAATAAATGCTCCAAAACCTTTCAAAAGAAATGGAAATTGTCCACAATATCTTGAAGAATTTAAATTGGAGGTTATCAAAAAGATGTAAGCCTTTTGGCAAGAAAAATGGTATATGATGCAGAGTATTTAACAATCTGGGGGTCAAGAACTCCCAATTGGAGAAACAGCTAGAAGCCTCAAAAAGCAGGATAGACCAAACTGAACAGGAAAATCAGTCTTTAAAGACCAGAATTAGGCAACTAGAAGACAATGATCTTGCAAAACAGCATGAATTAATAAAGCAAAGTAAAAAAAAAATTATAAATTAGAAGAAAACAAAATATCTCACTGAAAAGGTGACAGATCAGGAAAACAGAGGAAGGAGAGACAATCTGAGAATCATTGTTCTACCTGAAAAGCCAGAAATAAACAGGAATCTTGACATCATAATGCAAGATATCATCCAAGAAAACTGCCTTGAGATTCTAGAACAAGGGGATAAAATAGACATTGAAAGAGTTCATAAAACACCCTACACTAAATCTCCAAAAGACAACTCCCAGGAATATAATTGCCAAATTCCAGAGCTTTCAAGCTAAGGAGAAAATTCTACAAGAAGCAAAAAAGAGACAATTCAGATACCAAGGAGCACCAATCAGGATCACACAAGACCTGGCAGCTTCCACACACAAGGACAACAAGGCCTAGAACATGATATTCAGAAAGGCAAGGGAACTGGGTCTTCAACCAAGAATCACCTATCCATCAAAACTGACTATATACTTCCAGGGGAAAGTATGGGCATTAAACAAAATAGAAGATTTCCAAGTATTAGTAAAGAAAAGAACAGAACTCAGTGGAAAGTTTGACATCCAAACACAAAGAGCAAGAGAAACATGAAAAGGTAAATAGGAAAGACAGGGAAAAGGAGAAAAACATTTTTTTGTATTCAAACTCTCTTCTATAAGGTCTATATTTAGAACAAATTATATATATTAATATGTGGGAAAATATTATGTGTAATTCTCAAAATTGTCCGCATTGTTAAGAAGAATCACTCATAGGGAAAGATTGGGGCATTAAGATGATATGGAGAAAGTGGGGGGAAAGAAAGAAAAAGGGAGGGAGGGAATTGATGATGATATCACGATATACTTGAAGAAATAGAAATAAATTAAATAGAATAATCCTTGTCACACAAAGATACACATGGGAAGAGGAGGGGGAGAATTCACTTGTATGAAGGAGAGGAAGAGAGTGTCAATTGGTACTACTTAAACTTTACTCTCAGTGAAATCAAATATGAGAGGGAAGAGCATCTAGACCACTTGGGATTTTGAATTCTATCTTATCCAACAAGGTAAGGGAGAAGGGAAAATTAAGGAGGGGGGAAGAGGTTCAAAAAGGGAGGGGAGTAGAGGGGGGAGGAAAAATAACAGACCCTAAAAAAAAGAAGGGAAGAAAAAGGGAGGGGCTAGAAAGGGAAGCATATAAAGGGAGGGGATTAGGGGGACTGATTTAAAGTAAACCACCAGTTTAAAAGGTTATAGCAAAAGAAGAAAGGTCAGAATTAGGGGAGGAGATCAAAATGACAGGGAAGTCACAAGTGACAATCATAACTTTGAATGTGAATGGGATGAACTCATCCATAAAATGTAGACGAATAGCAGACTGGATTAGAATCCAAAACCCTACCATATGTTGTCTCCAAGAAACACACATGATGCGGGTAGATACTCACAAGGTCAGAATTAAAGGTTGGAGTAAGACCTATTGGGCCTCAACTGATAGAAAGAAGGCAGGAGTTGCAATCATGATATCTAACAAAGCCAAAGCAAAAATAGACCAAATCAAAAGGGATAGGGAAGGTAAATACATCCTGATAAAAGGGAGCATATACAATGAGGAAATATCACTAATCAACATGTATGCACCAAATGGTATAGCACCCAAATTTCTAATGGAGAAACTAGGAGAACTGAAGGAGGAAATAGATAGTAAAACTATATTAGTGGGAGATCTGAACCAACCACTATCAAATTTAGATAAATCAATTAAAAAATAAATAATTAAGAGGTAAAAGATGTGAATGAAATATTAGAAAAATTAGAGTTAACAGATATATGGAGAAAAATAAATAGGGACAAAAAGGAATACACCTTCTTTTCAGCAGCACATGGCACATTCACAAAGATTGACCATTTACTAGGTCATAAAAACATGGCAAACAAATGCAGAAAAGCAGAAATAATAAGTGCAACCTTTTCAGACCATAAGGCAATAAAATAATGATCAGAAAGGGTACATGGAGATCCAAATCAAAAATCAATTGGAAATTAAATAATATGATATTCCATAATTGGTTAGTTAGAGAACAAATCATAGAAACAATTAACAATTTCATTGAAGAAAATGACAATGGAGAGAGATTCTTTCAAACCTCATGGGATACAGCCAAAGCAGTACTCAGTGGAAAATTCATATCCCTGAGTGCATATATTAACAAATTAAGGAGGGCAGAGATCAATGAATTGGGCATTGAAATAAAAAAAACTTGAAAGTGAACAAATTAAAATCCTCCAGAAGAAAACCAAATTAGAGATCCTAAAAATTAAGGGAGGAATTAATAAAATCGAAAGTGATAGAACTATTGAACTAATAAATAAGACCAGAAGTTGGCACTTTGAAAAAACAAGCAAAATAGACAAAGTACTGGTCAATCTAATTAAAAAAGGAAAGAAGTAAAGCAAATTATCAGCATCATAGATGAAAAGGGTGACCTTACCTCCAATGAAGAGTAAATTAAGGCAATCATCAAAAACTATTTTGCCCAATTATATGGCAATAAATATGCCAATCTAGGCGATATGGACGAATATTTACAAAAATATAAATTGCCTAGACTAACAGAAGAAATAGAATTCTTAAATAATCCCATATCAGGAAAAGAAATCCAACAGGCCATCAAAGAACTCCCTAAGAAAAAGTCCCCGGGGCCTGAAGAATTCACACATGAATTCTATCAAACAATCAAAGAACAGCTAATCCCAATACTATACAAACTATTTGACATAATAAGCAAAGAAGAGTTATACCAAATTCCTTTTATGACACAAGTATGGTATGGATTCCAAAGCCAGGCAGGTCAAAAACAGAGAAAGAAAACTACAGACCAATCTCCCTAATGAACATAGATGCAAAAATCTTAAACAGGATACTAGCAAAAAGACTCCAGAAAGTGATCAGGAGGGTCATTCCCTATGATCACGTAGGATTTATACCAGGAATGCAAGGATGGTTTAATATTAGGAAAACCATCCACATAATTGACCATATCAACAAGAAAAACAACAAAAATCACATGATTATTTCAATAGATGCATAAAAAGCCTTTGATAAAATACAACACCCATTCCTATTAAAAACACTAGAAAGCATAGGAATAGAAGAGTCGTTCCTAAAAATAATAAACAATATATATCTAAAACCATCAGCTAATATCATCTGCAGTGGAGATAAACTAGATGCATTCCCAATGAGATCAGGAGTGAAACAAGGATGCCCATTATCACCTCTATTATTTGACATTGTACTAGAAACACTAGCAGTAGCAATTAGAGAAGAAAAAGAAATTGAGGGTATTAAAATTGGCAGTGAGGAGACCAAGCTATTACTCTTTGTGGATGACATGATGGTCATCCTAAAGAATCCTAAAGAATCAACAAAAAAGCTAGTGGAAATAATCAACTAAAGTTGTTGCACAGTAGCAGGATACAAAATAAACCCACATAAGTCATCAGCATTTTTATATGTCTCCAACACATCTCAGCAACAAGAATTAGAAAGAGAAATTCCATTCAAAATCACCTTAGACAATATAAAATACTTGGGAATCTATCTGCTGAAGCAAACACAGGAACTCTATGAACACAACTACAAAACACTCTCCACACAACTAAAATTAGACTTGAACAATTGGAAAAACATTAAATGCTCAATGGTAGGATGAGCTAATATAATAAAAATGACCATCCTACCCAAACTTTTCTATCTATTTATTGCCATACCCATTGAAATACCAAAAAACTTTTTTACTGAATTAGAAAAAAAAGCATAACAAAGTTCATTTGGAAGAACAAAAGATCAAGGATATCCAGGAAAATAAAAAATTCAAAGGAAGGTGGCCTTGCAGTCCCAGATCTCAAACTATATTATAAAGCAGTGGTCATCAAAACAATTTGGTAATGGCTAAGAGACAGAAAGGAGGATCGGTGGAATAGACTTGGGGTAAGTGACTTCAGCAAGACAGTCTATGACAAACTCAAAGACCCTGGCTTTTGGGACAAAAATCCACAATTTCATAAAAACTGCTGGGAAAATTGGAAGAGAGTGTGGGAGAGATTAGTATTGGATAAACACCTCACACCCTACACCAAGATAAACTCAGAATGGGTGAATGATTTGAATATAAAGAAGGAAACTATACATAAATTAGGTGAACACAGAATACTATACATGTCCGATCTTTGGGAAGGGAAAGATTTTAAAACCAAGCAAGACTTATAGAGTCACAAAATGTAAAATCAATAATTTTGACTACATCAAATTAAAAGTTTTTGTACAAACAAAATCAATATAACTAAAATCAGAAAGGAAGCAACAAATTGGGAAACAATCTTCATAACAAAAACCTCTGATAAAGGTTTAATTACTCAAATTTACAAAGAGCTAAATCAATTGTATAAAAAATCAAGCCATTCTCCAATTGATAAATGGGCTAGGGACATGAATAGGCAGTTTTCAGTTAAAGAAATCAAAAGTATTATTAAACTTATGAAAAAGTGTTCTAAATCTCTTATAATCAGAGAGATGCAAATCAAAATAACTCTGAGGTATCACCTCACACCCAGCAGATTGGCTAACATGACAGCAAAGGAAAGTGGTGAAAGCTGGAGGGGATATGGAAAAGTTGGGACATTAATTCATTGCTGGTGGAGTTGTGAATTCTTCCATCCACTCTGGAGGGCAATTTGGAACTAAACTGAAAAGGCAATAAAAGACTGTCTTCCCTTTGATCCAGTCATAGCACTGCTGGGTTTGTGCCCCAAAGAGATAATAAGGAAAAAGACTTGTGCAAGAATATTCATAGCTGTGCTGTTTGTGGTTTCAAAAAATTGGAAAATGAGGGGATGCCCTTCAATTGGGGAATGGCTGAACAAATTGTGGTATATGTTGGTGATGGAATACTATTTTGCAAAAAGGAATAATGAAGTGGAGGAATTCCATGGAGCCTGGAACAATCTCCAGGAAGTGATGCAGAGCAAAAGGAGCAGAACCGGGAGAACATTGTACACAGAGACTGATACATTGTGGTACAATTTACAATGTATTTCTCCATTAGTGTCAATGCAATGTCCCTGAACAATCTGCAGGGATCTAGGAGAAAAAACACTACCCACAAGCAGAGGACAAAGGTGGGAGTAAAAACAATGAGGAAAGGCAACTGCTTGATTACAAGGGCTGAGGGGATATGACTGAGGAGAGACTTTAAATGAACACCCCAATGCAAATACCAATAACATGGAAATGGGTTCAGATCAAGGACACATGTGATAACCAAAGGAATCATGTGTCGGCTATACAAGGGGTGGTGAGGGGGGCAGCTAGAATAAGAGAATGATCTTTGTTTCCAATGAATAATGTTTGAAAATGACCAAATAAAATAATGTTTAAAAGGAAAAAAAAAACAACCAGGACTTGACAATGTGTTGTTTATAAGAAACACATTGAAAATGAGATATAGACATAGAATGAAGGTGAGAAGCTGGAGCTGAATATACTATATCTGAGGTGATCAAGGAATACAGGGAGTAGTAGTCATTATCACTGACACAATTGAGGCTAAAATGGATATAATTGGAAGGGATGAAAAAGATAATTTCATTAGATTGGGGGGGATTATTATGACCTATATGCACCAAATGTTATAGTACCCAAATTTTAAAAGGAGAAACTAAATGAGATACAGATGGAAATAGATAACAAAACAATAATAGCAGCAGACTTAATTCTCCTCTCTTTAGAACTAGATAAGTCTAACCAAAAAATAAATCAGAAAGAAGTTAAGAAGATGATTAGAACTTTAAATAATATAAATAAGATAGATATCTGGAAATGTCCCATATGCCTACATGAGGTTAGTGGTGGACTAAGCTTGAACGTGTGCATAATCCTAATGAAGGTTCTTGTGGGACACCAAGGGCTTAGAAAGAATAAATATTCTTCAAGATTCTTACTTCAACACTTATCATGCTTTGGAAGTAATCCTGTATCTTTGAGAGGTTGTGGCACTGGAACAAAAATTCGACTAGGTATGACCAATTTGGAAAGTCTTTTTTTGGAAAGAGTATAGTCATGGCAACCCATTGGATCTGGAGCAAAACATGGTCCTGACAACATATGATAATTAAGAACTAGATGGGCTAAAGAGATCAAATAAATGCTAATGGAGAAACAGGCCTAATATTACATTGCTAGAGTGGCTGTAATTTTTTTAAATAAGGTGGAAATATACATTAAAAGCTGTAAAGTTATTTATGTTCATTGACCTAGAGATCTCATTACTAGGGTTAGTTCCTAAGTGCATTATTGAGAATGGATAAAAAAAAAAAACTATATTTGTATGGAAACTTTCATGGAAACTTTATTATGAAATAGTAATTGGAAATACAAATGCAATAAATGATAAAAATGGCTAAAAAGATTGTGATCTTTGAATGTAATAGATTGTATTATGTTATTAAAATGCAAATATTGGAAATATAAAGAAAATAAGGGAAGTATATAAAGAGATAAAAACAGAAGAGAATAAGAATAATACATATCATGATTATATTAAGAAAAAATAATAGCCATAACTTGAAAGAAAAAAATATCCATGTAAAACAAATCCAAAGGTAACTCAGAAGCAGAGCATGTTTTTATTAGCATGCATATATAATTTCCACATTTTCAAATAAATTGTAAACAATGTGTTGTTTGTGTTTTTTTTCCCCCATAATATTTTAGTTTAATTAAGTGTATTCTGGTGGTGGTGGTTGTAACTACATATTATTATAATTTTTTAAAAGAGTATTATATACCAAAAAATAAAATATAAGTGAAATGGGAACTATGGAAAAAAATGGAAAGGATCATTAATAGGTTGGACTAGAAGGTGATAAACTTAAGAACAGGGACTATTTCTCTTTTCAGTACTTTTATATTTGTTTCCCTAAGGCTAAGAAAAGTTCTTGGAGATTAGTAAATTTTTATTCATTCATTCATTTATTCACTATTCAGTGAGATCATACTCAAATCGCTATATTAATGATGCATAAATACATGTTTGCCTTGTTTTGATGGGGTTATATTCCAGATATAGGTCTTCTATTCTCCCTTTTCTGAAATTCAGAAATTTTAGAGGTTTCATTTTATGCTTGACAATTTATATTTCCACTAAATGGAAGTTACTCCAATTTTGGATCATAGATTTAAGGTTGGAAGGGAGCCCAAATGCTTAATTTTTCATATGAGGAAACTGAAATTTAAATAATAATAATGTTATTCATATATGCACAATTTTAAAAAAAAATTGCAAAGAGCTTTGGTTTGCATATAAATCTCATTTGACCTGCACAATGACCCCCTTAGGTGAGTGCTAGCATGGGGCACTGAAAAATGTTGAGCAACTTGCCTGTGGTTTTACAATTATCTGTCAGAATTTGAACCTAGATCCTCCTAATTTGAAGCCTATCACTAGTATACACACTATCTCTTAAAATGACATAGGTAATGAGTAGTAAAGCTGTTCTTTGAAACCCAAGCCCTCTGGCTCCAAAACCAGTGTGCATTCCATAATACCATGTTGCCATTCATTGTTTTCTATCAAAGACAAAGAGGATGAAGTTGATTCAGGTTGGGGGGAGTTTCACTTGTGACCCATTAGATTATTGACTGTTTATATAGATTGGAGAAGGTAGTGGTAAGAATCGGTTTTTACCAAAGTCGAACAAAGGGAAGAAGACAGGGTGAACAAAATGATGCTTAACTGTGAACAGAGAACTATTATGTAGAAAGGTATATTTTGAGTACAGAGGATTTCAGGATTTTCTCTTTCTAATGTATTTCATTATGCCATTAGGTGAAGTTGGATCTGGTCTCTGAAATAGTTTTCTATTATGGGTTAGAGGGATGTAAACTCCCTCATGATCTGTTCTACTTTAATGCTTTTAAAGTGAAGCCAGTGTATTATTAAAAGTGAAAAATGTGCAGGCAGAACTTACCTAATGGGGATTTGTCCACTTTGCTTATTGGTAAAAACCTGGCATCAGGCAGGAGAGATTTGGGAAAGGGTTGAGATAAAAGAGTTTGAAAACATTCATTGATGAGATGAGATACTTAGTGTTAAGTAGAAACCTCATGAAAAATAATTCCCAGTTCACCTGAAAGGAAAGTTAACAGTGCACACTGCTCTTGTGATAGAGCTGATAAGCAAGTCTTTGTAGAGGATGATATATGTGAAGAGAAGTCCATGGAGAGGACATTATGATATCAAGACAATGACAAAACAAATTTCAATGCAAATCTATAGAGACCATATTACAATGTCAAGACGAAGGCAAAATGTAAGTCTAGAGAGACCATTTTACAATGTCAAGACAATGGTAAAACAATGTCGCTGTGAGATTATTGAGACCACATTGCCATGTTACATTACAATGTCAAAACATTATCATCGGGAGTCTTTAAAGATCATGTACCTCTTTTAAGATAATAGCAAAACAATGGAAGTTGAAATAGCAAACAATGGAACAAAGGATTTCTATGTAAGTCCTTGTTACTGTCACAAGATGATGGTTGAAATGTGAAGGCAAGTCAAAAGGATGCTAATTTTATTTTATTTTTATAAGAAAGGGCACAGCTTTAAGGTTGTGTTGGACACTCAGGACTTGTTCAACTTTTCTTTTTATTGCAAAGGGAGGCAAAGATGGCACAGAGGAATACAGTTAAATAGGCTTCTAAGGTATCTCTAAAGGCAAGCAGAGTTAACAGACATCTGAGAAATGGAGGCCACAGATATACTCAACATTAAGAATATACTACTTCTAAAATCTAAAAAGACAAAACAAAACAAAAAACAAAACCAGCTCCTTTTGTTTCTAACTCTGCCTGCTTCCTATCTATCTGAGTTTATAATTCAACAAGTCTTTAAAGATCTTTGATGTGTCTTTTTTACTTTTATTTGTGATCTAGTTCTAGGCATCTCATTATCTGCAAACCTTGATTTCCCCACAGGTAAAAAGAAGTTACAAAAAGCATTTAATTTGGGAATGAGGTCAAGTCTCAGCTCTGATGGTTATCAGCTACATGACCTTGGGCCTGTCATTTTAATTTCTCTGTTTGGGTTTCTGCATATAAAAATTTTGAAATAATAAACATTGTAGTCCTTTGCTCAAAGGGTTATCAAGATATTTAAAAGATATGATATTTGTAAAGGTTCTTTTTCAGTCATATAACATGGTGGAGGGGCAAGGGTAGAGATATCCATAGGATCAGTGTTGGAGTATGGCGAATATGTCTGTCAAGGAGAATGGGATAACAGCCCAACAAGTAGCCTTTTTTGGTGGGTGGGGGAGAAGAGGGAATGACTTCATTGATAAACAACTGATCATTATATTAATGAGTATTTCTGAAATATCTATAATGGGTCAGGCACTCTGATAGACTCTGTGGATAGGCGACAGGGACCAGAGGTTGGATTTCATTGTAAAAGAATGTCAAAGGAGGAAAGTCCTTTACCATTGAAGAATAGCACCTTCACTGCAGCTTACAGTGTTGCTTAAACTAGGATTTATTAACCTGCTTCTAAAAATATTTTGATAACCCTATTTCAATATAATTTGTTTGCTTTGTAAATCTATGGGGCTTTGTTTTATATTTTTAGAAGCATTTTTTCCGAGAAAGGGGTCCATAGTCTTCATCAGATTGCCAGAGGAGATGATGATGCAAAAAAAGGACCGAAGAAACCCTGTTTTAGAGAGTTGCCTATAACATTGAAAGGTGAAGTAATTTGCCCACAGTTACACAGTCAGGTACTAGAGGTACAACTTGATTGCAGATGTTACTGGCTCTGAAGCCAGTGCTATGATGAGAATTTTGTATTTCCTTTTATTATTCAGGACTCAGGCTTATTCCTTCTGCAGTTTTTGGTGAACAAAAATTCTGTTTTAATATTAACCTCACCTGAATAAAAGCGGTCCCAATGTTGTGGGGGTGTAGAGGTGAACCCCTGGGGTTTGGGAAGGATACCTTTTGCAAGAATGCAAGACTCCTAAACTTAGCTTAACAATAAAAAGAGAAAATTATTAATTTAGAAAGTAATGTTGAGAATGGCCAAGAGGATAGTACAGGTGGAACAGCAAGATGCAAGGCTGCTCCTTGGGAGGACAGCATGGATGGAAAAGCTGTCCCCCCCAGAGGACATCAGTTCTGGGGATTTTATACTCTTTGCAACAGATGCTGTGTCATGGTGTGGAAGTGACTCTAGAGTGGTAAACCCTCAGGCATTCAGTGAGGGGCTTGGTCATCTGACTGGGGTCTGCCTGGAGACATAGGGAATGACCCTCATAAAAGATTCTTTAGTTCTAGGGAACAGACAGATGTCTCAGATATAGCCCGATGGTATCCAGGTGTAGCCTGGAGGTGCATCTCTCTGTCCATCTTAAATCTAAAGGAGGATCCAAGGAGGACAATCCTCTCAGGGTTTTATAGAGGTTATTAGATGTTTGGGGTTAGGAGTCAGGAGGATGTAAGGGAGAAAAGGAATTTCCCTGATAATAGTTTGCCTGAGTTTCTAAGGCTACAATGCCCATGCCACCAAGAGATGTAAAAAATTACTTAAGAGCCTTAAGCATTCCTTAGAAAGGAAGCCAGAGGAAGAATCTCATGTCCCAACAGCTAGGGCCCAACTCCTTGGCAACATGTAAATCTTCCTCTTCCAATAGCCTCTTTGAGCACCCTCTAAATGCAGTTTAATCTGTAACCTGACTTGATTTACCTATAGGGTTTGTTTGAGAAGAGTTGTTTTCTTAAGAGATGTATGAGATCATGACTGTTTAAGTATGTTCAACTTTTATGACATTAAAGGAAATATAAGGTTATGGACCTATCTTCTATCTTGTACAATGTTGCAATATGTAAAATAATTATTTTTCTATTACTCTTAAGTAATTTCGCCTATAAGAAGACTTGTAAGAGTCATACTCAGGGTTCAAGTTTTCTCCGAGACCTGAACCTATGCTTGAACATACTAATAAAACCTAGATTTTTACCTCCATAATTTCTGTGTTATGGTAAATGTATATTTGGTTGCAGTTACCCACCACATGAACTTGGAGAGGAAATATTTCCCCAATTACAATGCCATGCTGAGATAAAGAGAGAAAGAACCCCTATCCTCAGGGAGTTTAGGAATATGTTAACTATCCTCTTCCATTTCTTGGATCCTCCCCTTACTGTACTATTTGACAGCTCTAACTTACATTTATTCTGCTTTGTTGCTTCCAAGACAGACAAGCTGTAGTGTTTGTGTCTTGTGAGGTTTTGTTGTTGTTTGTTTTGGGGGTGGCAGAATTGATTATGTGAGACTTCAGGAGAATCTCAGGATGAAGGAAGACTAGCTCTGCTCTAATTATGTGAGTGAGGAAGTCATTTCACCTGGGGGCAGTGACACTGCCTTCCTTTGGTCAGAGAAACCTTTGGACCTTTTTTAGCTGTCACTATACTGGAAGCCCTGGATTCCCCTGGGCTCCCACATCTGTTGCAAAACAGAAGTTCCAAACTAACTGAAACTTTTCTTGTGCTCCAGGCTTAGAGTTCCAACAAAAGCAGTAGAAAGCTGGGAATCAACTGGCAGCAAGAGATAAATTAGGGGGAAATTGAAGTTGAATTTCTGATATTGAGTCCAAATGAGAATTCATTCTAAGACACTAAAGCCTTCTGCCAAAGTTTTCAGAATATATATATATATATATATGATGAAAGAATAGCAGCACAAACCTGACAAGCTGTTTCTACCTTCCTCCAATGAGGCCAGAATTTTCCTCCCTTACATTACTCCATTTTAAGTATCCAGACTTCTAAGTCCAAAACTCTCTTTTCTGTGATCTATTCTAGGAATGGAGTTGCTAAAAGTTCCTTCTCTGTTGATTTTGAAAGTCTTCCTGGATATTTTACGTATTCTTTTTCCAGATTCAGACTTTCCCATCATGACCTCAAATAGACAGTCCCTGTCAGACAAGCCATCTCATTATTTTGTATTTGATTTTATTCAGTCCTGGTTTCTTAAGATTTCTTTTTTGAGAGGCTTCCTATCCATTGTATGAATTTTAGTTTATTTGCAATGGTCATGTCTCATTCCAGAAACAGACCACAAAGGGAACATTTTCAGTGAAATCAGTTACAAGTCAGAAACCACCTACTTTGAACAGGTAGGTAATAGAAACGATTTCAGATAGACCATTTGACAGACCACCTGCCAAGAATACTTTTTTTTTTCTTGACCAAGTCTGAGTTTAGTCTGAAGGAGTCCTTTATTTACCCTTTGAGGCATCCTGTCTTCTCACACTTGGCTCTAGGAAAGGATTCCTTCCCAGAAGCCAACAGACCCAGCACTGGAGAGCAAACACCTTGTCTTCCTTATCTCCTCTTTTTCCTTCTTCCCCCGGCAATCCTATAAGGATTATAAGTGCTATTTTACCAATTTGTCTCATAGAAAGGAGGTGGGGGGGGGGGGGAGTCTAGCTGAGCCAAAACTTTGAACAAGTTCACAAAGAATCATATGGGGGTGAGTGAGGCATTAGAATATGAATAGAGAGTACAGTATTAGCGCCAAACAAATGCTTTCAAGGTCTTTGTGTGCACTGACAGCTCCAGATATTCCATGTAAATGAATTTCACTCCAGAAACAATGGAATCTGTAGCTTGTGGTGGCAGTGTTTCTTTTTCTAAACCTGGCTTTTTTTTTTTTTGGTTTCCCCGAGGTGAGAGTACTCCTAACTTAGATTTGTGCTTTGCATCAGAAAAGATTGCCATAGCACCAGCCATACCAGTCAGTGGCGATTTCTCACTTGCGTTATATTTTTCATGCCCTACTTCTAGGCAATTTCTTTTTTCTTCCTTTTACACCCCTCCTTCTATCATTTCTTTTCCTTAACCAATGCACTTACTGTCAGGATTCTTATTTGTATCACATAGCCAGGATCTCAGTCACATGTTGACTCTGAGTCTCCTCGCAGTCATCTCCTCGCGCCCCCCCCCCCCCCCTTCCACAGTGAAGACACCTGGAGAATGAGAAAATGCCAACTTGTATAAAAAGTATGAGCTACTCCCAAACTGGCATCTCTACATGGGAGGGTTGTAGGATTCTCATCTCTATACAAAGGCTTAATGCATAGACAGGACATGCCAATCTCTGCCCTTGTCCTAGTATTAACTCTTTAAATACCTCATAATGAAGTATTTCTTATTTAAAGATTGACTCCCCCTAGTTTAGATTCCTAGCCCCATCATCATGTCTCCTGACAAAATTTAAGCACATGCTGAATTGAGGCGGCAGTACAGCCAATACAAAGTATATGCAACTGAGAGTCAGAAGATCTGGATTTGAATTCAGGCTCTAAGATTCATTAGATGTATATGTGTGTGTGTGTGTGTGTGTGTGTGTGTGTGTGTGTGTGCAAGTTACTGTGTCTGTCACAAGTTACTAATTCCAATTCTATCATTTTATAGATGAAGAAGTTGATAGAGATTAAGGGTTTCACCTAAAATAATATAACTAGATATTATCTAAGGAAAGTTTTTCTTCTTGACTCTAATCCCAGCACTCTATCTACTGTACTATCTTATTCCCTCTGGGCTTCACTTTCTTGGCTTTCTTTTTTTAAATTTATTTTTATTTAGAATATTTTTCCATGGTTACATGATTCATGAACCCCGTTCCCTCCCCTCTCTCAAAGCTCACAAGCAGTTCCCCTGGGTTGTACATGTATCATTGTTCAAAACCAATTTCCATGTTATTTGTAGGAGTCCAGGCATATACTAATCTTAATAATATTTTAGGGGTACTCAAAAAGCTAAATCTTATTTCCAATAATCATTGTTTCTAATGATTGATTTCTGTAACCTTGAGTTAAATTTAACCTTAACCTTGTCAAATTTCTAACCCATCCCTGAGGCTACACTCCAGAAGACTGACCTAAGACCTCCCTGTTTCCTGTCTCCCTGTTTTGACAAAAACAATCAATTAACATCTATATAAAACAAGCTTAGAAGCATTAGGCCTTCTGTACTCTTGACTTTGGGCATTAGCTATATCTATTACTCTAGGATCTGCAGTGTTCATCTTGTGATGATTACCTAACTTGCCAGACCATCTTTGTCCCTTTCCTTCTTTTTTTTTAACCCCAATAAAAATGAGTATGCCAAAACATGCCAAAACATGAGGAAGATCTTGACCACCAAAGCTCTTGACCACCAGAGCTCTATTCCATCAGAGTTCAATTCCAACTAGAGTTACTAGCTGTAAGGCCTACTCTTTTACTACTAAAAAAAATGAGCACCCCTGAAATTTAACCAAGGTTCATACATGCCTGGACCACTACGTTACTCATATTTGCAGTAGAGTGATCTTTTAACACCAAAGTCAAAACCAGATCCTCATCGAATCACATGATCAATCATATGTTTTTCTTCTGTGTTTCTACTCCCACAGTTCTTTCTCTGGATGTGGATAGTGTTTGTTCTCATAAGTCCCTCAGAATTGTCCTGGATTATTGCATTGTTGCTAGAAGAAAAGTCTATTTGATTGTGCCATAATGTCTCAGTCTCTGTTATAATATTCTCCTGGTTCTGCTCCTTTCACTCTGTATCAGTTCCTGCAGGTTTTTCCAGATCACATGGAATTCCTCCAGTTCATCATTCCTTAGAGCACAATAGTATTCCATTACCATCAGATACCACAATTTGTTCAGCCATTCTCCAATTGAAGGACACCCCCTCATTTTCCAATTTTTTTGCCACCATAAAGGGTGCAGCTATGAATATTTTGTACATGTATTTTCCCCTATTATCTCTTTGCCAGCAGTAATATCACTGGATCAAAGGGCAGGCAATCTTTTAAAGCCCTTTAGGCATAATTACAGATTGTCCTCTAGCATGGTTGTATTAATTCACAATTCCACTGGCAGTGTATCAGTGTCCCAATTTTGCCACAACCCCATCAACATTTATCACCTTCCTTTGCTGTGTAAGGGTTAAAATTATGGTCAAGACTGAATTTAATAATTATATTTGGTCACCAAGTATTTTATTTATAAAATCCTAATGAAACACCCAAACTCAGCTTGAAACTTATAGTGATTTAATTGATATAGTGGAGGAGATTTAAGAAGAAGGAGGAAGGAAGGGGCTAGTACTGGGCAGGAAAATTAGGAGATCTAGAAAGTAAGATTTTGAGTGTGAAGGAGGAAAGAATCAGCCTGACCTCCAAAGAGGCTCAGCTAAGATACTGTGACAAGGAAATCACTTTAAAAGACAGATATATATTAATTTAAGGTTGCCAAGGAATTCAGCTATGTAATTCCTAAATGAAAACTCAAGTCAGCAGTCAACCTTTTATGGAGTTTAATTACAAACAAGATGAAGAAAGGTATTAGAGATAGAGAGAGAGGGAGAGAGAAAGGGGAGAGAAGGGAATAGGGCTTGAATACCCCTTCTGTTTAGGCTGGGCCAAAAGGCCCAAGCCCTTAGATAGCTGGGGCAAAGAAAGGAGATCAGTCCCTATTACTCACGTGACCAAAATGGAGAAACAGTCTCAGAGGCCTCCACCTCCAGCTTCCTTCAGAGCCAACCCTCAAAGCACCACCTCTCAGACCAAAAACCTCTCCAACAAACCCCCCTAGTCCTCAGACCCCGCTATCTTTAAGGAAACCATCCAAGTTCCCTCCCCTCAGTTCTCACATCTACCAATCACTGTCCATGTCTTCCCTGTGCCAATGGTGGCTCTACCTTAACCCAGAACCGCCCAGAGTGGCTTTGCACATGTCTGTTGAAGGTCATATTGTCAAATAATTAAATCTTGATCCTTTGCTACAGCCCTTCCTAAATCCTGTTACCCTGAGTAGGGTAGAGATTGGAATTTCCAAGACCTGGTCCTGTCATTCCAAGTATCTCTATTGTATCAATTCTAAAATCAATCATGACTCAAAGAAATTCTTGTTCTATGCTTAACCTCCCATGCCAATGGAGTTCACATTCCAATAGAGTTCCCACTATCAATAGGAAATTTTTCAAGTATGAAATTTCCCAATGGTGAAATTTCCAACATTTATAAGTCTAAGAAATTTTAAGGTTTACAATACCCAAACCTGGATCAGCTCAAGGGCAAAACCAACACTCCAAGATGTGGAAATGCCTAGCACACTCTCAGCCAGAGTTGCTTCTCCAGGGAAAGAGGAAGGGACAGGAAGTGATGTGCCTTATATGGACGTTTTTACATCACTTTTCTGCATCTCATCTGTACCAATGAGGACTTAGATTGACTTAGGAGAGCCCAGAGGTCTGTCCTTTTTTTCTGCACTGTTGAAGGCCATCTCCTCAGATAATTAAACCTTGAGTTTGATGCAGACCTTCCAAATTTTGTTAAACTAAGAAGGGAAGAAAAATGTAGAATTCCCAAGACCTGACTCTGTTATTCCAAGTATCTCCATTGTTACTGATCAGGAAATAGCTAAATCAGATTCTCTAAAGAATGGTATGATAAGGGTCGAATGGTTTTAAAATTCAAAACTGCCATATTGTGGACCTCACTTTCTTCATTTTAAAATAACATTTTTAGATTAGATGATTTATAAGTTTCCTTCCAGTTCCAAATCTTTCACCTTACATTGTTTATAGTCACTAAAATGCTCGACTAACTAAGGTATGCTTCTAGGTCCAACTAACTTCCCACTTACAGGGACTAGTCCTTTCACCATAACTTTTTTAGGATTTATGTGGCCTCTTACATAAGTTTTGGGCATGGAGGACTGTGATATGATTTTATGGTAGGGTAAGAAACTTCCTTGCTCTCCTAATACCCCACACAAAGAATCAAAAATAATTCTACAGAACTAATATTAAAAAGTACAAAAATATTTAAGAGTCACAAATGAAGCTGTGAAGCCAAGGAAAACTCAGGATGCAGGTCTCTGATATCCTTGGTCTTAGTTTTGACAGAGAGTACAGAAACCTCAGAGAAGCAACACAAAGTCACCAAGTAGCAGGTCTAGGAGCTTTTGGAAGAGCTTAAAAATGAGCTAAAAAATGAGAGTTTGAGAAAAATTTAAAAAAAAATCCCAATGCAAGAAATCAAGATAATTATGATAGACTTAAAATGGAGAAAGAAATCCAGAAAGTCATGGAAGAAAACAATCAAAAACTAAAGTTGGACAAGAGGCCGTTAATGATTTCATAAAGCAATAAGAAATAATAGCAAAATCAAAAGAATGAAATAATAGAAGAGAATATGAAGCAACTTACCATAAAAACAGATGTCATGGAAAATAAATCAAAGATTGATAATATGAGAATTATTGGGATGCATTGTGGGGAAATGGAAGAGTAGGATGTAAAGTTTTTTCACCTTCCTAAATACTGCCACACTCAAACAACTAAAATAACTCCATAAAATCAACATAAAAAGCAAAAAACAAAACAAAACAAAACAGGACTCTGAAGTGAAGCTGAATGGAGAAGAACAACTAGTGATGGGCAGGAACAGAGCAAATAGAGGGAATCTACAAAGCAGTCCTGGAGGACAGGATTAGCAATTTCACCTTCTTGTTGCTAAACCAGGGAACTATCATTCCCAGGGCCACCATAGGAATCACAGATGGAGGGCCCTGGGACCAGCTATGTTTGCTACAGCATGGCTAGGGACTGAAAGAGTGGTCACCTCAGAGTTGGCCAGCACCAGACCCTAAAGGCAGGAACTCAAGCCTCATTGCTAACAAATGAGAGACTTTGGAGGCCTGAAAAATGCAAACTGGATATCTTGTCTTTTGGGTTGAGGCAATAGGAAAGAAGGAATAAGGAAGGAGTGTACTAAACTGGTGAGTGTATTTGCTAAAGAATTAGGCCCCATTAGCTATGGTCACTCCCAGGAGACTAGAATGCCTGGTTGTTGCCACAGAGGGAGACAGACTAGCTGCTTGCAGTTGCAAGTTTTAGTAGCTGAACTGCCCATGTGCTCTGGTTAGAGCAACTGAGGTCAATTACAAACTGGGACTTGATCAGGAGTACATCTGACTCTGGATTATAAAAGCTGTGATAACTAAATAGAACCCAGGGATAAAAGAAAACACAAAAAAAATCCTGAAACCTGGTATAATATATATAAACTCAATAAAAAACATGGGACACCAGAAAAAGAAAAAAAAACAATAATTAAGTCATTGGCCAGGCTGCTAAAATTAAAAAAAAATGAAGAACAGTAAGCAAGCAAAGAAGAAAGAACCTATTTATTGACAGATAGGATGGGGACAGAGAAGATCTTGGCTCATACCCAGAGAATAGGGAAGTAAAAACACATACTTCAAAAACAGCAAAGAAATACAGTAAATGGTCACATTCTTAAAAAGAGCTTTTGGAAGATGTTAAAAAAATAAGAGCAATGCAAGAAAATAAAGAAAATTATCAAAGAAAGATCACTAAAATACACAAAGAGATCCAGACACTTACAGAATAAAATAAGGTATTGAGGTCTAGAATTGGACAAGGAGAAGTTAATCATTTCCTAAAACTGTGATGGTGAACCTATAGCATGAGTGCCAAAGATGGCACACAGAGTGTTCTCTGTGGGCACACATACTGTCCTTTCCTTTCACCCCCCAAAAGTTTTTTTACTAGAAAGGTAGAAGGCCTCAGGAAGGGATGCTCCTCTCCCCCTCTCAATTGTGCCTTATGACATTTTTTAAGATCCCCCTCCTCTCTTCCCAGCAGCAAATGCGAGCAGTCACAGGCGACTGTAAGGGTAATTTTAGAGTTGTGACTTAATCTAAATTAATTTGGTCACCAGAGAAAATCCCAAATGAAATACCCAAGTAAGTTTGGAAATTTATGGTGATTTTAATTAATATAGAGGGAAGGAATTAAGGAGAAGAGAGAGAGAGAGAGAGAGAGAGAGAGAGAGAGAGAGAGAGAGAGAGAGAGAGAGAGAGAGAGAGAGAGAGAGAGAGAGTATAGGATTTCTCTCGTCTGGCCTTTGCCAGGGAAAGTTCAAAGACCTACGCCATGAGGTCTTTGAAGATTAGAGGTTTTCCTAAGAGGATAGTGTTTAGAAGGCAAAGGAGAAAAGAATCAACCTAAACTCCAAGAGAGCTCAGTGATGATACCTCAGCTAAACTAGGCTACTAAGCTTCTCCCAGAATAGTATCAAGGAAAACTCACCACCAAACCAGAACAATAGGTTTCACCACGCCAAGATGCCGAAATGCTCAGCAAGCTGCTGCCAGAATCACCCCTCCTTGGAAAAAGACCAGAGAGAGGAAGTGATGCGAAATATATAGATGGTTTTTACATCACTCTCCTGCATCTCACATGTACCAATGGTAGCTTAAGCTTGACTTAGGACAGTCCAGGGGTCTATCAGTTGTTTCTGATTTGTCATTTGCTAGCACATGTCTGTCATAGGCCATCCCCCTAAATACTTAATCCTTAAGTATGGGTGTAGGCATTCCTGTTTTTTGTTAGACTGAGTAGGGTAGAATAATCTAAAGTTAACACAACAGAGCTAGAGGGAAGCAAA
The DNA here is from genome assembly GCF_027887165.1 of Monodelphis domestica. Lineage (NCBI taxonomy): Eukaryota > Metazoa > Chordata > Mammalia > Didelphimorphia > Didelphidae > Monodelphis > Monodelphis domestica. The sequence goes on from NC_077227.1 coordinate 197,475,054, forward strand.
ACACTCAAGCCACTCTCCTCCCCATCTCTACACTTGCTGAGGACATTCCTCACTTCACCGATCCCTCTACATAGAAGCCTAATGGGAGCACTTTCTCTCTCCCCTGTATGGGGTAAGTAGGGTGGGGCAAGAGGACCCAACACTGTGACTCTGGTAGGGGTGGGACCTGGAACTCTATCTCTAAAAGTTTCACCATCTCTGCCCTAAGACATGAAGAAATAATAAAGCAAAATTAAAAGAATTAAATAATACAAGAGAATTTGAAATGTGTTATCACACAAAAACAACTGACCTGGAAAACAGATCAAGGAGATTTGAATTTTAAAACTACTCCACCCTACTCAGACCGTATTTCATAAGATTTGATTTAGCTATTTCCTGATTGTAACAATGGAGTTGCTTGATCAGGAAGGTCTTGGAAACTTTACATTGCTCCACCCTATTTAGTCTAACAAGGTCACAAATGTCTGCACCCATACTTAAGGATTAAGTATGAGGAGGATGGCCTTTGATAGACATATGCAGAAACAGCTGACAGACCCCTGGGCTGTCCTAAGTCAAGCTAAGCTACCATTAGCACATATAAGATGCAGGGAAGTGACATAAAACCATCTATATAGGGTGTGTCACTTCCTCGCTTCATGCACTTTCCCCAGAGAGGTATATCTGGCTGATCACTTCCTGTGAGCAGCCTGGGTGCCAGTTCGATCCTGGAACTCAGCCATGAGGAACTCACTCAGACAGCTTCCTTGAGACGGTCTTGTGGTAAGTGATAAGACTGACTTTCTTTTCCCTTGGGCTCACGGAGGCCCCTTTGGCCAAGGCCTTTATCTCCTGCCTGGCTCAGCCTGAGTCAGAGCAGTTTAAATCAACTCTGTCCTTTCCCCCTCTCTTCTCTTTAATTCTTTCTCTCTATCTTAATTAAAATCACCATAATTTCCAGCTGGCTTGAGTATTTTCTTATTTGGGATTTTCCCTGGCGACCAATTAAATCTAGATTTTAAGTCACAACTATAAAATTATCCTTTACAGAGAGAGAATATAAAAATAGTCAGACTCCTGGGAAGTTACAATAAAAAGAGCCTAGACACCATACTCCAAGAAATCATCAAGGAAAATTGCCCAGAAATTTTAGAAACAAGGTAAAATAGAAATTGTAAGAAACCCTCAATCACTACCTTAAAGAGACTCAAAGATGAAAATACACAAAAATATCATTCTAAGTTCCATAACATGCAGTCAAGGAGAAAATATTATAGTCAACAAGAAAAAAATTTTAAATACTGTGGAGCTATAGTTAGAATAGCACAAGACATGGTAGCCTCAACCTTAAAAGAATGAAGAGTATGGATCAAAATATTTCAAAGAGCAAAGGAGCTGAGATTACAGCCAAGAATAACATTCCCAGCCAAGCTGAGCATAATTACACAAGGGAAAAATAGATATTTGATAAACTTAAGGAGTTTCAATTATTCCTGGTGAAAACCCCAGAAGGCAGTAGGAAATATGATCTACAAAAAACATACAAAGGTATTGAAAGACTAATTATAAGAAATCCAAATGGTCAAATTGTTTGATAGTGGTATGAGAAAATGTTATCTGAGAATGACTTCATTGCCTCAGTATTTTGAAGTGGTGGGTATGAATGGAAGACTCAAAGTTGAGGAAATGTAAATGAACCAACTGAACTGGTAGTGGAATGGACCAGGAGAAGGCAAGGTGGAATGGCTATCTCATAAAAAGTGGAGGAACTGCCATGGATAAGGGGATGAGGGGGTGGAGGGCTGGAAGTAATGGAACCTATTATCATATTTGGTATAATGAGAGAACAACATACACAATTAGAAGGGTAATTTTTTCTAACATACAGAAAAACAAAGGAGAAAGGTGATGAGATAAGGGAGGGACTGGGAGCCTTCTTGGGATACTGAGGGAATAAGAGAAGGAACGGTTAAGAGAAAGAAAGACAAGGGAATAAGAAAAGAGAGGGAAGGAAAGGATACCTAAAGAGGAGTATATATCAAAATGTTGGGGGGTTAAGTGAGGGGATAAGGGAATTAAGAGGTTGGAAGGAACAATCTGAGGATAAGGGAGGGATTTTTGGAAAGGTGGATAGAATAAGAATTTGAAGGGAAAAGGCAAGGGATAAAGGAGTGACTTTTGGAAAGGGGAGCAATTTGGAACCAGGAGGACAAGGAGAAGATAAGGGAGAATCTTTGGGAAAGGAATTGACTAGGAGAGGTATTGGTCAAAGAAAATTGGACATCTGAGTAGAGATATGGCAGAAAGGACTAATGGGATAAACAATGAGGAGGAACAGAAATGCACAACTAATAACTATGATATGGAGTGTAATGGGCTAAATTCACACATGGGAAGAAAATGGATGGAAAAAGAATAAAAACCAGGATCTGACAGCGTTTTGTTCACAGGAAACACACCAAAAATGATATACAGATATAAAATGAAGATGAGAGCATGGAGCTGAATAAACTCTGTCTTAACTGGTTCAGAAAAGGCAGGGATTGTAGCAGTCTCTGGCAAGGTTGAGTCTAGAATGGTTATAATTAGAAAGAATGAAGAAGGTAATTATGTTGCAGAGAAACTAGTATGAATAATGATGCATTACCAGTTTGGGATCTGTATGCACCAAGTGTTACAGTACTCATATTTTTAAAGGAGAAACTAAATGAGATACAGATGGAAATAGATAACAAAACAGTAATAGCAACATACTTTAATTTTTCTCTCTTAGAACTAGATGAATCTAACCAAAAAATTAATTAAAAAGAAGTTAAGATGATCAATATAATCTTAGATAAGATAAATAAATAGATTACTAAAGACCCACCACACACCCATGTAGTAGTAAGTCTAATCTTGAGCATATACATAATCCAAACATAGTTTCTGGTGGGACAAAAGTGGTTCAGAGAGCATAATTTTCTGCAAAACTTTTACCTTAACAGTTAACATACTATGGAAGTAATTCTGCATCTGTGTGGAACAAAAGTTCCATGAGTTATGACCAAGTTGGAAAGACTTGTTTTGGAAAAAGTATGGTCCTGGCAACAGATTGGGTCTTTTCCCTAAGCACCAATCTAGAAAAATATGAACCTGGCAATGTATGTTAATTGAGAACCAGAGGGGCTAACGTGATCAAACTAAATACTTATAGGAACATGGAGAATCAGGCCTAATACTACATTGCTAGAGTAGTTCTGCATTTATTTTTTTTTGTTTGTTTTAACAACAAGATGTAAATATACAGTAAGAACTTAAAGCTGTTTATGCTCATTAACCTAGAGATCCCATTTAGGGCATAAGAGCATTAGTGAGAGGGTAAAAATCTGTGTATTTATGAAAATATTCATGGAATCTTTATTTGTTATGACAAAATATCTGGAAATAGCACAAATGAAATGAATGGTAGAAATGGCTAAATAGATTGTGATAGCCAAATGTAATATAATATATTATGTTATTAGAAATGGCAAATATTGGAAATATAAAGAAAATAATGTACATATCTAAAGAGATGAAAACAGAAGAAAAGAAAGAAAAATAAACACCATGATTACATTTGAAAAGTAATAGCCACAAAATCAAGAGAAAAAAGTTTTGAAATAAAGCAAATCCAAAGGGAATTTGAAAGCAGAGTTTAAAATAAAATATATTTATATTAGTATACATACATAATTTCCATATTTTTAAAGAAATTGTAAACAATATGTTGTTTGTGGTTTTGCACAGAATCTTTTTTTGCATATCTGTTTAGTCGAAAATTTTTTTGCTGTTGTTGGTAGTTGCTAAGTATACAATTAAAAATAATAAGTTAATTATTTTTTTAAAAAGCAATTATTGAACTCTTGGAAAGTCAGGATCAAAAAAGAGTTCAGACACTATACTTTAAGAAATCATCAAGGAAAACTATTCAGAGTTTCTAAAATCAGAGAGTAAAATAGACATTAAAAGAATTCACCAATCACTACCACAGAGACCTTAAGATGAAAATGTAAAGGAATATCATTACTAAATTCCAAAGCTCTTCGTTTATTTATTTATTATTTTGGTTTTTTGGCTATTGGAAATTTTTATTTAATTAGTTAATTTAGCATATTTTTCCATTGTTACAAGAATCATGTTCTTTTCCTCACCTCCCCCCAACACCCTCCCATAGCCAATTGACAATCCAATAGGGTTTTACATGTGTCATTGATCAAGACCTATTTCCATATTATTGATATTTGCACTAGGGTGATCATTTAGAATCTATATCCCCAATCATATTCCCATTGACCCATGTGATCAAGCAGTTGTTTTTCTTTCATGTTTTTATTCTCATAGTTTTTCCTCTGAATATTGATAACTTCTTTCTCATAAGTCCCTCCTAATTATTCTGGATCATTGCATTGCTGTTAGTAGAGAAGTCCATTACATTCTATTGTACCACAGTGTATCAGTTCTCCTGGTTCTGCTCCTTTCACTCTGCATCAATTCCTGGAGGTCATTCCAGTTCCCATGGAATTCCCCCCAGTTCATTATTTCTTTGGGCACAATAGTACCAACATATACCACATATACCACAATTTGTTCAGCCATTCCCCAATCTCAAGGCATCCCTTGCTCATTTATTGATTGGTAAATGGCAAAGCTTTTAGTTTAAACAGAAAATATTATAGACAGCAAGAAAAAACAATTTAAATACTCTGGAGCTACAGTCAGAATATGCAAGATTTAGAAGCTTATCTCTAAGAGCAAAGGAACTGAATTTATAACTAAGAATAACGTACTCAGCAAAGCTGAACATAATTACACAAATTATGAAATAGATATTTAACTAACTCAAGGAGTTTCAACTTCTCAGAGAAAACCTAGAACTCAGTAAAAAATTTGACCTATAAGAAAAAAAAAACAAAGGTAAATATGAAAGACCAATTATAAGCATCCCAAAAGGTCAAATGATTTACTTCTTATGTGGGAAAATGCCATCTATAACTCTTAAGAATTATATCATTATCTGGGTAATTCAAATGAGCATAGAGAGATAGATAACACGAGGTCAAATTGATTATAATGGAATGAACCAAAAACAATATAAATAGAACAGGAAGAAAGAGGCAAAAGGGGGAAAATTATCTCACATAAAAGAGGAATGAATAGAAGAATTATCACAGAGACAGGAAGGAGGGGTGAAGGGCTGGTAGCACTAGAACCCCACTCTCATTAAATTATTTTATCTATTATAATTATTTAATTATCATTAAAGAGGGAACAAAATACAGAACTAGAAGGATAAAAGTTTTATTTACAGAGAAACAGAAAAAAAAGGATAGGATAAAGGAGGGAATAAGAAAGTAGAGTAGTTGAGAGAAAAGAAGCAAAAGGATAAGAAAAGGGAAGGATACCTGGAAGGGAATACAAAAGAAATAGGGGTATTAAATGAGGGGATAAAGTAGGAATTTTTAGAATTGATGCCATATCAAGAAATAAAAGGGTAGTGTTGAGGGGATAAGGAAGGCACTTTTTGAAAGGTGGATAGAATAAGAACTAAAAGGTTAGGGGGAAGGAACAAAAGAGGGGCCTTTAGAAGTGTGATTTAATTTGGAAATAAGAGGGCAAAGGAAGAGGATTAGGGAAGTATTCTAATAAAGGGTACAAATTGAAGAGGGAGTAAACTGAAGAAATTGGATTTCTGAGGAAGACTATGGCAAAAAGAGCAGAAGAGAAAGACAGACATTGATGAAAAACAAAATGGAGTGAAATACACAACTACTAATTATGACTTCTAATGTGAATTGGATGTATTACCCATAAAATGAAAATGGGTAGCAGAATGGATCAAAAATTAAAATAACAATATGCTGTTTGCAAGAAACACACTTAAAAGGAGAGACACAAGGTTGAAAAGTAAAAGGCTGAGCAGAATAAATTATGCTTGGTTGAAACAAAGAAAGAAAGGATAGTAATCTCTGACAAAGTTAAAGGTAAGTAAGTTTAATAAACAGGGGATTAATATATTAATATATTAAAAGGTACCATAGATAATGAAGTATTATCAATATTAAACGTATGCACCAAATGTTATAGCATCCAAATTTTTAAAGGAAAAATTAAATGAGTTACATAAATATCCTCTCAGACCCTAGATAAATCTAACCAAAAATAATTAAGAAATAAGTTAAGGAAATGAATAAAATGTTAGATAACTTAAACATGATAGATATCTGAAGAGAATTGAATGGGGAAAAGAAAGGAATATATCTTTTTCTTAGCAGTATATGGTACCTTTACAAAAACTGACCTTATAGTAGGACACAAAAACATCATAGTAAAATATAGAAAAAACAAAAATATTAAATGTATCATTTTTATACCAACATGCACTAAAAATTATAGATAAAAAGGAACCATGGAAACAAAAAGTAAAAACTAATTGGAGAGTAAATAACTTAATCTTAAAGAATGAGTAGTTGAAGAAGAAATCATAAAAGCAATCAATAACTTCATTAATGAGAATTATAATAATGAGACAACATACCAAAGTCAATGGAATAAAACAAAAACAGTAACTAGAAGAAAATATATATCTCTGAATTTTTGTCTTACATTACATTGCTGCTAGTAGAGAAGTCCATTACATTTGATTGTACCTCAGTGTATCAGTCTCTGTGTACAATGTTCTCCTCATTCTGTTCCTTTCATTCCGCATCAATTTCTGGAGATCATTCCAGTTCACATGGGATTCCTCCATGAACAGGCAATTTTAATAAACTTCCTAAGAAACATCAGAGCCAGATGGATTTAATAGTCAATTCTATCAAATATTTAAAGATAAATTAATTCCAGTGTTAAATAAAGCATTTAAAATTAAAGGTAAAGAAGGAGTTTTAGCCAATCCCTTTTACAAAATAAATATGGTGCTGACACCTTAATGAGGAAGAGCAAAAACAGAGAAAGAAAATTATAGACAAATCTCATTAATATGGATACAAAAATCCTAAATAAAATACTAGCTAGGAGATTACAGCAATATATCACAAAGATTACACATTGTGACCAATCAGGATTTATACTAGGAATACAGAGATAGCTTAGCATAAGGAAAACTATCTACATAATTGACTATATTAGTAATAAATGTGATAAAATCATATGATTATATCAGTAGATACAGAAAAAGTCTTTGACAAAATACAACATTCATTTCTATTAAAAGCACTGAAAAGCATAGTATGAATGGATTTTTTCTTAAAATGATATGAAGCATCTATCTAAAACCATAAACAAGTATTAGTTGTAATAGAGATAAGCTAGAAGCTTTCCCAGTAAGATCAGGAGTGAAAGAATGATGCCCATTATGACCAATATCATTTATCATATTATTAGAAATGTTAGCAATAAAAATGAGAAAAGAAAAAGAAATTGAAGGAATCAGAATGTGCAAAGAGATAATAAAATTATCTCTATTTGCAGACAACATGATGGTATATGTGGAAAAGATTTAACTAAAAAGTTAGTGAAACTATCAATAATTTTAGCAAAGTAGCAGGATATAAAATGATCCCATTTAATCATTAACAATTTTATTTTTTAAATTAAATTATTTAGTCAATTTAGACCATTATTCCTTGGTTACAAGAATGATGTTATTTCCCTCCCTCCCCCCACCCATTCCTTCCCATAGCCGATGCACAATTTCACTGAGTATTACCTGTCCTTGATCAGAACCAATTTTCATGTTGTTGATGTTTGCACTAGGATGTTCATTTAGAGTCTACATCCCCAGCCATATATCCTTGACCTATGTAATCTATCAGTTGTTTTGCTTCTGTGTTTATACTCCCACAGTTTTTCCTCTGAATGTAGATAATGTTTTTTTCTAGTAGATTCCTCCAAGTTGTTCAGGATCACTGCATTGCCACTAATGGATAAGAACATTACATTTGATTGTAACAGTGTATCAGTCTCTGTTTACAATGTTCTGGTTCTGCTCCTTTTGCTCAGCATCAATTCCTGGAGGTCTTTCAGTTCCCATGGAATTCCTCCACTTTATTATTCCTTTGAGCACAATAGTATTCCATCACCAACAGATACCACAGTTTGTTCAGTCATTCCCCAATTGAGGGGCATCCCCTCATTTTCCAATTTTTGACACCACAAGGAGCGCAACTATGAATATTTTTGTACATGTCTTTTTCCTTATTGTCTCTTTTGAATACAAACCCAGCAGCGCTATGACTGGATCAAAGGGAAGACAGTCTTTTAGCGCCCTTTGGGCATAGTTTCAAATTGCCTTCCAGAATCAATTCACAACTCCACCAGCAATGCATTAATGTCCTGACTTTGCCATATCCCCTCCAGCATTCATTCCTTTGCTTTGTTGTCATGTTAACCAATCTACTAGGTTTAAGGTGATACCTCAGAGTTGTTTTGATTTGCATTTCTCTGATTATAAGAGATTCAGAACACCTTTTCATGTGATTATTAATAGCTTTAATTTCTTTAGCTGAAAATTGCCTATTCATGTCCCTTGACCATTTATCAATTGGAGAATGACTTGATTTTTTGTACAATTGATTTAGTTTTTTATAAATTTGAGTAATTAGACCTTTGTCAGAGGTTTTTGTTATGAAAATTGTTTCCCAATTTGTTGCTTCCCTTCTAATTTTTGGTTACAATGGTTTTGTTTGTACAAAAAAAATTTTTTAATTTGATGTGATCAAAATTATTGATTTCATATTTTGTGATTTTTTTCTAGCTCTTGCTTGGTTTTAAAGTCTTTCCTTTCCCAAAGGTCTGACATGTATACTATTCTGTGTTCACCTCATTTCCTTCTTTATATTCAAATCATTCACCCATTCTGAATTTATCTTGGTGTTGGATGTGAGATGTTGATCTAAAACTAATCTCTCCCATGTTGACTTCTAATTTTCCCAGCAGTTTTTATCAAATTGGGTTTGGTCCCAAAAGCTGGGCTCTTTGGGCTTATCATAGACTGTCTTGCTGAGGTCACTTACCCCAAATCTGTTCCACTGATCCTCCTTTCTGTCTCTTAGCCAGTACTAAATTGTTTTGATGACCACTGCTTTATAGTATAGTTTGAGATCTGGGACTACAAGGCCTCCTTCCTTCACATTTTTTTTCATGATTTCCCTGGATATCCTTGAATTTTGTTCTTCCAAATGACCTTTGTTATGGTTTTTTCTAATTCAGTAAAAAAGGTTTTTGCTAGTTTGATGGGTATGGCACTAAATAAGTAGATAAGTTGAAGTAGGATTGTCATTTTTATTATGTTAGCTCATCCTACCTATGAGCAATTGATGTTTTTCCAATTGTTTAGATCTAGTTTTAATTGTGTGGAGAGTGTTTTGTAGTTGTGTTCATATAGTTCCTGTGTTTGTCTCAGCAGATAGATTCCTAAGTATTTTATATTGTCTAGGGTGATTTTAAATGGAATTTCTCTTGCTAAAATTCTTGCTGCTCAGATATATTGGCTATATATACAAATGCTGATGATTTATGTGGGTTTATTTTGTATCCTGTAACAACTTTACTAAAGTTGTTTATTATTTTGACTAGCTTTTTGGTCGATTCTTTAAGTAGACCATCATATCATCTGCAAAGAGTGATAGCTTGATCTCCTCATTGCCTATTTTAATACATTCAATTTCTTTTTCTTCTCTGATTGCTACAACTAGGTGGCTTGGTGGATAGGTCCAGGCCTGGAGATCAGTAAGTTCTAGTTTCAAATTATGAGAAATTTTATATATTTTTTGCATGCAAGTCCTAAAAAATAATCTAAAATAATCATAAATAAAAATAAAATACCTTGGATATACCTGCCAAAACAAATGCAGGATCTACATGAACATAATTAAAAGGAAGGCAGAATTACAGAAATAAACTCAGATCTAAATAATTAGAGAAAGATTAATTGTTCATGGATAGGTAGAGTCATAATTAAAATGACAATCTTCTCTAAACCAACTTACTTATTCAGTGCCATTCCAATTAAATTACTGAAAGATATCATATTATGCTAGAAAAAAACAATTACAAAATTCATTTGGAAGAATAAAAGATCAAGAATATAAAAAGAATTAATAAAAAAACATGTAAAGGAAGGAAGTCTAGCAGTACCAGAATAAACTGCATTATTAAGTAATAATTATCAAAAATATCTGGTACTGCCTAAGAAATAGGAAGGTAGAACAGGGAAATAGGCTCAAACAAATAGTAGTAAAATATTTTAGTAACCTTATATTTGACAAAAGCATATATATAGATTTTTGGTATAATTAATAACTATTTGAGGTGAGGCAGCTAGGTGGTTAAGTGGATTGAGAGGCAGGCCTAGAGATAGGAACGCCTGTGTTCACATATGACCTCAAACACTTCCAAGCTGAATAACCCTAGGCAAGTCATTAAACCACCATTACCTAAAACAATACACTTCTGCCTTGGTAACAATAATTAGTACTAATTCTAAGACAAAGTAAGGGTTAAAAAAAAAGAAAGCACTATGTTGTGACAATTGGAAAATAGTGTGGCGGAAACTAGGTGCAGATCAATCTTACACCATTCATTAAGCTGAAAATGGATACATGATCTAGACATAAAAGATATAAGCAAATTATAAAAATAGGGAACATATTTCCTATCAGATTTATGGGTAGGAAAGGAATTTATAAGGCAATAAGAAATTGAGAGCATTGTGAGATAATTTTGAGTACATTAAATCAAAATGTTTTTGTACAAATAAAGGAAATATTTTAAAGAAAAAAAAAACAAAAAATTGGAGGAAATTTTCATAGACAGCCTCTCAATTGAGAAATGGCTAAACAAATTGTGGCATATTGATTATGATGGAATACTACCGGGATAATGAAAAGCAAGATGAGTAGAACCAAGAGAACATTATATGCAGCTACATATTGAGGAATAATTTGTGAGTCTTACTTACCTTCAGAGAATAAACTGAAAAATAAAAATTTGAAAGACCTTATGTATAAAACATGTCTCCTTGATTATGCCTTCTATGATGCAGGGAGAGGAGGGAGGAACAGATATTTTCAAGTAAATCCTATTAATTAAATCAAAAGTTTGAACAAAAATTTAAGGCAAAATTAGTGGATACTAATAGGCAGGGTTTTTTTTGTTTTGTTTTGTTTTTTGCCTTTTGTGTATATCCCCTCTTCAACACTATCAATATTCCCCCTTTTATTCTCCTTTCTTACTCCAATTTCCATCCAAATTTCCACATAGGTGACAGGAAGGTCAAGACTTTCCAGGGTGCATAGGAGAGGAGGGACTTCAGAGAGGAAGTTGTCATCAACTTATATTCAGATGTTTATTCCTTGAGATGTTTTTTACTATTTAAATACCATTGCAATCCTATTAAGATTCCCCCCATATTAAGTACATTCATAAGATCCTTCCTTCATGAGTCATGCCCTTGCTTTCTCAAGTCTCTAATTGTTCTTCCTCTGACTTTCTCTGAGCCTCTATGTCCTTCATCTTTCTGTTTGCTGTCTTTTCCTTTATAACCTTCTTTTGCTCTCACAGGACTCCTTCCTACTTTTTCCCTTAAGCTTGGAATCACTACTCTCCCCTTTTATCTCTGAATCTATCTGCAATCCTTCTAGGATTTTCTTTAACATGTCTTAACTTGTTTTAATTTAATTGTATGTGTTTTTCTAGACTATATGACATTTCATGATCCGAACTGTCTCTTCTCTCAACCCTTCCCCTCCTTGAGAAAGAAATTATTCATGTATATATAGATATATGTCCATATATCTATATATATCTATATATCTATATATATCTATATCCTTTTCCTTTTCTTTGATCTCTTTGTGATGCAGACCTCATTATAGTATTGTTAGGCCATAGGCTATGCACAGTTTTATTGCCCCTTTGGGCATAGTTCCAAGTTGTTCTCCAGAATAGTAAGACAAGTTCACACTCTACCAACAGTGCATTAGGGTCTCAATTTTGCTATATCCCCTCCAATATTTGTCATTTTGCCTTTCTGTCATTGTAGCCAATCTGATTGGCATAAGGAGATACCTCAGACTTCTTTTAATATGCATTTCTCTAATCAATAGTGATAGAACATTTTTAATATGACGAGATAGTTTTTGTTTCTTCTGAAAATTTCTTGTTCATATCTGTTGATCTTTTATAACAGTGAGTGACTTGTATGCTTTAAATTTGACTTAGTTCTCAGAGTTTTTCAGAGAAACTTCCTGTAAAATCCCCTCCCTCCCAGTTTTCTTTTCTTCTCCTTTTTCTTGCTCCTCCTTTTCCTACTCCTCTTCCTCCTCCTCCTACTCTTCACCCCTTGTCCTTCTCCTCTCCCCCCCCACACACTAACACTTTCTGTCCTAGTAACAACTCTAGGACAGAAGAGTAAGAGCTCAGCAAATAGAGTTAAGTGACTTGGACAAAGTCACACAGATAGAAAATATCTGATGTCAGATTCAAATCCAGATCATCCTGACTCCAGGCCTTGCTCTCCATATACTTGCCTCCTAGTTGCCCTTTCTGCTTTCCTTCTAATCTTGCCTGCATTGGATTTGCTTTTACAAAAACTTTTAAAAAATTTAATGTAAACTGTATGTTCATGTCCCATAATTCTATCTCTTGTTTGTCATAAATTCTTCCCTTATCCATAGATATTATACATAAAATATTCCATTATTCACTAATTTGCTCATTATATCACCCTTTCTATCTAAATCATGTATCTATTTTCACCTGTTTTGTAATATGGTGTGAGATGTTCATTTATACCTAGTCACTACCAAATTATTTTCCTGTTATCCCAGAACCTTACACCTTTTGATTTATCAAACACTGAGTTACTATGATCATTTACTACTGTTTATTGTGTACCTAATCTTTTCTATTGATCCACAACTCTATTTCTTAACCAGTACAAGAGTATTTTGATGATCACTGCTTTGTAACACTGTTTGAGATCTGGTACTGCTAGGTCACTTTCCTTTATATTTATTTTCATTGATTCCCTTGATATTCTTAATCTTTAGTTTTTCAGATGATTAAAATTTTTTTTCTAGCTCTATAACATAATTTTTGGTAATTTGATTAATATAGTTCTAAATAAAGTAAATTAATTTAGGTAAGCCCGTCATTTTTGTTATATTGGCTCAACATTTGCATGGGCACTTAACATTTTTCTAGTTGTTTAGATCTGACATTATTTGTGTGAAAAGTATTTTGTAGTTGTGTTCATATGACTTCTGGGTTTGTTTTGGCAGGTAGACTTCAAAAATTTTGTATTATCTGCTAGTATTTTACTATCTCTTCTTGCTACACACACTTTGTTAGTGATATATAGAAATGCTGATGACTTATATGGTTTTATTTTATCTGCTTAAGTGTAGCTTTGTAGAAGTTGTTCATTAGCCAACTGTTTTTTTTAGTTGATTCTCTAGTATTCCCTGGCTCCAATCATATTGTATGCAAAGAGCGATAGGTTTGTTTCCTCATTGGTTATTTTAATTCCCTCAATTTCTTTGTCTTATTGCTTTGACTAAGATTCTAATTTAATGTTGAAAAATAGTGATTATCATGGGCACCCTTGCTTCACCCTTGATCTTACTGGGAAGACTTCTAGCTTATCCCCATTACAGATAATACTTGTTGTGGTTTTAGATAGATACTTCTCATTATTTTATGGAAAGTTCAATCTATTCCTGGTGTTTTAAATAGGAATGGGTGCAATATTTTGTCATTAGCTTTTTTGAATAGCTATTGAGATGATCATGATTTCACTCAGGTTTCTTATTGATATAACAAATTATTTTGATAATTTTCCCAATATTGAACATAGTATAAATCTTACCTGGTCATAATGTTATCCCTCAAATACGCTGATGCAACCAACTTGCTAGTATTTTATTCAAATTTTGTAAATCAATACTCAGTAGAGGAATTGGTCAAGGTTTTCTTTCTCTGATTTTGCTCTTCTTGGTTTAGCCATCAGTTTCAGATTTGTGTTGTAAAATAAATTTGGTAGGATTCCTTATTTGTCTACTTTCCTAGTTTTTTATAGTACTATAATTAATTTTTTAAATTTTTATTATAATTCACCTGAGAATTCATCTGGTTCTGGGGATTTGTTCTTAGCAATTGCATAAATACCTCATTCAATGTCTTTTCCTTAGAGAGGGTTATTTAAGTATTCTCTTTCCTCTTCTGTTAATTTGGATATCTTATATTTTTTGTAAATATTCATGTATTTCACTTAAATTTTTAGATTTTGTTAGTATGTAATGGGCAAGATGGCTCCTAATAATTACTTTAATTTTATGTTCATTGGTGGTGAATCTACCCTTTTCATTTTTGATACTACTAACTTGGTTTAATTCTTTCTTTTAAAAATTATATTAATTAATGGGTTATATTTTTTGGTCCCTGATAAAACCAGTTCCTAGTTTTATTACTTTAATGTTTTTTTTTTATTTTATTTATCTCTTCATTAATTTTAGGATCCAACTTGGTGTTTAATTATAGATTTTAAATTTGTTCTTTTTCTATTTTTATGGAAGGCCAATTGTTCTACTCTTTCTCTATTTTACTGATAAGCATTTGGAGACATATATTTTCTCTTAAATACTACTTTGGCTGTGCCTCATAAATCTTGGTATGATGTCTTTATTATTGTCATTCTCCTTAATGAAATTCTTGAGCATTTCTATGATTTTTTCTTGGACCCAGTCTTTATTTAGGATTAGATTATTTGGTTTCTAATTAGTTTTTATATTTTTCCCAATTAATTTTTAATATATATTGCAATGACCCTTAATTGAATGTAATTGTTATTGTATTATGAAAAGGATGCAGTAAATATTTCTGATTTCCTGCATTTGGTTGTATGGTTTTAATAGTCTAATACATGGTCAATGTTAGTGAAGGTACCATGTACAATAGAGAAAAGAGTAAACTCCTTTCCATTCCCTTTCATTTCTCTCAAAGAGATCTATATTATCTAACTTTTCTAAAATTCTATTCATCTTTTGACTTTCTTCTTATTAATTTTTTGATTAGACTTATCTAATTTTGAGAGTTAACAGTTGAGATTCCCTAACAGTATAGTTTTATTGTCTATTTCCTTTCATAACTCATTTAATTTTTTCTCTGAGAATTAATGGATGCTCTAGTATTTGGTACAAATATATTCAGTACTGATAATTCATTATTTACAGTACTTCTTACCATGATGTAGTTTTCCTGCTTATCTTATTTAATTTGAACTGCCTTTACTTTTGTTTCCTTTGAGATCATGTTTGATATCTCTGATTTTTTTTAACTTCAGCTGAAGCATAATCAATTCTATTCCAGACTCTTATTTAACTCTGTGTGTGGCTCTCTGCTTCTTGTAAACAACATATTGTCAGATTGTAACTTTTAATGCCATCCTCTTATCTGCTTCCAATTTATGGGTGAATTCATCCCATTCACATTCACATTTTTGATTGCTAACTGTGTATTTCTTTTATCCCATTTCCTCCATTCATCCTTTTCTTTCAGTCTTTTAAATCTCTCCTTAGAAGTGTATTTTGCTTCAGATTTTTTAGTCCCTTAATTTGCCCTTTCTCCCATTGTTCATTGCACCAACTTATATCCCCTTCCCTTCCTATTTCCATATAAAGTAAGATAGTTTTCTATACCCAAATAACTGTGTATGTTATTCCCTTTTGAGCCAATTCTGATGAGAGTAAAGCACAAGCATTGTCTGTCACTCCTGTCCTCTATGTCCCCCTACACTGTAAAAGCTCTTTGTTTTATACTTTTTTATGTGAGATGTGCTGCTGCTTTGTCAAGTGTGGTATTGTGCTTTAGTCCAACCACTACCTTTGAGAGACAGACTTTTCCTGCTGACTCACTATTTTGGCCCCACTATCAGTTTCTTAACCTTAATGTAATCCATTCTCTCTTATGCATTTGGATATGAATCCCTTGATTGATGGAGAGAATGATTATTTGAAACTCACTCCCTATTTGATGTTTGGCCTGGAAGGTGTTCTGATTGTGGCATGCAGATATTTCCCTGAGTTTCATTTCATTTCAGTCACAATTTCTCACCAGAAGATTATCCCATTTCTTTAGGAGTATTGCCCAGGCCTACAGCAGTCATTTCCAATATCTCTATAATGTAGGTTCTCTATAATTCTGGTCAGTTGCAAAGATGAATTTTAAATGTCAGTTGATATTTTTTTTCAAATGTCAACATTTCTTTCCCTCCTGACAGATGGTGAGATTTTTTCCAAATTCTTTGTTTCTTTGGGATTGGAAAATAGATTAGAGACAGGTAGTGGATTGAGTCCTGGACCTAGAGCTAGCAAGGTCTATATTTAAATCTTATGTCACTAACTGTGTGAATGTTGGTAATTTAACTAATTTTTAAATCTTGGTTTCTTCATCCATGAAGGGAGAACAATATAGAGTCTTCCAAGGGTTATCACAAAACAAAACGATATACATCAAGCATTTTATAAATGTTAAAACCTAATATATTATGAGGGTCTTATAAGTTGATGCCAACTTGAAACAGCTCTTGAGAGACAATTATTAAATTGTCAGTGTGAATATTTACATAGTAGATATTGGCAAATGCCTCAGATCAGGGCTTAATTTATTGTTTGTTAATTATCTATGCTTATTAAAGTGATGGAGAGAATATTAAAAGTGAATGTTAAATTTTAAACTGTGTTATGTATATATTTTTCAGAGAACTAAATGTAAACACTTTTCAACCTATTATAATATGTGTGTATATGCAAATATACATAGACACATGTACTACATATATATATATATTCTTTATCTTGATGCAGGCAAACATACACCCTTTGTACATATGTTTATTTACATATGCATGTGCATATACTACACTTCACTGAGTAGTTTTTGATTTCTAAAAGTTTGATGATAAACACTACCTTAATTATTCCTCTCCCAGTTAATCAACAGGCATATGCTAGATAACTATTATTTGTAAAATATTCTGCTAAGCACTTGAGATAAAAAGATGAATCAGTTATCAATCACCAATCATTATTAAGCACTTACAATTTGTCAGCTACTGTACTAAGCCCTGGAAATATTAAGAAGATCTAAAACAAGTCCCTGTCCTCAAGGAACTTCCATTAATTAAGGGAAACATTCATTTGTGGATAAGATAGAGCAAGTCTTCTTCAAGAAGTTTATATTCTATTAAGAAGGACATGATGTAAATAAGTATATACAAAGATATATAAGATAAATACTAATCATTTTGGGAGCACACTAGACATTAGAGGAATTAAGGAAGGTTTCATGAGTAATGTGGCGCTTGGGCAGAATTCTGAAAGAAATAATGGTTCCTAGAGGCACGGGTGATATGAGAGTGCATTTTAGCAGTGCAGATATGTGGAGATGGAAGATAGAGACAATCCCTCCAAAGTGATCAAAGAACAAAATTTCATCCCAGTTGTTTGGGAGTCCCTAGTCACATCCATCTCAGGAATGAACAGAGCCCTCTCATTGCTTGTGTTCCATCTCCAATTTTTAATACTGTGGAAACTACAGGGGGCTTAGAAAAGGCCATCTCAGATAAATGGCCTAAAACCAAATCTGATTAATAGTCATTCATTTTTGCTTTTCAAACTGGTATGGAAAAGACCAGAGAGTCCTAGAATCTAGAACCCTATATAGTACTGCTTGTTGCTTAATGCTCAATGGGGGCAAACCATTCTCTAAATTTGCTCTAGCAATTCTCTCTATGCTTCTTCTAGTCAAACCAAGGCTATAAACTCCTCAACATTTGCACACACACATACACACATCCCCAATAGATTCTATCCTTCAACTCAACACCAACTCATGATTGCTCCATATATTGATTTTCTAAGCTGATTAATCAGTTTCTTCCAACAAGCCTTCTTTAACCAGCTTCAAGAGTACTTCTTGGCAGGACTTGAGCTGCAGAGATATTTGATAACTGTAGGTACCTTTTCTGCCTTCTTGAAATAGTTATTCCTCTTTAAAACTTTATCAGATACATGCACATTCATGGAATTATGATATTAGGTAACCTACAAAATGATATTTTGTGAACCTTGTGCCGAAATGTATAGGCTTAGGGTGGTGATCCATAATATCTCTGGTATTGAATCTCACATCTAATGGTTAAGATTGTGTCTTCTCATTCAGTGCAATTTTGATTCTATATCTTCATATTAGTCCTCCATGTATGATCTCACCCATATGGTGATATTTTAATGTTTCATGAATACAAATGTAACACTTGACCTATTTATCTCTTATCCTCTGCAATTGCTACATCAGTCAGTCAGTCAATAAATTAAGAAGTGTTCATGTAAGTACCCAGCATGTTCCAGGCACTGTTCTAGATAACGGGGATTCAAAGGGTGATAAAATGAAGCAAATGGCAGAAAGGGCTCAATCCCCTTTTTCTGACACCAAGATATCATATTGATCCCTTTTGCCTTTAAATTCCTATTTGCTCCCTCTTATATTACTTGGTATAAAAAATAGCTAGCATTTACCTATCATTTAAAGATGAGCAAACTGCTTTACATAAACATATAATCTTATTTGACCCTTACAACAGCTCTATGAGATGAGTGCTATTACCTCGGTTTTCCAAATAACTCAGTCTGAGAAATCTTAAATAATTTGCCTAGGACCAAATAGGTAGTAAAAGTTTGAGGGAAGATCTGATTTCAGATTTTCCTAGCTCTAAGTCTAGTCTTTTGAAAGTAACCTTCTGAAATAGCAGCAAGCTATTGAACTTAGCAACATAAATACTCTGTAGTTGGGATACCTGACAATTCAAAATGGTTCAAATTCCAGACTGGTGCTAGTCCTGAATGCTCTAAAAGGCACATAAATTTCAAAAGCAGTAGAACTTGATCAGCAGTTGCTAATCCTGCCGACCCAGAATTTGGTCCAGATCACTGTGAATCTAAGAGAGGTAAGAAGAGAAGACAGATGAAAGAAATTCTCCCAAATTTAAAATTTCAGTTATACACTTGAGTGGAGATCCTTATTGGTATCAGTGAGCAACCACCTAAAGCTGAAATTAGCTACTGTATTTGGCAGGATTTAAAACTCTGCTCAACACGAGACTTCAGGCTGATTTGGCAAAGATTTCAAATTCAGAGCTCTCCTCCCCACTGGGCTCAGGGTGAAAAACATGTTAAAAGGCTGCCAACATGCCTCTGTTTGTTTGTTTCATCAGAGAGGGAGACTAAGGCAGTGACACAGAAAAAGACTCAGTAGTCAGCCCACAGCAAAAATAGCACACTTGAAAAGCTTAATGGGTATTTCCTTAGTGATTTCACCATTGACTCTAATTAAGTTCTCCATAGGCTTTGAGACTAGCAGAGCATTTTCTAAAATCCCCTAAAATGTCTTATTCATAAGTGTTCTTCTCCAAAAAATTGGTGTATGTTACACACACACACACACACACACACACACACACACACATCACTTTACAGAGTGAAATCCACTTGTAAGAGCAGTACTTGTAAACCTTCACTTGGTAGTTGTTTTCTTAAGAGCCATTTCCTTTACACACATGCAATGGTCCCCCATTCATGTTAGCTTGCTAACGTAGGGCTTTTTGTTCTTAGTTATTTAGAACACATGAGAATGGGATTTTCTAGTTTTTACCCCTGCCTTGTATCTGAAGAGCACTTCAGGTTTGCCACAATCATATTATATTTATACCGTTATAGGCACTGACTCTAAGTGGCCAAACTGGATTGATTCTGAGACTGGATTGTATAATGATTCCTTTGTTCTTCATGTCCTCTACTAGTTTCTTCAAATCAGGAAATTGGAAATTCAGTTGTCAAATGACTTAGCCATCACATACATAGGGTATTTAGTTTGTCCAATTTAACTTATTCTGACCTAGACATTGCATGCTGTCCTCCAAGATGTGCTGAAAATGTAACCAGTACCATATAAGCTTATAGTTATTACCCCATGGTGTGCCTTTTTAAGTGCAAGCTGGTCTTCTGACTTCAAAGGATATATTATCTTTTTTCTACCTTTTGTATAAAGGAAGGCTTTTCTTATATTTGTATTTAGATATGAGACTAATAATAATAATAATAATAACCACCCAAAATGTAGGTAGATTGTTTTTAAGGAGCTTAGGCTTCTTGTTCAATGGATTTTATGTCAGCAAAAGAAACTACATGATACCAAAAACTACAAAAAATTAGCAAACATCAGAGACTTAATTATACATGACTTGGTGACTGAAATGATATACTAGAGACTTTTCACAAATTCCTGGATTCAAATAATATACCTCAAAGTATTTTTACAATTCAAACTGTACTGGAAAAAAAAACAACAAACTATTTTTACAGAGTGCTCTTCTGCCCACAATTGGTTGATCATAAGACTGATCCATAAAAAACTTGAGCTGTATTTTCAATGTTTCCAAAAAAAATTTCATAATCTCCAAATTAAAAAAACACACTTTCTAGACACAATGACCTTACAGAAAAATTCAAAGTCATACAGGAATAGGATAAAGTACAGAGCATTGATGTTGTCTGTTCCTGGAGTTAGGCAGAAGATGCTTTCAGTGAATATAGAAAAGACGTTTGCATCCCAAAACTTGTATTCCATTACAAAAATCAGTTATTTTCTCTATTTACTGTAGAATACAATAATTGTGGAATATTAAATATATTTTTAAAAAATCAGGATAATGACTTATTCCAGTATGACTATCATCCATTCCTTTCTGAACTCCATCAGACAAAGATGAGATCCTATAATTACTACTACTACTATTACTGATGCTGCTGTTGCTACTACTACTATTATAAACCCCACAAAAATGATAAAACATAGAACTACTACTAATGAAAACTATTTAAAAAGAAAAGAATACACAATTACTACTACTACCAGTAATAGCAATAATAATACATGGGTAATGAAAATAACCTAAAATATAGAGACCAAACAGAAGAAACAAAAATTATGGGTAAAGGGAATAAGATATTACCTCCAATGGATTTTTCTGGTAATGGTAGTTTTCCTAGTGATAGTTTCAATGAGACTATAGACAATGAGTTTACATTTCAACATTTGTATTAAATTATTAAAAACGATTTTTATAAACTGGAAGAAGGGTCAACCAAACATTAAAGACAAAATAATCATAATAGAGAGCATGTGAATAGGCTATAACATTCAGCCAATAAGGAGTTTTTAAGAATAGGAAAACAAAATATATCATCAAAAATTTACATGGAATTCTGTTAAAAACACTGGAAAGCATATATATTTGCATCTATATACATACATACACACACACACACACACACACACACACACACATATATATATATATATGTTTTTTTCTTAAAATTATATGAACCATCTACCTAAAACCAGCAAGTATTATTTGAAATGGGGATGAACTAGAAACCTTCCCAATAATATTTGGAGTGAAACAAAGATGCTCATTATAAGCAATTATATTTAAAATAGTATCAGGAATGCTAACAATAATAATAAGAGAATAGAAAGGAATTGAAGGAATAAGAATAGTCAAAGAGGTGATAAAAGTATTTTTGTTTGCAGACAACATGATGGTATATGTTAAAAATCTTAAGAGATTTAACTAAATAGTTGAAATTATCAAAAATATTGCAAAGTATCAATATTTAAAATAGACATATAAATCAGCATTATTTATACATATTTTATATATTTATATATATTTTATATATTATAAATCCAAGAACTACATAAACATGATTATATAAAACACTTTTTACAGAAATAAAGTCATAGCTAAATAATTGGAAACATATTAATTGTTTATGGATTGGTAGAGCCAATATAATTAAACTGACAATCTTACCTAACCCTATCTGCTTATTCAATGCCATCCCAATTAAATTACTAATTTTTTTTATTCAGTTAGGGAAAATAACAACAAATTTCATTTTGGAAGGACAAAAGATTTTAAATTAGCAAAATTACCTTATGAAATAGGACTGTATATCAGTGGGCAAAGACATATAAGAAGTAGAAATAAGAGATTATAATAACCTTATATTTGAAAAAAAGCATAGACCCAGATTTGGGGGGTAAGAAGTTAGTATTTGGCAAAACTTTCTGGGACAACTGGAAGCTAGTTTGGCAGAAACTAGGTATAGAACAATATCTTACACTTTTTATTAAGATAAGATCAAAATAGATATATGATTTAGACATAAAAGTAGATATCATAAGCAAATTAGAAGAACAGGGATCATGTCATTGATTAGATTTATGGATAGGAGAGGAATTTATGAGTCAACAAGAAATGGAATCGTTGTGAAATGCAAAACAACAAATGTTGCCAAGATTGGAAGGAAAGCAGAAAATTGAAGGGTGATGTTGTTATAGACAACCTCTCAGTTAGAGGTCTCATATCTAAAACACAAAGAAGACTTCATCAAATATTTAAGAGTAAGAGCCTTCCTCCAACTGAAAAAATGAACAAAAGATACTAACAGACAATTTTCAGATAAAAAATTCAAAGCCACATATAGATATGTGAAAAATGTTCTAAATCAGTACTAATTAGACAAATACAAACCAAAACAATGTTGAGATATCATTGTACACTCACTGGATTGGCTAAAATGACAAAAGGGGTTTCTCGATTAGGTGGAGTCAAGATGGTGGCCTAGAAGGAGCAGAAGTACAGACCTCTGAATACCCTTCCTTACCAATCACAAACTGAATGCTCCTAGGGGACTGAAAATCAAACCTAACAACAAGACAGAGCAAAGGAACCCTCCTGTTGGACTCAATTCAAAAGGTATGCCCCCCCTCCCCCCAAAGTTGGAATCTTAAAACACTTGGGTTTAAGGGGAAGGCAGAAGGAAGATCCCAGGACCCTGCCACCCTGCCCACCTAGAGCACTGAGACTCCAGTGGCAGTGGGAACTTCTCGGCAGGCAAAGGTTCTGGTCTGGAGGATGTACCTTGCGGGTAGGGCTGTGGCAAGTTCAGAGCATCGAACACAGATGGCAGGGAAGGAGCTAGAGAGGAAACATAGAGCTGGAAGCCTAGCCAGAGCTGTGGAGATCCTCCATATTTGCTCCAGCCTTACAGGAGGTGTTGGCCTCAGAGCACACCCAGCCCAACCAAGCTGAACTTAATCCCATCAAAAGTCTTCAGAACTCAGGGAAGTCCAGGCTCTACACCCCTCCCTCATTGGCTTCTGGACTTTAATCCAATCACAAGCCTCCAGAGGACAGGGAATCTCAAACCCCCAACAAACCTCCCCCAGAGACTGCACTGAGAGATCTTTGGTCAAAGCTCTAAAAGGGGAGACTGACAGAATCCCCCAAAACCAAAAAAAATGAGAGGAGCAAGAGCACAGACAAATACGGGGAGCAAAGAAGGGGTGGATATGAGCAAACAACAGAAAAAGAAGAAAAAAATTATAATAGATAGCTTCTATAAAGTTAATGGAACCGAGGGGGAGGGATCAGCAAAAGATAAATAAGAATTACCAGCGAATTGGATACAGGCTTTGGAAGAACCCAAAATGCAATTCAAAACACAATTAAGAGAGGCTGAAGACAACTTTAACAGCAAGATAAGTAATCTGGAAACAAAAAACAGTGTCTTGAAAGCCAAAATTAATCAGCTGGAAAATGAGGCAAAGGAGATGAAAGATGAGGCAAAGAAGAAGAAAGATGAGACAAAGGAGATGAAAAATGAAGTAAAGAGGATGAAAGATGATCTCCATAGAAAATCAGACCAGAAAGAGAAGGATGACCAAAAGTCCAGGGATGAAATCCAGTTTTTAAGAACCAGAATACAACAACTAGAATTAAGTGACCTCACAAGGCAGCAGGACACTATAAAACAAAACCAAAGAATGAAAAAAATTGAGGAAAATATGAAGCATATCATTCACAAAACAGGCGATTTAGAAAATTGTTCAAGGAGAGACCATTTAAGAATCATTGTTCTACCAGAAAACCATGACAAAAGAAAAATCCTGGACACAATACTACAGGAAATTATTCAAGAAAACTGCACCAATATTCTAGAACAAGAGGGGAAAGTAGAAATTGAAAGAATCCACAAATCACTTCCTGTACTTAATTTCCAACTGACAATACCCAGGAATGTTATAGCCAAATTCAAGAACTATCAGACCAAAGAAAAGATATTATAAGCTGCCAAGAAGAAGTCATTCAGATACCAAGGAATCACAGTGAGGATAACACAGGATCTGGCTGCATCCACACTGAAGGACCAAAAGGCATGGAATATGATATTTTGGAAAGCAAGAGAACTAGGTCTACAACCAAGAATCAACTACCCAGCAAAATTGACTATATTTTTTACAGGGGAAAGTATGGTCATTCAACAAAATAGAAGAATTCCAAGAATTTGCAAAGAAAAGACCAGATCTGAACAGAAAATTTGACATCCAAGCACAGAACTCAAGAGAATCATCAAAAGGTAATAAAAGAGGGAAAAAAGAAAAACAAAACAAAATGAAAAAAAAGTTTAAGAGACTCAATAAGTTAAAATGATATGTATCTGTATAAGAAAAGGGGTCATTGGTAACTTAAAAATTGCTGTTATCACTTGGGCAGCTAGAAGAATTACACTTAGAGCAAATAGTGACAAAGTGTATAGGATGAAAGGACAACACATAAATAGGTATATAGATATATGCATGCATGCATAAATACATATACATGTGTGTATATATATACACACACAACTAGAGCTAAAAAAGAGAGGTTAATACTAAAAGAAATGGGAAAAGAAACAAATGGGGGTAAATTCATATGTCACAAAGAAGCTCATGATGGGAGGGAGGAGAACATCAATACACTGGAAGGGTAAAGAGGGTGGAGATAGGAAATACTCAATTCTTACATGCTTTGAAATTGACCTAGAGAGGGAAGAACAATCCAATCCATTGGGGCAGAGAATAGATTTGTGCCCTATAGGGGAGTAGAAGGGTAATAAAAGGACTGGTGGGGAGGGAAGCAGTACAAGGGAGGGAGAGAGTGGGGGTGATTTTAGCAAGACTACAGGGACAATAAGGAGGGGAATGAGAAGGGAGGGGGGTAGAAAGGGAAGTAAAATAAGGGTGGGAACTAGGGGGACTGATTATAAACAAACATTGGTGTAGAAGGAAATAGTGAAAGAAGAAAAGGCAGAATCAGGAGTAGAAATCAAAATGCTGGGAAATACACAGCTAGTAATCATAACTCTGAATGCAAATTGGAATGAACTCATTCATAAAATGCAAGCAAATAGCAGAGTGGATTAGAATCTAAAACCCTACCATATGCTGTCTACAAGAAACACACATGAGTAAGGTAGATATGCATAGGGTGAAAGTAAGAGGATGGAGTCAAATCTATTGGGCGTCAACTGATAAAAAGAAGGCAGGAGTCATAATCATATCTGACAAATCCGAAGTAAAAATAAATCTAGTTAAAAGAGATAGGGAAGGTAATTATGTCCTGATAGAAGGCAGTATGGACAATGAGGAAATATCCTTACTAAACATGTATGCACCAAATGGCATAGCATCCAAATTTATAAAGGAGAAACTAGTGGAGCTCAAGGATGAAATAGATAGAAAAACTATACTAGTGGGAGATCTGAACCTTCCTCTATCTGAATTAGATAAATCAAACCAAAAAATAAATAAAAGAAATAGGTAAGAGAGGTGAATGAAATCTTAGAAAAAATAGTTAGTAGACATGTGGAGAAAAATAAATAGGGAAAAAAGGAATACACTTTCTTTTCAGCAGCACAAGGTACATTCACAAAAATTGACCATGTATTAGACCATAAAAACATTGCAAACCAGTGTAAAACAACAGAAATAATAAATGCAACCTTCTCAGATCACAATGCAATGAAAAAAATAATTAGTAAGGGTACATGGAGAGGTAAATCAAAAATTAATTGGAAATTAAACAATACAATTCTCCAAAACCGGTTAGTTAAAGAACAAATTGTAGAAACAATTAATAACTTCATTGAAGAAAATGACAATGATGAGACATCCTTTCAAAACCTATGGGATGCAGGCAAAGCAGTACTCAGGGGCAAATTTATATCCTTGAGTTCATATGTTAACAAATTAAGAAGGGCAGAGTTCAATGAACTGGGCATGCAAATTTAAAAAAAAAACTAGAAAGCAAACAAATTAAAAATCCTCAGATGAAGACTAAATTAGAGATCCTAAAAATCAAAGGAGAAATTAATAATATTGAAAGACAAAGAACTATTGATTTAATAAATAAGACTAGAAGCTGGTACTTTCAAAAAACAAATAAAATACACAAAGTATTAGTCAGTCTAATTAAAAAATGGAAAGAAAAAAAACCAAATTGACAGTATCCAAGATGAAAAGGGAGACCTCACCTCTAATGAAGAGGAAATTAAAGCAGTCATTAAAAACTACTATGCCTAATTATATGGCAAAAATTTATGGCAATCTAGGTGATATGGATGAATACGTATAAAAATATAAATTGCCTAGACTAACAGAGTAAGAAATAAATTACCTAAACAACCCCATATCAGAAAAAGAAATTGAACAAGCAATCAAAGAACTCCCTAAGAAAAAATCCCCAGGTCCAGATGGATTCACAAATGAATTCTATCAAATATTCAAAGAACAATTAATACCAATATTGTACAAACTATTAGGCATAATAAGCAAAGAAGGAGTTCTACCAAATTCATTTTATGACACAAATATGGTACTGATCCCAAAGCCAGGCAGGTCAAAAACAAAGAAAGGAAACTATTGATCAATCTCCTTAATTAGTTTAGATGTAAAAATCTTAAATAGAATACTAGCAAAAAGACTCCACCAAGTGATCACGAGGGTTATTCACTATGACCAGGTAGGATTCATACCAGGAATAAATACAAGGATGGTACAATATTAGGAAAACCATCCACATAATTGACCATATTAATAAGCAAACCAACAAAAATCACATAATTATTTCAAAAGATGCAGAAAAAGATTTTGACAAAAATACAACACTCATTGCTATTTAAAACACTAGAAATTAAAGGAATAGAAGGGTCTTTCCTAAAAATAATAAACAGTATCTATCTAAAATCATCAGCCAAACATCATCTGCAATAGGGATAAACTAGATGCATTCCCAATAAGATCAGGAGTGAAACAAGGATGCCCATTATCACCTTTAGTATTGAACATTGTACTAGAAACACTAGCAGTAGCAATTAGAAAAGAAAAAGAAATTGCAGGTATTAAAATTGGCAATGAAGAGACCAAGCTATCACTCTTTGCAGATGATATGATGGTCTACTTTAAGAATACTAGAGAATCAACCAAAAAGCTCATCAAAAAGATCAACAATTTTAGCAAAGTTGCAGGGTACAAAATACAACCGCATAAGTCATCAGCATTTCTATATATCACCAACCCATTTCAGCAGCAAGAATTAGAAAGAGAAATTCCATTTAAAATCACCCTAGACAAAATAAAATACTTAGAAATATATCTGTTGAGACAAACACAGGAACTATATGAACACAACTACAAAACATTCTCCACAGAATTAAAACTAATCTAAACAATTGGAAAAACATTGATTGCTCATGGGGGGATGAGCTAACATAATAAAAATAACACTCCTACCCAAATTAATCTACTTATTTATCGCCATACCCATTGAAATACCAAAAAACTTTTTTACTGAATTGGAAAAAAAAACATAAAAAAGTTCATTTGGAAGAACAAAAGATCAATGATATCCAGAGAAATCATGAAAAAAAAATGGAAAGGAAGGAGGACTTGCAGTCCAAGATCTCAAACTATACTATAAAACAGTGGTAATCAAAATAATTTGGTACTGGCAAAGAGACAGAAAAGAGGATCAGTGGAATAGACTTGGGGTAAATGACTTCAGCAGGATAGTCTAGGATAAACCCAAAGATCCCAGTTTTGGGGACCAAACCCACTTTTTGATAAAAACTGCTGGGAAAATTAGAAGACAGTATGGGAGAGATTAGGTTTGGATCAACATCTCACACCGTACACCAAGATAAACTCAGAATGGGTGAAGGTCCTGAATATAAAGAAGGAAACTATAAGCAAATTAGGTGAACACAGAATAGTATACTATAAACTAATAGTATACTATATCTTTGGAATAGGAAAGACTTTAATACCAAGCAAGAGCTAGAAAAAGACACAAAATGTAAAATCAATAATTTTGATTACATCAAATTAAAAAGTTTTTGTATAAACAAAACTAATGCATTCAAAATCAGAAGGGAAGCTACAAATTGGGAAAAAATCTTTGTTACAAAAATCTCTGACAAAGGTCTAATTATTAAAATTTATAAAGAGCTAAACCAGTTGTACAAAAAATCAAGCCTTTCTCCAATTGATAAAGGGCCAAGGGACATGAATAGGCAATTTTCAGTTAAAGAAATCAAAACTATTAATAAGCACATGAAAAAGTGTTCTAAATTTCTTATAATCAGAGAAATCCAAATCAAAACAACTCTGAGGTATCACATCATACCCAGCAGATTGGCTAACATGACAGCAGAGGAAAGTAATGAATGTCAGAGGGGATGTGGCATAGTTGGGACATTAATTCATTGCTGGTGGAGTTGTGAATTGATCCAACCATTCTGGAGGGCAATTTGGAACTGTGCCCAAAGGGCGATAAAAGACTGTCTGCCCTTTGATCCAGCCATAGCACTGCTAGGTTTGTACCCCAAAGAGATAATAAGGAAAAAGACATGTACAAAAATATTCATAGCTGTGCCCTTTGTGGTATCAAAAATTGGAAAATGAGGGGATACCCTTCAACTGGGGAATGGCTGAACAAATTGTGGTACATGTTGGTGATGGAATATTATTGTGCTCAAAGGAATAATAGCATGGAGGAATTCCATGGAGACTGGAACAACCTCCAGGAATTGATGCAGAGTGAGAGGAGCAGAACCAGGAAAACATTGTTCACAGAGACTGATACACTGTGGTACAATCGAATGTAAAGGACTTCTCCATTAGTGGCAATACAATGACCCTGAACAATTGGGAGGAACCTATGAGAAAAACCACTATTCACATTCAGAGGAAACACTGTGGGAGTAAAAACACCAAAGAAAAACAACTGCTTGTATACATGGGTCAAATGGATATGGTTGGGGATGTACATTCTAAATGAATATCCTAGTGCAAACAACAACATGGAAATAGGTTCTGATCAAGGACACAAGTAATACCCAATGAAATTGTGCATTGGCTGCAGGAAAAGTGGGTAGAGGATAGGGAGGGAAATAATGTGATTTTTTTTGTAACCAAGGAATAATGTTCTAAATTAACTAAATAAACTTATTCAAATGGAAAAAAAAATCAAATGACAAAAGGGCAAAATGAAAAATTTTGGAGGGAATACAGAAAGATGGGGACTCTAATACAATATTGGCAAAGCTATGAACTAATCCAATCATTTTGTAGAACAATTTAAAATTATACCTACAGAGTTATAAAATTAGGTATGTCCTTAGACACAACACTTACTGGGTCTGTTTCTTAAGGAGATCAGGGGGGAAAAAGGAAAAGAACATATATTCCAAAATATTAATAGCAACTCTTTCTTTTGGCAAAGAATTGGAAATTGAGAGGAGTCCTTCAAGTGAGGAATGTCTAAACAAATCATGGTATATGGTAGTGATGGAATATTACTGCAGCATTAGAATCAATGAATAAACTAATTAAAAAACAGCAAGAATTACACAGGATAATGAACAATGAAATGAGGAGAACCAAGGGAATATTGTACCAAGCTATAGAATGAATCCTGGAGGAATCAATTGTGAACGTTGCCTCCAAAAAGTGAAATGAAATGTGAAAATATGGAAGACTTGAATCTTTATGAACATTTTTGTCTCACAGACAGTACTTTCTGTGATGCAGGGAGGTGGAGCCACTTGTAGTTGAGATTTATTAGGTAGATATGAAGAAATTAAGCTAAAATATAAGAGATTGATGAGTTAATTTATGTATAATTTTTGGTTGTATGTGAAGACTTATTTTATTTGGTTTTGTAAAATTTGGAAAAAAAGAAATTATGTAGTGGGAAAAGAGAATGAACTGTTCAAATGGTAAAAGAAATGAACAACAATTGTAGTGATAGTGCTACATAAATATCCTCATAATATAAGAAGAAAATAAGAAATGCCTATAGTATGTTTGGTTTATCCCTTATGTAGAATTTTTGGGAAGAGATATGAGAATATAAGCAAGAATGGGTAAGCATTAATAGGTTATAATCTGCATAATTGTAATTAATTGTGACAAATAGAAACTCTATTTGGGAGTAAAACAATGATTTACCTCAGAACTATTACTATTTGAACTCCATCAATTATAAAATGAAAAGAACTAGAACAGTAACATTAGCTCACATTTAAAGTTTAAGTTCTTTAAATGAGTTTGCATACATAATCAGACATTGGTCTTATGACAACTATCAGATAGGTTCTATTATTCCCATTTTACAGAGAAGGAAAGTAAGATTCAAAATTGCTCAATGACTTGCAAAGAATCATACAGATACAACATTTAAACCCATGTATTCTTTATATAAAATCCAGAATTTTATACACTTCACTGTGGAAATTGATATGCCATATCTACCAAGCAAACTTGAAACATTTTGTTCAGAATTGCACAACCAAGGATCCACAGTTTAGTTTAAATAGCTGTCCCAGGTGCTGAAGTTAACCATATGCCATAATGCTACCTTTTTTAGCTTTATGGTTATATTGCCTTTATATTGCTGTGGAGGTAAGTGGAGTGTGATAAAGATGTTTTATATTCAAATTATACAAAACATGGTGGCATTTCTTTAGGAAGAGTGGTGTTCAAGTCCTCTTAGGTTCCTATTTGTTTTGGAGAGACATTTTAGTGCAGTGGAAACAACAATGGGTCCAGAGTTTAAGACAACAATTTCAAATCTGGACTCTGCCATTTCTTCCTATGTGACATTGGACAAGTCACATAACCTCTCTGGGCCCCATGTCATTCCACAGCAGAGTGACCAGGCAACATCTAAGTTCTCTCCAAGCTCTAAATCTATGATCCTATAATATAGATTAATGAGGTATTAGGGTCAGAGGAACATAGATTTAGAAATATAAGGGACCATCTAATTGATTTGTAAATCAAGAAACTGAGGTATAGAGAAGGGAAGTGGTTTGCCAAAACGTATGCAGGCTTATATAGCAGAGCCAAGATTTGAGAACAAATCATCTTGCTTCAAATCCAGTTCTTTTCACTGTACCATGTCATCCAAAAGGACAAAGTAAATGTTGTTAATGACAGAGTCAACTTTCCCTAAAAGACAACCCTATATATAGAAAAACAACACATAGACTGAAATAGGAGGCCAAGTCCTAGGTTTAAGTAATTAAATTAATAGAAATAGAATTCAGGGTAAAATTTTAATGAAGTATGTTCTTATTGATACTACATTGCATATGTGTGTATGTGTATGAATGTATGTGCATATGTATCTGTATGTATAATACATTTTATTTAATATTAAATAATATTAAATATTACATTCTCTAGATATTACCCTATATATCTTCTACCAACCCCTCTCAGATAGATATCTCCTATAACCAAAAAAGAGAAGGAAGAAAAAGAACATAAGAAAAGGGAAAATCAGTACGACTGATCATAACATAAATATTTTACATGAAGTATTCCCCACCTGTGAACAAACCCTTTTGCTTAGGAATGGGGGAAGGGAGGTAAGAAGGAGTCTTTTCATATCTCTTCTTTGTGACCATGTTTGTTCTTCATACTTCCAAACATTTGTATTTATTGTGAAACAATATTAACTGATGAAATAAACATAGATTAAAAATAGGCAATTCCCCAAAGTATTCAGTAAAAGAAATAGGCTTAAAAGGTGGCCAAAGGGATTTATATTAAACACAAATGTGCTATGCAGGCTTGGATTTATATAATGTTTATTTCCTAAAAAGTCCAAGGCTCTTTATAGTGTTTTTTCTATACTCAGAGTATCCTTGTGATACAAGATATGATTGTTTTTTCTTCATTGTAAATAAAGAAGCTAAAGTGAAACATGCAAAAATCATGTTTTAATGCTATCCAGAGATAGTTATGGAGCATATAAAAGTACAAGTAACTGATGAAGTAGAAAGGATTTCTACATGATTGTCACAATCCTATGATAGTTCACTGTGGGGAACTTATGAATCTTAATACAAACAACTCAGAAAAAGCAAAAAGTACATATGATTTATAGTCAAGGAAGAAAATATGATTGACCTTGTTACAAAAGATAATCACTTCATATAGTTTATTCGTAATTCTTCTGGCAGCCTCTAATCTAGACCAAAGTTAAAGATTTCTGGACACATATATATTCCAGGGGAATAGAGATACAGGGGAAATCACTCAGGCAACTGTATTTTTTTTATTTTTTATATTTTATTTTCCCCAATTACATGTAAAAACAATTTTAACACATTAAAGAATAGCAAGTTACACATTTTTGCCCTCCTTCTCTTTTTCCATCCCTTCCTCTTTCCCACCCCTACCCCCTCCTGAGATGGCAAGCAATCTGATATATATTTTATAGATGAAGTCATGTAAGCCATTTTTCCATATTGGTCATTTTGTGGAAGAGATCTCAAACTGAAGGTGGAAAACAAGAGCAACAAGAACAAGGCCAAGAATGAAAAGAAGGAAGGAAGGAAGGAACAAAGGAAGGAAGGAAGGAAAAAAGGAAAGAAGGAAGGAAAAAAGGAAGGAAGGAGAAGGAGAAGAAGAAAGAGGAGGAGCAGCAACGAAGGAAGGAAGGTAAAGAAATAAAAAAAAATATATATATATAATATTTTGGTCTATCAGTACTGAGACTCCATCAATTCTTTCTCTGAAGGCAGATATTTTTCATCATGAGTCTGTAATTCCCTTGGATCACTGAATAAATGACAATGACTATATCATTCACAGTTCATCAAAAATATTGCTTATATTGCTATTCATTGCTGTGTACAATGTCCTTCTGGTTCTACTTGCTTTGCAGAACATCATATAAGTCTTTTCAGACTTTTCTGAAACCATCCTGTTTATTATTTTTATAGCACAGTAGTATTTTATCACAATCATAAACCCTAATTTATTTGGCCATTTCCCAATTGACAGTAAATCCTTGATTTTCAATTCTTTACTAATGAAAAAAAGATCTGCAATAAATATTTCTGTACAAATTGTTGTTTTCTGTTTTTAAAAAGTATCTTTAGGATACAGACCTAGTAGTGGCAACTGCATTCTTCAGAGCTCACTCTTACACAAAGAAATCTCACTTAGTTTTCTTTTTAATCCTTCATGTCAACACACTAAATAAACTAAGCCACCTTATAAGGATCATTCAAAGGAAATTCAAGCTAAAGTCTTGGGTCATTCTCAAAGGCTCAGAGAAAAGCTGATGCACCCATTAATCTCATTGAAACCAACTTCTGTCTTTTCTCTTGCAAATCAAATACCTTGACATTCTATTTGACTTAATAGTAGCTTCAGTTAAAGGGACTGCTTAGTTGGGAAGGAAGACTTATATTAACCTGGGATAACTGGTTTACACATTCAAGGATGTCGACATCCTTTCTCTCTCTTTTTTTTTCATCCTTTCTTTGATTGTTGGCATGCAGGGGGTTTGACAAAGTTTCTATAACTAGCTGTTAGGCATTTCAGGCAGACATTATTAGTGCACTATGTTTAGTATTGTGTCCTTTTTTTAACCAGTAAATCAATTAAATTATTAAATAGCCAGCTAAGTAAAAGAATAGACTGGTGCTAGAATAACAAAAATTGATACTTTCTGTCTCAAGGAACTTATGTGCAACTCCTTCTATGTGTTAGACACTGTGCTAAGTGCTGGAGATGCAAAGAAAGGTAAAAGTCCCTGCTCCCAAGAAACTCACAGACTAATAGGAAGGAAGGAAAAAATAATTTATTAAGCAACTAATGTATCAAGCACTGTGCACTTTAAAATACTCTCTTATTTGATCTTCATAATAGTACTGTGAGGTAGTTACATTATTATCTCCATTTTAGAATGAAGGAAACTAAGACAGACAGAGGTTAAGTGACTTGCACATAATCACACAGCTTGTAAATATCTGGGTTCAGGTTTGAACTTGGGTCTTCTGGACTCTAGACCCAGTGCATTATCTACTTTACCAACTAATTGCTCCAATGGAGGAAATAGTATGTAAACAATTCTGTGTAAACAAGCTGAATTCAAGACAAGTTGGAAGTAATCAATAAAGAGAAGACATTAGCATTAACATGGGGTGATAAGAAAAGCTTCCTGTACATGATGAGAAACAATATGAACATATATATGCACAATTCATGTAAAGTAAATATAAAATGAGTTCAAGAAGGAGATAATAGTGACTAGAGGTATCAAGAAAGTCCTCATAAAGTAAGTGGTAATTGACCTGAATTTTGAAGGAGGCTCGGAATGCTACGAAGCAGAGTAAAGAGAAGAGTACATTATAGGTCTAGGAGCCTGCCTACAGAGATGGGAAATGGAAGGTTGTATGCAAAGGACCAACAATAATGGGGGAAATGTGGAATAAGTTTAGCAAATTAGGGTGTAGTCATATTGTCAAGCAATTTAAATGCCACAGTAATTTGTATTTGATATTAGACACAAGATGAGACTATTAGAGCTTCTTGTATGGAGGGAGGCCTGGGTAAAATGATCATAGCTGTAATGGAATACCATATTGGCAACTATCAAGAGTAAAAATGAGAAAGGAGAGATCCTAGAAGTAAGGAGTCTTAATAGAGGTAATTGCAACCATCCAGGTAAGAGGTAATAAAATCCTGAATCAGATTAATGATCTTATAAGTGGAGAGAAGTGGGCAGATGTGATAGATGACATAAATGTAAATAAATAAGACTTGCCAATTGATTTCATATGAGGGTAGATAAGGTAAAGATGAGAGTTATGGATGTCTCAAGTTTGCAAATCCAGATGTCTGAAAGAGTGGTAGTATCTGTGAAAGAAAAAGGAAAATTCAAAAAGGATAGACGTGTTCTGATTTTAGAATGTTGAGTTTGAAATGCTCCTGAGACATTTCAGTGGAAATGCTTAATAGGCAGGTGGATAAGAGAGGCTGGAGTTCAGTAGAAAGATTCATCTGCACAGAGGTGATAACCTAACCTATGGATCCAGTGAAAGCAATATTACAGAGAGGGAAGAGAAAGGTGTCAGGGAGAGTCTTAGGATAGTCTTAAATGTAGTAGGTAGGACATACTGATGATACAGAAGAGGAACCTGATAAGTGGCCAAATAATTAGGAGAAGAACAGAGGAAAAAATGCCACAAAAGGAGAGCATGTGTAGAAGCAGGAAGAAGTCAACACTGTGAAATGTGGCAGAAAGGCTCAAGGAAGATAATAAATGAGAAAAGGTCATTTGGTCTGTCAATTAAGAAATCATTGGTAACTTTAGTAACTTCAGAGAGAGTAATTCAAGTTCAGATGAGAATTCAAGGTATTTAATAGCAAATGAAAGTAGAGGAAGTGGAGACAATTTGGTAGCTGTTTTTTTACTTGGAGTTTCATAGTGAAAATGAGGTTGAAATATGGGGCAATGGCTGAAGGGAGTGATAAATATGTTAAAAAAATTAATATAAAAGAGTCCTGGGAGTGGTTATTTAAAGTGGGGAAGTAACTAGTCAATTGGGAAAGAAGAGATTAAAGGAGAAGTGATGGATCATGGGAACTATCTGCTAGAAGAAACCAGAGGGAATGGGATCAAGCATACAGAGACATTGACCTTAGAGAAAAGAGGGTCACCTCTTCTTTAGAACAGAGTAAAGGAAAAGAGAATGAAGAATGAGGTTAAGAATCTTCCAGTTCTTCCTTTCTGTCCTTATTCTTTCAATTGTTTTAGCTGAACCATAATTCATGTTGCAAATCTGTCTACTCAGATTGTAAGTTTCATTTTAAAGTCTTCCAACTCATTTGTCTACCTTTCAGTTTTACTCCTATATTCTTCTCATTTTTGGATAATGATCAAAGAATGTGATGAAAACCTAATAAATATAGAAAACCAAATAGCTTTAAGATTTACTTGTTGCACATTCAAATAAATGTAATTTCAAAGATGAGAGAATAACTTATATGTAAAATAAGTTTCTATAATGTTAGTGCATCATCATGTCATTAGTATGCTCTATTCTTTAACTTGAATTATTTTGTAGGAATGTATCATTTCTTATTAACATACTTAAGTGCTGGTTGTCCAAAAACTTCATAAATTCATGCATTGTAGAAATATGTATGTACAGAGGATGTTTAGGGTTTTTTCAGTATTTAAATTAGGTAGAATGCTATATGATACTCAATTCTCAAATGTCTCTCTAGACAAAATGCCATGCTTGGTTTTACATGCATAAATTGCATGTTTTGGAAACTTGCAGTGTGGTAGAATGGAATTGTAAGCTCCTAGAGCTTCATAAACTGATTGTTTTTCATTACCCATGAATCTAGCTCACTTAATTATCTTTCTTCACTTTTCACCTCTCATATTTTCATACATTACTGGGCTTCCCAACAATATTTCTTTTTCATCTCATTATGTATGGTTGCTTCCCAGTATTGTTGAAAATGGTGTTGAAAAGAGGACAAGCATTGTCAGCTAGTGATGCTAATTACTGCCTGTACTCTGAGAAATAAAGCAGAAATGGTTTCTCAACATATGCTCAATGCCAGACCCCACCTAGAGTGAGATACAATGTTCTGGATAATGAACTACCTTGAAACTCAGGGTCCCATTTCTGTCAGAGGATATCTGCCACTCTGAGGTGAACCCAAATGGTACTCTGAGGACAGATGACAAATGAGGTGTCAAATTCTGGTTTTATGGATAGGATTGAGTCAGTCTGGTTCCTTACTAGCTCAGTTTCAGAATTGGGATGAAATGAACTCTCAAAGATCATGGAACAATTAACAAAAGAAGGTTCACTTAACTCTCATCTAGAAAGGACACCGTATACAACGAAGACACTGTGGTAGTTATTGCTTGTAGAGAAGTGAGGACAATAGAAGTTAAGTGAGCTTAAGTCCAGGGTCACACAACTAGGAAGTGGCTGAGATTGGATTTGAATTCAGGACTTTCAGCTCCACTCTGCCAGCACTCTATTCGCCATACCTTCAGGTATCTCTAAATAATGCCATAGAAATATCTTGCCCCATCTCCATATGAAAGTATTCCTGGTCCTCAGGGCAGAGTGTGGTGATTCATCTTTGGGGACATTGGATATGTGTGAATGGTCCGAATCTCATGTGAGTGGGCTTTGTTATGATCATAGGTGAACAGGAAGCCATTTCTCTATGGTCAGTATTAACAGAAAGCTGCTCTTTCAGCATCTAACCTCATCCCTGCTAATTAAGTCCTACTCTTGTCATCTTTTAGGAAAAAGTTTTTAAAAACGATACACTAACTTAATCCATGTTGAAAGGGATTGGACCTTGGGAGATTCTGATCTCATCCCATCTGCCTTATCCAAATATCACAGTTTGTGAGCCTGCTAATAGCAGAGTAAATTCCCTCAGGGTAATGTTCCAGACATAGCTATGAAAGTCCATCTTCCCAGTCCTAGAATCTGTCACCAATTCTTGCTGCTTATGAATTAACATATAAACTACCTCAGAAGTGTTGGAAGATAGACAATTGGCTCCATTCTTTTTCATGTTGTGTTGGACCAAGAAAATGCTTTTTTGGGAATGGGATGTATGTGTCATAGTACCAGGGCCATGGGAGGCCCTTAATATATCCTTTCAGACTGATTGATTCTGCATCCCGATGGCACATCAAAATGACCAAGTTGCCTTTTGTGATTACTAACAAAGCATTTCCACTAGGTTTAACTATGACAATGATTTAATTTAGATAGGTTTCCTTAGCTGTCACAATAAACATGAGATGATATATGATGTATCAGAGGCAACTTTGTCCTAAGTCTCATTTCCTAGCCTGAGAGTAGAGAATTCAGAAACTGAAGCCCTCATCTCTGATTCTGACTACAGTCCACATTAGTCTCAGTGCCTTGCTTTCATCAACTATATAATGGGCCTGATGAAATGACATTACCATTTCAATGATGAGAATGTTTAGTGATGAAGTTTTGAGAGTATGTGTATCTGTATAAATATGTATATATGTGCATATATAATCATACACATTTTCTAGGAGAAGGATAACCTTCTGAATGATTTCCTGTGAATTTTATGCACTTAAAAATTGTAGGAGGTGGTGCTAATGGGATTGGCAGAGGTACTAAGAATCATACTCTTCCAACATGAATATTTTGGGAGGAGGATGATATTTCATTCTTCCTTATGAATCTTTTCAGTATCAATGAAAGGAATTTTTTCCTCATTAAACACCTATGACATTTTGCTTGGCAACCTTTTACCTTCATGTTCTGTTTGGTTATATTCTAGAATAGTTAGTTCCATGGGAGTGAGAGACACAAGATCTCTTTTAGTAGGATAGATTTTATTTAAACACAGATGTTACTGATATCTGTGTTGGTCTTCTACCATATTATACCATGCATCAACTTTTAATCAATCAATAAACATTTATTAAGCACCTACTATGTGTCATGTACCAGGCTAAGTGTTATTGCTCAAATGAGATAACAGGTTGGTATTATAATATTAACCTACTTATCTGTTTCAGGACTGAGAAATGACACATGCATGGATGAGTGAGCAGAAAGTGAAGCAAAAAATGTTCATGCAGCTGATATAGAATAATAGATACTATTATCTTCCTTTGTAAATCCCATAAAAAATAAAGAAAAATCCATGGTGTTTTTTTTTTCTGTTCTGGCCACTTGCCCATATTTCTATGGTGCAAATTATTTTTTTTTCCCATTTGAATTATTTTTGGTGCAAATTATTATTGATTGAATAGAGGTTGTGAGGTGATGTAGTAGATAGAGTGCTATACCTTGAATCAAGAAGATCTGAGTTCAAATCCAGGCTCACAAACCTACCAGTTGTGTGACTGGGAAAGATGCTTAATCTCTGTTTACTTCAGTTTCCTCAAGTGTAAAATGGGGATAATAATAGCACTTAACCTAAATAAGGTTATGAAGATCAAATGGGATAACATTGGTTAAGTGCTTAGCACAGTGCCTCACACATAATAGGTGCTTAACAAATGTTGTTGTTTTATCCTACCTTCTTCTTTCCCTCTCACTCTAACACTATTGTGAAATATTCCAGGACAATATGAAATAGAAATATCCTTCCATGAGATGCTGGAATAACATTTTCTATCATCCAGTTCTGCAAGCTGGTTTTTCTCATCCTAAGAATCTTTGTTGTGTGACTTGGGTGCTGTACTTTGTCTGTGGGATCCCTGTGGAATAGATGTATATATTGTAATAGTTAAAATGATTGAGGCCATAAATTGTAGGAGTTAAAATAGTGGAAGACTTAAATTGTAGTAGATATAAGAGTGGATGAGTAAGTTGTGACCACAGGAAATATGTTTTCACTACAGTGTTTTGTTTTTAAATCAAATATAAGGTGGTCGCCAGGGAAATATTCCCAATTATTCAAATATACCCAAGTCAACTGGGTTTTATAGAGATTTTAATTAATACAAATGTGGAATTAAGAAAATGAGAGAGAATAAGAAAGGAATAAGCATGAAGGGCCTTAGCCAAAAGGTCTAGACCTGAGTCTTAAGAGAGAGATCAGTCAGTCCTTAATCACTCACCACAAGATCTGTCCAAGCAAGGATTCTAGTGACACCAGGCCAGCTCCATCTCAACTGACTTCACCAGCTCAATCCTGAATCTGAATCTGAATGTGAATCTGAATGTCCCCGATAGAGTCCCGAGAGAGACCCTTCAAGGCAGCCTTTCCCAGCTGACTGTCCTGAGGGAGACCCGAGAGAGACAGAATCTCCTCAGAGGGAGTTCTAGCCAAAGTCCTCCTCAAAGGGAGTTCCAGCCAGAGACTGTCCGAAGAGCCTGTTTTCAGATCTCTCTCCCCACAGCCTCCTTAGAGGCTGTTTTTCTCAACAGCCTCCTTAGAGACTGTATCTCCAAGAGACTGGTTCTATCCTTATATAGGGAATTTTCTCCTATGTCACCTCCCCTAAGTTCTTCCATCTACCAATCACAGTACACGTTTTTCAAAGGACAGACCATTCTTAGTCCACACCTAAGAAGGTGTAAATTTTTGAGTAATTCACACCAGGAAAGCTCTGAGTAAGTTTCTTAGATCCTACAAGGAACAAAGGTTGCTTGTAAATTCACAAGTTGCTTGACCTTTATAGCTACTTATCTTAAGAACTTTTTTGCCTTATTGTAAGTATGGGTTTAAGTACTTTTCATTGTTCAGAAAAGAGTTTACAACTTTATCTTCCCCTAGGGCAGACTTAAGTAGGTGAGTTCTCACATTCCTGATCTAAGTAGAGTTCACTGCCCAAATGGGGAATGATCTTAATCCAATCTTATGAAGTAGGGTCTGGGAATTTTTAAGGTTCACAGTATATAGGACAAATTGGAGAGAAAGAGAGGGAAGCTCCTAGAATTAAAGTGGATTAGGAAAAAGTTTATTGTAGAAAGTAATATTTTATCTGAGACTTGAAGAAAACAGATGAGGTCAGGAGACAGAGATTAGGAGGGAGAGAAGTTCAGGAATGGTAGCCCATAAAAATGCCCAATGAGGGGATCTTTGGATTTTGATTTCTTTATCTATCAAATGAATGACCATTAAATATATGACACTATATAATACTCTCAAAACATTCCAGTTTCCCTTCCTTATTTAGTTTAACTCCCTCAAACTAATCTTATTCAACAACCATTTATTAAGCACTGATTGTAGAAGGCCTGGAGCCTAGAGCCCAGCCTAGAGTTATAACAGGTTCCTTGGACTTGATATGTTAAATATCACTTGGACAAGACTGAGTTTGAGTAAAATCTTCTTTTCTATGATCTTTTGCATAAAATCTTGTGAATGGGTTCCTCTATTCTTACAGAGGTTTCCATCCTATGTTGGAGCAAACCTTCATCGATTACTATCTCATCCTTAGGGATTGGTATATTACTTGAATCAGAGACCTTTGTAGGTTAGCTAAAGGCCATCAAAAGACTACTAGCAAGGGCAGCAAAGTGGCACATTGGAAAATGGCACACTAGATAAAAAGCCAGGTCAGGGTACTTGAAAGGACCTGGTTCAAATCTTGCCTCAGATAGACTTCTTAGCTGTGTGGTCCTGAGTAAGTCACTTTACTCCATTTGCTTAACCATTGATCTTCTTAGAGCTGTTACTAAGACACAAAATAAGAGTTTAAGAAAAAAGGACTACTGGCTTCTCACTCTTTCTATGTATCCTTCAAAAAATCTAAAACCAGTGAAATAACTACAGACATATTCTATTTCTAAAACCAAAGGCAGCAAAATTAGATGCAAGGCACTATATACCAGGCATTGAAAATAAAAGGTGTTAGAAAACAATTCCTAATTTTGTGGAGCTTTCCTCCTATGTTATTATTTTAAGGATTAGAAAAATGAGACCCAGAAAGATTAGATGACTTCCTCATGGTCACTCATATAACCCGTTTTACATGTGAGGATTTGAACTTGGGTTTTCTGACTACAGAAGCAATGCTTACTAGATTATACCAAGCCATCTTCTTTATGAAACTAAAGAAAAAGTCTGATTTTCTGAGTCTTTGTGTAGTGCCTGGGTTGTAAGCATACATTGTTCTAGAGAATGCTAGTTGGTGATATGATTTGAACTTGGACATCTGGGACCACATTTTCTTGAGTCTCCATAGAAACACAGCCCTACATGTGAAAACTGTACTTCTGAACAGAAAGAAACAAACAAACATACCATCTTCTATCTACATATAGGTTCTGTTTTTGGTATATGCTTGTAACTAAGATGACTGATGAGAAGATAGATTGCCCAGAGGATAGAATGCTAGACCTGGAGTAAGGAAGACTCATTTTCCTGAGTTCAAAGCCACTTCAGATGCTTATTAGTTATGATACTAGACAAATCAACTTAATCCTGTTTGCTTCAGTTTCCTTATCTGTAAAAATGAGAAGGAAAAGGAAATGGCAAACTACTCTATAGTCACCAAAGTCAGGCAGGACTAAACAACAATAAAGAAGATTGAAAGTAATTTCAGACTGATTTTTTGTCACTAACTCCTTTTAGCTATATTACCTGAATTCCAGTAAATCTGATTGTATAAACTATCCCATCTAATATTCCATTAAGTACTGTCTTGTCTTGTTACCTGACAGATATATTTCTCTTATTGTTGTGTCTCCAACAAAGTTTTGAGTTCCTGAAGGATAGAGACTGGAAAAATTACTAGATAAAAGAGTCAGAAGACTTAGTTTGAACCCAGAGTCTGTTACTGTCTGATCATGGGTAGGTGACAGGCTCACTGGACATTGGGTCAATAAGCAAGTTGGACTAAATTATTTCTAAGCTGCTATCTGCAAATCTAATGAATTTGTCTCTTTAAAAAACCTCCATAGTGATCATATAATACATTACTGTGAAGTAGTGTGTGCTTAATATAAAAAAAAATGTTGATTGGTTGAAAGCAGATTACCCTTAGCAGGGGTTTCTCAATTAATTGCATTGTGTTTTATAACTTCTAACTTCTTAAATGTTTAAAGAAACATGTTTTATGATACCTTTCCTTTCTCAAAGATTTCCAAAGTTCTTTCTCTCTTTTTTGGAAAGTTTTCTGTGGTGGTTTTGATATCAAAAGAAGTTTTTTGTGGCGGTTACTTCTTTGCACTCATTCAATAATTCCTTGCTATTCCACATGCTCAAGACTCCATCTCCTGTCCACATGCATTTACAGTGGCTACTCTTCATGCCTAAATTGACCTCTCTCTTTACTTCTGATTCTTTGAATCTTAAATTTCCTTCAAGAATTAGTTTAAGTGCTTACCAAACAGGGCAATTTCTGATTTCTAATTCAAGGGTTATAAACTTGGGGTTCAAGGAAATTATTATTAGTTTTTAAAAAAAATTGGAATTATTTCAATATAATTAGTTTCGGTTGTAATCTCATTTATTTTGTGAATTTTAAAACATCATTATTAAATGGAATCTATGATTGTATGCATTTTATGCATTTAAATGTATTACTCCGAGAAGAGATCTTAAGGCCTCATCAGACTCTCAAAGGAGTCCATGCTTTAATCTCTGTTTTAACTGTGTGATATTGAAATCACTTTAAAAGACTGATATATGTTAATTTAAGGTCGCCAAGGAATTCAGCTATGTAATTCCTAAATGAAACACTTAAGTCAGCTGCCAATTTTTTTATGGTTTTTTAATTACAAACAGGAGGAAGAAAGTATTAGAGGGAGAGAAAGAGAGGGAGAGAGGGGAAGAGAGAGAGAGAGAGAGAGGGGGGGGGGAGAAGGAAAGAGGGCTTAAATACCCACTCTGCTCAGGCTGAGTCAAAGAGGGCTCAAGGCTCTGGATAGCCAAGGCAAGGAAAGAGATCAGTCCCTATCACTCACATGACCAAACTGGAGAAAAACAGTCCGTGGGCTCCTCCAACTCAAAGCATCAGCCTCCAACTGACTCTCCTCTCCTCACAGGAAGTCCCGAGAACTCCAGAGGCTGTTCCCTACCTCAGGAGGTCTGCCCTTTTTTGCACATGTCTGTTGAAGGCCATATTCTCAAATAAAATAAATCTTGAGTTTTGCTGCAGCCCTTCCTAATCTTGTTACCCTGAGTAGGATGGAGATTGTAGTTTCCAAGACCTGATTCTGTTATTCCAAGTATCTCTATTGTTATTGACCAGGAAATAGCTAAATCCTATCTTTAAAGAATGGTCTGAATAGGGTGGAATAGTTTTGAAATTCACAAACCCCCCTGAGGTCTGAGGAAGACTAGTC
The DNA here is from genome assembly GCF_027887165.1 of Monodelphis domestica. NCBI lineage: Eukaryota > Metazoa > Chordata > Mammalia > Didelphimorphia > Didelphidae > Monodelphis > Monodelphis domestica. Next base: position 197,519,150 of record NC_077227.1, read on the forward strand.
TCTCCGATGGGTGTTATAAACATACCAGTTATGAAATTATAAAAGTTAGAGAAAAGGGAAAAATAGGAGAGATAGAGAGAGAGAGAGAGACAGCAAAACCAATATTTTGCTGGGTACATAGACAAAAGCCAATTAGGGGGCAGTCCCCTTTGGCAGAAGAGTGTACATTCAAAATAAATTCAATCAACCTTCAGTTCAAGCAACCACAACCCAAGGTTCATTCTTGATCTTGATGTAATGTAGATTTTCTGGCATCTTTCTGCAACAGTTCATTCTCTGGATATAGGAGTTAGCTAGCTTCTTCTTTGAAGATTTTTCTCAAACAAAAAAAAAAAACTTTCAAAATCTTGGATTTTTATTAAAATACAATCCCCCCTGAAATCGGTGTTAAAAAAAAAAAAAAAAACATCCAGTTCAGCTCAGGATGCATTGTTGAGTTATGGGGGTGTATGAGTCAGTTATTAAAAGAATTCAAAAACAATAAAAACAAAACAAAACAAAAAATATATATATAAAGGGGAAAATATGGAAGAAAGTTAAACTTTTGGGCGAAAGGGAAGGAAAAAAATTCAAAATCAGAATCAAAATACCAAAATCTATGTATAAAATCTTGAGTAAACAAGAATAACTTCATAATGGGCCCTTGTAAAGGTCCAATTTAAAGTAATTTCTATCCCACAAGTCTGTAGGACAGAATGCAGTAATATTTAACTTACCCATTTGCAGCCAAGACTACAGGAAGTTGCCATATTATAAGAAGGAAAGGAACTAGAATTCTATTTTGATAGGGAAGTATCATTCCCAGATCTGACTTTTTTCATTCTCAGGGATATAGGGAGCCAGCATGATAGTCAAATTTTTGGTACTTGAATGTTTACTTCATAAAGAGTGTCGATACAAGGAAGTCCTATGATTTAACATACGTCAAGCATCGCAACTTCAAGTCCACATTAGTATTTCCTGTGTGCTCTTTTTTCCCCTCTTATCCTCAAATTATTGTAATCTTTAAATTGATTATGTTTTTATGATCCTTTGTGGAAGTCCTTCTTCCCAAATGATCACACGGAAAAATGTAAAAATGGAGACTTGAATCTAGGATTTCAATCCCCAGAATTCCTTGCTCTACTTCCAGGATGCTTTGTAATTGCACTGAATTCTCACCTGAGCCGAGAGCAAATTATTATTTAAAGGGTCTCCGCTTACGGCAGGGTCTCTCTGCTCTTCCTGTTTCTGCTGACAAGCAGACGCGTCTCATGATGTGAGTGAAAATTGAGTGGACCTTTCGGCCCACCTAGCACGTGCTTCTCTTACTTGTATATTCTTAAATTCCTTATTTTTAATAAACCTCTAAAAATATAATACTCCTTGCAGAGAGAAACTAATTTCTAACTGCCTCAGTTTCCCCTAAATTTTAATCATAACAGTTGAATTTTAACTGTTACAACTGTTAATGATCTCCCCCACCTCCAACATTACTTTGAATTTATTTTTAGTATACTTTTTTTAAACTTACTTTTTTTAGGGTTTTTTTTTTCTTAAATAGAACTCCTTGAGGACAAAGAGCTTTTTCAGTTTTATCTTTGTATAGTCTGAGATCCAAAGACCACTGGTATTGGGCTTTCTCTTCATTGATAGAGATCAGCACCCATGCTGTTGTGTAAAGTGGGAGTTTAAGGGCACCTTGAAATATCAAGGTGTACCCTCTTTAGCCATTATTAAAATGGAATATATTTATTGAGAGAAATGTGGAACAATGTCTCACATCATAGACCTAAGACAACGTTCCCCATATTTACAGAAAGATGTGAGTAGCAAGATAGAGTTAGTGATCAAGAATGAGAGAGGAAGAGAGACCTGAAGTTCTTCTGACTTCTATCTTTGAAAGAGATGTATGATGCCATCCTCTCTTCAGGTCACTAAATGGAAAGAAAAATTCTGGGAAAGAAGTTGGCATTTGAGGAACTAGCAATCATTGGCATAACCTTATCTTCAGTTTAAGTATTCTAGAAACTTTGAAGAATTTTCTCCTTCAGATGTAGAACGAACTCTCTCTGTCTCTGACTCTGTCTCTGCCTCTGTCTTAGGTTGAGATATATTGTTTCCTTTCAAAGTGGGTTGATACTTAAGTTTAATGGTTCATACATTGGAAGTACCCTATTCCTCCATGGTCTCGCCTTTTGACTAAAAGGTTCTTCTCAGAGCTATTTAAAGAAAAGGTCCAACCCAGCCATGACTTCATTCCTCCCTAGGCTGCAGTCCAGATTCTGGCAGATATCTATGGGCTCCCCACCCCCTTTAGTTTCCTTTTCTGTATTTCTTCCCCATTAGAAAATAAACTCCTTGAAGGGAAGGACTTACCATTTTTTTTCATTTGTATTTGCATTCCCAGCACTTACCATGATGACTGGTAAATGATAATTGCTTAATAAATGTTTCTTGTCTGATTCACCAACTAACCAACTGAAACCTTTGCCATTGCATGAACATTGAATTTAAATATATATATATATATATATATATATATATATATATATGATTGGATATTGACACAGTATATGAATATGTATGCATGAAAGAGTTATAGAGAAGAGTCCTTACATTCAAGGATATACAAATACACACCTATATTTACTATGTCACATATACTCACCTATATCTACTATACCACATATATATTTATGTAAATATGTGCATATATATGTACATGTATGTATGTATATATTTTTGCATTTAAGTTTATTACATCAATGAAATGAAGTGAGTTTTACCTTCATTCTTTTTGATTCAAGATTGTTTATTAAATTGATAAGCATTCCAAAATCTTTCAAAGTCATTTTCCCCTCTGTTATTATTGCTTATATTGTTCTCATATTTCTCCTTACTTTGTGTTGTCTCAGTTTATAAAGGTTATCCCAGTTTTCACTGAAAGAGTCCATTTCATAATTTCCTTATGACACAACAATATTCCATCATAATCATATGCCACCATTTGTTTAGCCATTCCCTAGTAGGAGGATAGCCTTGTAGTTTGCAACTGTTGACCACCAAAAAAAAAAGCTGCCATATTTTCATACATATAGATCTTTTCCTTCTTTCTTTCATTTCTTTGGAATATAGGTCTAATTCACTGAAATCTGGAGGGGTAAATTCAGGACAAACAAGAGGCAGCAGAATACTAAATGTCTGCCATTTGTTACACAGTGTCAAAGTAATTGGTGGATATACAAACAGCTTTTAAAAAGATTTAGTTAAGTTAATGGATGGCAGGTTAATAATGTGTAAGTGGAATGCTTGGAAATTTATCTTCAGTCTTTGAAGGTGAATGTCCTGAAAAGGGAAATACCATTCTATTGTATCCAATATTATCTCTTGATATAAATGGCAAAGATTGGTTCTGTCCTCAGTTAATTTATGTTCTACATCAAAAATAAAATGTATGTTGATAGGAAATGTTAAATAATGACATGTATGGTATCTATGCTTAGGGAGAAAATGTAGGATATTAGGGTCATATTTCTAAAGCTAAAAAGGATTTCACAAAGAATGTAGTCAAACCTTTGTAATTTTACAGATGATGAGATCAAAGAGATTAAATGACTTGCCCAGGGTCACACAATTAGTAAGTGTCTCAGAAAGAATTTAAAACTAGGTCTTCTGGCTCTAGAACCAATATTCTTTATCATATTTGTGCACAAGGAGAAGGAATAAGTATTTAGTACCACTGTGCCAGATAATTACAAATATTATCTCATTTGGTTCTCACAAAACTTTGACAGGTGTCATTATTCTCTCCATTTTACAATTGAAGAAACTAAGGTAAACAGAGGTTAAGTGATTTGCCCAGAGTCACAAAGCTTATAACACCATGATGACTACTAGCAGAAATACAAAGATGAAATTAGACATAATCTTTGTCCTCTTGGAACTCACAAATTAGTAGGGGATAAAATGCATACCCAAATAACTCATAATAAATACAACATGATATAAGAGGTGCAAAGAACTTGTTATATTTAGTCTGTAGTGAGTTAGTGAGTAGGTGGGCAAGGGGCAAGGATCACTACTGACTGAAATGATAAGGTAAGGTTTCCTAAAGGAAATTCCAAAATTCCCACAAATTTACAAGATGGGGAAGATTTTAATTAACTGAGATAAGGAAATTGGAGCAATAAAGGAAGAATATCATAAGTGTAAGGACCTAGGGAGGTAAAGGCACAGCTGGCAAATGCCAACTTTTTGTATATTTGGAAGGTAGCAAGTCTGGCTGTACTGAAATCAAACAATCTAGAACTTTATGGGACTCGAGAATTTTTCAAAAAAGTACCATACATGCAGAGGACACATAAGTTACTTGAAGAGGAAACATGGTGTCCACCTACTGATAAGAGAGGTAATGAACTCAAGATCCAGAATCTGACACATTCACAGACAAGGTCAACATCAGAATTTGTTTTGATTGCCTACACATATGTATTGCAATACTTTCCTTCTTCTTTTTTCCAAGTCATTTTAGGAATTTAGAGATAAAACGAGGTGTGTTAAAGAACAAAAAGTAATTTTTTAAAAGAGTCAATGAAGTATTTTTAAATGCATGGAATAGAACAGAAGGAATGCCAGAAGGGAGCATAGACAAGTAGGACAGAAACAAAAGTTATATGTTGAATTAAATGCTTAAAAAGAAAACTAAGTTGTATATAATAGATTCATACTTGCATGTGAAATGTTATTTTATTTTTATTATTTTTTAAAGATATTTTATTTTACCAATTGCATGTAATAACAAATTTCCACATCATTTCCCCAAAATTATATGATCCAAATTGTCTCCTTCCCTCCCTTCCTCCCTCATCCTGGATCTGGCAAGCAATTTGATCTGGATTATACATGTATTAACATGCAAAATATTTTCATATTGTTAATTTTTGTAAGAGAATAATCATATAAAACCCAAACTCCAAAATAAAAAGTTAATAAACTAAAGTGAAAAATTGCATCCTTTGATCTGCATGAAATGGTGCTTTAAAAAGAATATATATTGATATTGACATTGACATTTTGTTTTAATATGGTCTAGATTTCCACTTATATCTATTACTTCATTCTTCCCAGATGGCCATTCCTCATAACATTGAAAAAAAAAACAAAGGAAAAAGAAAAGAGGTAAGAAACAACACACAATTATTAAGTGCCTACTATTTTCTAGACCTTCTACTAAAGACATTTAAAGAGAGGCAAAAACAAAAAAGAAAAAAATGATGCAGAAAGGCTGGTTCAAACCAGTCTTAAAAATCCTGACATTATGTGTAATATTCTACACTGATGGATTTCCCGGACCTTTGTTTCTGCAAATGAAGGGTGGGGGAAAGCATTATCTCATATATCTTCAAGCAGCCATTTATTTTGTGTACTTTTATATTATTTTGCAGCTTTGATTTTCTCCTGTTTTGTGATGGTTATTCTTTCATGTTCATTGTTTCTTACATCAAAGGAAGATGCTATTACATTTGTTTATCCAAAATGTACTTAACCATCACTCAAATATCCACTTTGTTTCTAATTCCTTGCTACCTCAAAGGTGCTACTATATACTATTTTGCTGCATGTGGAGCCATTCTTTTTGTCAGTGACCTCATTTAATAGTAACAAGGATTTTGATGGTGAGAGTTTTCTTTTCTGGGTCTTCAGGAGTTGCAGTTACAGCACCCTATGAAGCCACATTTCCATGCAGGTTGTTTTCTAGGATGATGACTGAAATGGAAACAGAGCTGGTATTCTGGGGGATATTATCACTCCCAGGACTCTTGGACTTACCTGCTTGTCAGTGGCCATTAGTAAGCAATTGATATTGAAAGAAGGAAGACTCCTCTCCACTGTGATTTTTCCCTTCAGTGATGACTGATATCTAGTCTAGAAGAAGGGTTGATGGTCTGTGTGGGTGTTTTTATTCCCAATGTTTCTGGATTCAGGTTCCAATAAAATTCAAGAGGAGGTGGTGGTCAAGGTGGGTATGGTAGTTTGACTTGCCTTTCCTGTATATCCCTCAGGGTGCTTTAATGCTTCAAATGATGTTATCTTAAATGAGTGCCCAAAGTCATAGATAGATCATTAGCTTTAGGAGAACATTAACTAAAAGTTTTCATGTCAAGAAAGACATCTAGAAAAAGTAGTCTAAAGCACATGCACAGTTGAGTGTACAGTGGAGTGAGACAGTGGAGACTGTACAAAATGCAGTGGAGGCTATAGTGGAATGTAACAAAGGACCAGAGACCGGGAAATGAGACAGCTGTTGGTGGGAGACCAACTAGAGAGGAGCTCATTCCATGTCATCATTTTGGGGATTCCTATTTTATCTCTCTTTGCTAACTCAATATTAGTCTCTGTTACTTTTAAGCTCCTAAAGGATAGCAAATTTGTCCCTTCTCCTTAAATTTGTGCCCTGGGGGCAAAGCCCCAGTCTCCACATTCTAGTTATCATTTGGTGATAAGAATAGGACACAAATCCTCAGATTCTCAGCCACAGGCTCATAAACCATTTTAGGTATAAAGGTATTTGACTTAACTTATTAAGTTTTTAAGTAGAAAAATGAGAATAGTTATAAATATTTACATTTTGCACATGTGTGTCCTCTTGCCTTTTTTCTTGTTTATGTTCATTCATACAACATATTGACAGCCAAGTGAAGAATGATGCATTTAGAAAATAGTCATTAAGTACTATTCTATTTAAGCACACCTCTATAGAATTTTGATACTGAAAAGAGTAATCATCCTAGCAGTTGTTAGCAAATATATATATATGTAAATAAATTAAAACAGACTTGATTTAACACTATGTGACAAATAAAATTCTCTTTGATGTGATGCAGATTTATTCCCATCAACATAAATATATTCATATGGATTCCTTTGTGCTCATAAATTGGATTCTTTATGGGCATGCATGTACCAGCTCAAATGGAAAATATTTCACATGGACACACACATACACACATATGCATACCCACACACAGAGTCAACAAAAAACCTACTTAAGGGATAGATATAAAGCCACTAACTATGTGATAAACACTCCAGATTGAGAAGTGAAAGCCAAGAACCAATTAGGAATAACTGTCTTCTTCCTTTTTTTGAGAGATCTGAACATTTCATAACTTTTTTTTTCTTACTTAACTAGTACATAAGCCATTTGCACACTCTAATATATATAGTTGCAGGAAAGGGAAAAGGCTGTGAATCTTTTTTTTAATGAATTCTTTAAAATTTACCTGTTTCAAGGGTGCTTTAAAAAAAGTGAATTTATTTACTCTGAAATAAAAGCCACATAGCTTTCTTGTTTATCTAAGGAACCTGAGTACATATCTTCTATGTGTACAAATTAAGCATGAATAAAACCAAAAAATAAATAAAAAAGTTGATTCAAGCCTTGATACTTTGCTATCATTCTCCATTCGTTTTGAGGAGTAGTCATACTACTTGCTACAATCAGTGAAGTTTTGGGACCGGTTTTAATAGTTCTAACCTCAAAAGTAACATGATCTGCCCAACTTGCTTTGTCAGTATGCTGATCTGCTAAATTCTTAAGTCTTTTGTCTTTCTCATAACTTCAGTTCTAAATCCTGGCTCTGTTACTGACATTTGAGGAGTATCAGGGATGTTATTTAATATTCTGTTGGCTACTGTAACAATTAAATTTAAGTTCTGACTCAATATAAGAGTTATAAAAAATGAGATTGTGGTTCCCATTTATAAAATATTAACCCCTAAGTCAAGATGACTGTTAGCAGCTTTTTACAACAAGGTAGAGATAGTGAAAGTGTGAAATATAAGAAGGAGACAAAGCCTGGTCTAGCCTACCAGCCCTAAGTGCTGCTCCAGTGAAGTCTGACTCAGGCTCTGGCAGGGGATTCCCAAGTCCAGAACTCCACATGGATTTTGCAGTAGTCTTCAGCCAGAAGTCTTGGTATTGTCTTCAGCCAGAGTTCCACCAACTCAGAATGACTCCAAGGAAAATTGTGTCTCTTTAACTCTACTCACCAACACAGAATCCAAGGGAAGAGTTTCTCCAAGGAACTAAACTCTCCAAAAACCAAGGAAGCAAAGAGACCAGACCATCTTGGTCTCCTCTTTTATGCCCCCTTTTCCATGTCATTTCCTGTTTCTCCCCCTCTTCACAGAAACCAATTGTAGTCTTTTAATTTGCCCATGGCTGGGCAGTGTCTTTTGGAGGTGAGAGTTTTCTCTAGTAAGTGACTTGGGAATTCTATTACTTAAGTGTTAAATAGGGGGTATTTTGAGTTATTGATTGATTGAGTTAAAGGTTGCTGATAGATAACCTTAAAATAGACAAAGAGAGTTAATCCTCTCTTTACACTACAGTGGTGCCAATTCATCTAAGCATGTTGGGGTATGGACAACCTGCCACTATATAAGAATGGTGTTCTGTTCATACTGGGGTATATGTGTTGATGTATCAATTCTGTGTTCATTGTTCTGTCTGCTTTTTGCTCTCTCTCTTTCCCCTCAATAAATGTACTTCAATAAGCCTCTGACTTTTCACAAATATTCCTGCCAAACCACTGACACAAATGGGCTTTTTAGTTAGATCCCACCACTTGCTATTGCTTTTAAAGATCTTCACTTGAAGAAGATTCTCTTTCCTCCAGACCTTTCATCACTGACCCATCTCTATCATGCAGAGATTCTAAACTATTTTTTGTTTTTAGGGACTCCTCTGGTGAAGTTTATTGGTCCCCTCTTGAAGTCAATTTCTTTAGTGCAAGAAACAAAATGCATAAGATCACAAAGGACACCAAAGATTATTGAGAATAAAGATAAAAAATTTTCCTCTACAAGTTCACAAATTCCCTAAAATCCTTCTATGGATATTTAATCTATGGATTAAAGACTCCTACTGTAGAGAAGTGATAATAGCTGTGAGATATTAATTTCTTTGCAAATTCAACCTCTTCCACACTAGCTCTTCTTAAACTCATTTGTCACTACATTATCTCTAGATTTCCTTATTCTCTCCCTTAAATTGGGAAAAAACCTTAACATATTCTTGTTTCTCAGAGAATAGAGATATATGGTCACTTGGCTTGGAGAGGCCTATTGTGTAAAATGATATGGGCACCTTCTGATGACAGAATCTATACTTTCAGCACTGTGGGCCTTTGAGAGAGTAGTTAAGCTGAAAATCCCCTAAAAGAGGGCAGATGTGTATTACTGAGTGTTGAATGGCTGTACCAAATCTTTTCTTCACTCATCAAAATTCTCCCTTCTCAACAGAAAATCCTCATTTTCTACTTTACTCAGAAAATAGATTAGCATTCTCTTGGCCTATTCCTGCAAAAGTGGAATGGGGTGCCTTGAGAAGTGGTTAGTTTCCCCTCCTTGGAAGTATTAGAGCAAAATTTGGGTGACTTAATAGTCAGGTATGTAATTGTGGTGATTTCTGTTGGATAAGGTTCAGATCAGACACCTGCTGAGATTCCTTAGAACTCTCAAATTCTATAATTCTAAAAAAACCCACTATACCAATTTTCATCTCCCACTCATTCTTTCTGCCTTTGTTCTAGTCACTGATGAATGAAGTGACACTTTTTCTTGCCACAAACTGTTCTACTAATGTACTCAAACCCATTACATTCTTGAAATCTCTGGGAGCTTGCCCTTTGGTAACTAACTCTTTCATCATCAACCTCTCCTTAGCTTACTTCCCTGCTGTTTAAAAGTTTGCTCAAGTCTATCCTATCCTTAGAAGAATCATCACTTGAAACTGTCAACTTCTGAAGGTATTAGCCTGCTTATATCCTTTCTTTCTAAATCAAACAAATAGGAGAAGAAGCAAGTAATTTACCCTGCATGTGTCTATTATTCTTAACCTCATATAATCCAGCTTCTAAATCTACAACTCAGATGGAATAACTTTCATTATGACCAACAAGCTTCTGATTACTTGGTCCTTTAGCCTTTTTTTAATCATAATTCTTCACAGAATTCCAGGTAAGCATGGCAACAGACTAGATGTGGGACAGTTCCTCTCCTCAGACCCACCAATATAGACAACCTCAAAAGACCCAAAAAACTATTTTCATAAGAATGAAGGGACTCTACAGTAGGGTGCATCATTGAAGGTATGTGGGATTTGGGCATTTCTACACTATAAGGGGGTAAAAGAGCTCCCACCCAAATGTGAGCTGATTTACCCTCCCCCACCCAACCTATGGAGTGAGAGTCAAAGCCAGCATGTTCCAGAATCAGTCAGTGAGTGAGGGGCACCTCTGGAGTGATCAAGGGGCACCTCTAGGTCTCAGGAGCTGACTAAGACCACCAAGGACCTACCCCTGAGAGCAGTTACATCTGAAACCCCGGGGGCAGTGGGGGAGCACAAACTGTGGGTGCCCTGGGAAGGTAGCACAGCTGTGGAGATTTGAGAACTTGCCTTAGGCAAAATTCTTGCTCCTTAACTCCATACACAGAGAACCTGACCAGCTCACTCATATTTCTGAATAAAAAGGGAAGGTAAATATTCCACAGTGATGGCTAATTGCACACAGGAGCCCCAGACTCCTTCCAAAAAAAAAAAAAAACAGGCAGTGACCTTCAAAAAATTTTTACAGAGGAAAAACCCAGGCTACAGAGGATATACAGGAGGAAATTCAAGCAAAATCAAAACTTTCTAAAAATGGAAATTGTCCACAAGCTCTGGAAGAATTTAAGTTGGACCTTATCAAAAAGATGGAAGCCTACTGACAAGATAAGTGGGAAATGGTTCAAAAAGAAAATCAAAAAAATATTGCAGAAAACCAAAAATTATAGCCAAAAGCCAAAAAATTATAGCAGAAAATCAAAAGATTAAAGCAGAAAACCAGGCCTTAAGGACCAGAATTGAGCAACTGGAAACCAATGATCTTACAAAACAGCAAGAATTAATGAAGCAAACTCAAGAGACTAAAAAATAGAAGAAAGCATAAAATATCTCACTGACATGGTGACATATCAAGAAAAAAGAGGAAGGAGAAACAATTTGAGAATCATAGGTCTACCTGAAAATCCAGAAATGAACAGAAATCTTGACATCATACTACAAGAAATCATCCAAGAAAACTGCCCTGATGTTCTTGAACAATGGGGCAAAATAGATATTGAAAGAGTGCAACGAACACCCTTTATACTAAATTCCCAAAAGAAAACTCCCAGCAATGTAATTGCCAAATTCAAGAGCTTTCAAGCTAAGGAGAAAATTCTACAAGAAGCCAAAAAGAGACAATTCAGATACCAAGGAGCACCAATCAGGATCACACAAGACCTGGCAGCTTCCACACACAAGGACCACAAGGCCTAGAACATGATATTCAGAAAAGCAAGAGAACTGGGTCTTCAACCAAGAATCACCTATTCATCAAAACTGACTATATACTTCCAGGGGAAAGTATATGCATTCAACAAAATAGAAGATTTCCAAGTATTTGTAAAGAAAAGACCAGAACTGAGTGGAAAGTTTGATATCTAAACACAAAGAGCAAGAGAAACATGAAAAGGTAAATAAGAAAAAGAGGGAAAAGGAGAAAAATGTTTTTTTTTGGTATTCAAACTCTTTTCTTTAAGGGCTGCAATTAGAACAAATTATATATATATATATATGTATATATATGTACATATATATATGTTAATATATGGGGAAATGTTATTTGTAACTCTCAAAAACTATATTCATTATAATAGTAATTAGAAGAATCACTCATAGGAAAAGGTTGGGGCATTAAAGGTTAAAAGGTGATATGCAAAAAAAAAGAAAAAGGGTGGGGTAGAATTGAAGAGGGTACCAAGAGATACTTGAAATAAAATAAATAGAATAATATTTCTCACACAAAGATGCACATGGGAAGGGGAGGGGAGGAATACTCTCATAAGAAGGAGAGGAAGAGAGTGCTAATAGATAATACTTAAACCTTACTCTCAGTGAAATCAACTCTGAGAGGGAAAAGCATCTAGATCCATTGTGATCTTGAATTCTATCTTCTCATACAAGGTAAGGGAGAAGGTAAAACTAAGGGAACTAGGGGGAAGGGAGTATAAAAAGGGACCAAAGGAGGGGGGAGGGAACTTAACAGACTCTAAAAAAAACACTCTAAAAAGAAAGAAACAAAAAGGGAGGGAACAGAAAGGAAGCATATCAAGGGAGGGAATTAAGGGGATTGATTAAAAGTAAACCACTGGTTTAAAAGGATATAGCAAAAGAAAAAAGGACAGAACTAGGTTAGGATATCAAAATGCTAAGGAATTCACAAGTGACAATCATAACTTTGAACATGAATGGAATGAACTCACCCATAAAACATAGATGAATAGGAGAGTGGATAATAATCCCAAACCCTACCATATGTTGTCTACAAGAAACACACTTGAGATGGGTAGATACTCACAAGGTCAGGAATTAAAGGTTGAAGCAAGACCTATTGGGCCTCAACTGATAGAAAGATGGCAGGAGTTGGAATCATGATATCTGACAAAGCCAAAATAAAAATAGATCTGATTAAAAGGGATAGTTAAGGTAAATACATCCTGATAAAAGGGAGTAGAGACAATGAGGAAATATCACTAATCAACATGTATGCACCAAATGGTATAGCCACCCAATTTTCTAATGGAAAAACTAATAGAATTGAAGGAGGAAATGGACAGTAAAACTATACTAGTGGGAGACCTGAACCTACCACTATCAAATTTAGATAAATCAAATAATAAAAATATGAAAGAGGTAAAAGAGGTGAATGAAATCTTAGAAAAATTAGAGTTAATAGATATATGGAGAAAAATAAATAGGGACAAAAAGAATACACTTTCTTTTCAGCAGCACATGGTACATTCACAAAGATTGACCATATACTATGCCATAAAAACATGGCATACAAATGCAGAAAAGCAGAAATAATGAATTCAACCTTTTTAGATCATAAGGCAATAAAAATAATGATTAGTAAGGGTACATGGAGAGCCAAATCAAAAAATAATTGGAAATTAAACAATACAATTCTCCAAAATCTGTTAGAGAACAAATCATAGAAACAATTACTAATTTCATTAAAGAAAATGACAATGATGAGACATCCTTTCAACATCTATGGGATGCAGCCAAAGCAGTATTGGGGAAAAATTTATGTCCTTGAGTTCATATATTAACAAATTAGGGAGGTCAATTAGGCAGAGGTCAATGATTTGGACATGCAAATCAAAAAATTTGAAAGTGAACAAATTAAAAATCCCCAGAAGAAAACCAAATTACAGATCCTAAAAATAAAGGGATAAATTAATAAAAATGAAACTGATAGAACTATTGAACTAATAAATAAGACTAGAAGCTGGTACTTTGAAAAAAAACAAATAAAATAAACAAAGTACTGGTTAATCTAATAAGAAAAGGAAAGAAGAAAATCAAATTAAAAGTATGATGAATGAAAAGGGAGAACTCACCTCCAATGAAGAGAAAATTAAGGCAATCATTAAAAACTATTTTGTCCAATTATATGGCAATAAACATGCCAATCTAGGTGATATGGATGAATATTTACAAAAATATAAATTGCCTAGATTAACAGAAGAAGAAATAAATTTCTTAAAAAATCCCATATCAGAAAAAGAAATTGAATAGGCCATCAAAGTACTCCCTAAGAAAAAATCCCCAGAGTCTGATGGATTCACAAGTGAATTCTATCAAACATTCAATAGAACAGCTAATCCCAATACTATACAAACTATTTGACATAATAAGCAGAGTTATACCAAATTCCTTTTATGACACAAATATGGTACTGATTCCAAAGCCAGGCAGGTCAAAAATGGAGAAAGAAAACTACAGATCAATATCTTTATTGAACATAGATGCAAAAATCTTAAATAGGATACTAGCAAAAAGACTACAGCAAGTGATCAGGAGGGTTATTCACTATGATCAGGTGGTATTTATACCAAGAATGCAAGGATGGCTCAATATCAGGAAAACCATCAACATAATTGACCATATCAACAAGAAAACCAACAAAAATCACATCATTATCACAATAGATGCAGAAAAAGCCTTTGACAAAATACAACACTCATTGCTATTGAAAACACTAGAAAACAAGGGAATAGAAGGATCTTTCCTAAAAATAATAAACAGTATCTATCTAAAACCATCAGCCAACATCATCTGCAATGGGAATAAACTAGATGCATTCCCAATAAGATCAGGAGTGAAACAAGGATGCCTATTATCACCTTTATTATTGAACTTTGTACTAGAAACACTAGCAGTAGCAATTAGAGAAGAAAAAGAAATTGAGGGTATTAAAATTAGCAATGAAGAGACCAAGCTATCACCCTTTGCATATGATATGATGGTCTACTTTAAGAATCCTAGAGAATCAACTAAAAAGCTAGTGGAAATAATCAACAACTTTAGCAAAGTTGCAGGACACAATATAAACCTACATAACTCATCAGCATTTCTATATATCTCCGACACATCTCAGGAACAGGAATTAGATAGAGAAATTCCATTCAAAATCACCCTAGACAAAATAAAATACTTAGGAATCTATCTGCTGAGACAAACACAGGAACTCTATGAATATAATAACTACTAAACACTTTCCACACAACTAAAGCTAGATGTGAGAAATAGAAAAACATTAACTGCTCATGGGCAGGATGAGCTAACATAAGAAAAATGACCATCCTACCCAAACTTATTTACTTATTTAGTGACATACTCATCGAACTACCAAAAACCTTTTTTACTGAATTAGAAAAAAAAAACATAACAAAATTCATTTGGAAGAACAAAAGATCCAGGATATCCAGAGAAATAATGAAAAAAAAATACAAAGGAAGGTGGCCTTGCAGTACTAGATCTCAAACTATACTATAAAGCAGTGGTCATCAAAACAATTTGGTACTGACTGAGAGATAGAAAGGAGGATCAGTGGAATGGACTTGGGGTAAGTAAACTCAGCAAGACAGTCTATGATAAGCCCAAGGATACCAGATTTTGGACAAAAATCCACTATTTGATAAAAGCTGCTGGGAAAATTGGAAGACAGTGTGGGAGAGATTAGGCTTGGATCAATACCTCACACCATACACCAAGATAAACTCAGAATGGGTGAATGACTTGAACATAAAGAAGGAAACTATAAGTAAATTATGGGAACACCAAATAGTATACATGTCAGACCTTTGGGAAGGGAAAATTTTTAAAACCAAGCAAGACTTAGAAAGAGTCACAAAATGTAAAATAAGTAATTTTGATTACATCAAATTAAAATATTTTTGTACAAACAAAACCAATGTAAGCAAAATCAGAAGGAAAATAACAATCTGGGAGACAATCTTCATAACAAAAACCTCTGGAAAAGGTCTAATTTCTTAAATTTACAAAGCTAAATCAATTGTACAAAAAATCAAGCCATTCTTCAATTGATAAAGGGGCAAAGGACATGAATAGGCAATTTTCAGTCAAAGAAATCAAAACCATTAATAAGCACATAAAAAAGTGCTCGAAATCTCTTATAATCAGAGAGATGCAAATCAAAACAACTCTGAGGTATAACCTCACACCTACCAGATTGGCTAACATGACATCTATGGAAAGTAATGAATACTGGAGGAGATGTGGCAAAGTCAGGACATTAATTCATTGCTGATGCAACCATTCTGGAGGGCAATTTTGAACTATGCCCAAAGGCGATAAAAGACTGCCTGCCCTTTGATCCAGCTATAGCACTGCTGGGTTTGTACCCCAAAGAGATAATAAGGAAAAAGACCTGTACAAGAATATTCATAGCTGCACTCTTTGTGGTGGCTAAAAATTGGAAAATGAGGGGATGCCCTTCATTTGGGGAATGGATGAACAAATTGTGGTATATGTTGGTGATGGAATACTATTGTGCTCAAAGCAACAATAAAGTGGAGGAATTCCATGGGAACTGGAATAACCTCCAGGAAATGATGCAGAGCCAAAGGAGCAGAGCCAGGAGAACATTGTAAACAGAGACTGATACACTGTGGTACAATAGAATGTAATGGACTTCTCCGTGGCAATGTAATGATTCTGAACAACCCAGAGTGATGTATGAGAACAAATACTATCCACAAGCAGAGGATAAACTGTGGGAGTAGAAACACAGAAAAAAACCAACTGCTTGATTTCATGGGTCGAGGGGAATATGATTGGGGATGTAGACTTTGAATGAACATCCTAGTGCAAATACCAACAATATGGAAATGGATTCTGATCAAAGACACATATATTACCTAGTGGAATTGTGCGTGAGCTACTGCAGGGGTGGGGTAAGGGGAGGGGAGGGAGGAATAGAAAATTATTTTTGTAACCAGGGAATAATGTTTGAAATTGACCAAATAAAAGAATAAATAATTCTTCTTCACTTCTCTGTAGCTTTTGGAACTAATAGATATTCTCCATTCCTACATAATCTTTGATTCCTCAAGTTGGATGAGACATTTATTATTGTGGTTCTTCAGTTGTTTCAGTTGTCTGACTCTGGGACCCCATTTGGGGTTTTCTTGGCAAAGATACTGGAATGTTGTGTCATTTCCTTCTTCAGATAAATTTATAAGTGAGAAACCTGAGACAAATAGGGTGAAATGACTTGTTCTGGGTTACACAGCTGGTAAGTGTCTGAGGCCAGATTTGAACTAA
Source organism: Monodelphis domestica (assembly GCF_027887165.1). Taxonomy (NCBI): domain Eukaryota; kingdom Metazoa; phylum Chordata; class Mammalia; order Didelphimorphia; family Didelphidae; genus Monodelphis; species Monodelphis domestica. The sequence continues at coordinate 197,535,855 of NC_077227.1, forward strand.
AGAAGATAAGTCTTTCTGACTCCAGGCTCCTGTTCTACCTAGCTACTTGAATGGCACATTCTTTTCTTCTAATTCAGTACTTACTTTTCTGATTGTTCTTTTGTCAGTCTTGTTGGCTGGATTTCCCCACCCCCTAAATTTGTACATCCTCCAAGACTCCATCCTGGGCCTTCTCTTCTTTCTCTATCTTCATCCCTTATTAATTTCCTCTGGTCCTAGAGGTCCAATAATTGTCTATGAAGATGACTCCAAATTTTATGTATCTAGCAATTTTTTTTCTCCTGAATATCAGAGCCCATTTCTTGTTAAACACTTTCTGAATGTTTCATTAACATCTCATGTTCATGATATGTGGTAGATAGCATTTTTCACTTAAATTGCCCCCCAACATTTTTCCATTTCTGTGAAAGGCATTACTTTTATTCCAATTCTCACTCCCATGTTTATAAATTTGGAATCATTCTAGAATTTCACCTCTCCTTTACTGCTGCCGTTACTACTGCTACTACTATTATAATAAAATACTGACATTATTTTGTATTTTAAAGTTATAAAGCCCTTTAAAGTCATGTCATTGAATCCTCACAATAGCACTGTGAAGCAAGTTACTGTTATCCTACTGGTTTATTTACTTCCATCTCATGCCTTCTTGACTTACCATATGTGGTTCCCTGACCATAGAATTCTCACATCTTTTCAGTTCTCACTACCTCAATTCAAAGTGTAATTCATGTGAAGCCTCCTAACATAAAACTTTGCCAACTATTTGTGACTTCCCCTACTTCACCAAAATAAATCTATATTTACTAAATATATTTTATATTTATTTTTCTATATAAATATTGTTCACCCCTAGTAGAATATAAATACATAGAGGAACTGTCTATTTTTTGTTTTGTACTCATAACATCTAGAATTCAGCAAGGCTTTAATCAGTTCTTAAATGAAATTGATTTTACTTTTAGAGGTCCTTTTGAATTCTCTGTTATAATTAGCTTCATTTCTGAAGGATCATAAAATGATATCTATATATATCTATATCTATCTATCTATCTATCTATATATATATATATATATAAAGACATTCTCAATCAGCTAAAGATCATATTCTCTTTTGTGGAAAACAGAAAACATGGTCTTTCTTATGGTGAATAAAATTTTTAACAGTAAGCATATGTGAGCTTCACTAAAGGGAACTATGAAAATAATATCCACAGGATTTTCTATAGTATGACTAGATTCTGAAGGTTACATATTGAAGGAACCTTTAATGGAATTATAGGTCATACTAATGAAAAACTGCAGTTTTATTTAATATTAATTGGTTTTGTCTACTTAGCATTTGCATCAATATTCACTCAACTCTTCCTGAGTTTTTCAAAATCACTCATATTGTCATTTCTTTTACTTCAAAACTATTATCTTAGATTCATGTAGATAAAGCTTTGTTCTGCTATTTTGCAATTAGTGCACCTTCCCTCTTTTTCCAGCTCATTTTTGAACATATGGGTCTTTTCCATCTTTGATCTCCTTAAGGTGTGAAATTGTAATATTTGAAAATGGGTTTGACAAATATAAGGATTTTAAAAAATTATTGTGATTGCCGTTTATAAAATTAACTCTTCAGTTACGAGGCTATTAGCAGCTTTAGTAGCTTTATTACAGCAGAGTAGAGATCATAAAGAGGGAAATGTAGGAATGTGTTAGGGGAATTATCTAGCCTAAGTCTTTTCCAAAGAAATCTAGCTTGCTCCAAAGCAAAAATCGCCCAATGCAGAAAATCCTCCAACACAGAGATACCAACCCAGAGGTCCTCCCTCAGAAAAAGCCACCCACACAGCAGAAGCAGAAGTTCTTCAGCAAGAAACACAAGTACAGAAGAAGTAGAAGTCCTCTCTCAGCAAGAGGCACACAGCAGAAGCAGAAAAAATTCCTTAGATTGCTCCCAGCTGGCTTTTATAAATAGTTTTCTCCACCTCACTTCCTGTCTCTCTGGTTACTCTTTCCTTTTACTGTGGGCTGGTCTATCACATCTCAGGAACCAATCAAAGTCTCTCAATTTGCCTAGCATTGCCCAGGAGTCAGTGTCTGTGGGACCCACTTCCCATCCTCTGAGGATGTGGACTCTTATCAAAAGGATTCACAAGTTCCTGACTGATTAAGTTTAAATGGTGGAGCACTCCAAGTACTTTATTAAGTTAAGATTAAAAAAAAAAATTCCCTTTCACAAAATAGTGGTGGTATCTATAGGTCAGAGAATGCATCATTTAGTAACTTTTTCAGTCTCTCTCTAAACTGTTTTCCTCAATGGTCATAACAATTTGAAATAACATCCACAGCATATTATTATGTTTGTCTTCTCATATAGCCTTCAAGTATAAAATGAGAAGGATACATTAGATGTTCTAGCTCCAAGTTCCATAATTCTATGTGATTGTTAACCTATAAGTTGAATGGAGAAAAAACATATTAATTTGCAATCTAATGAGATTCTGTTATATTTATGATAACCCAATCTGAGGTTTAGCATATTCCAGTGCTATTCTATAAGACACATTAGCAGAAAGAAACCTTACCAACACGTTTATAAACAGTTCATAGTAAAAATCAAGTCTGTGCAATGTGTATATCTATTTTGGCAATTGAGGATGTCATTAGGAAACATTGAAGGGCTAAATTTATTCCAATAATCATTACAATGATGAAAAAATTCCTTGCTTCAATAATTGATTTATGCTTCATTTAAATGTACAGAGTAGTTCCAATATAATTTCTTATTAGCTGTAATGACGAATTTTAAAGTAGCATGACTCTGAAATAAAGATGAAAATTCTCCATATAAGTTATTACATTTAAATGGATTTAATATTTAATATTTAAAAAATCATTTGATGTAAATAGCCATCATGAATCATTGCAAATATACTAAGATGTAATTAAACGTTTTTCCCCCTTTAGCTGCATTTCATTGTTTTATAATAAATTATTTTTTCACTCTTTTTTTTTTGAGCTGTGAGATGATTTTTTAAGAAGTGTTTTTAATTGTAGGACAACATCTAGTCTGCACAAATCATCAGTGTTTGTTCCAATATTTTTCTCCTAAGATCTTATTCAGGATCTGTCTTCTTTTTGCAACTGAAGAAGATGTGTGAATTAATGTAGAGACTTCAGGACAAAAAGAAAAACACAAAAAGCTAGAAGAAGGAAGAAGACACATAAGCTTTCACTAGACAGGGCTATGGACACAGAAGATTTCTTTTTGACCTCATCTTACACTTCAGAATTTTGGTATGACAGCTCTTGTTGGGTGCTATTATGAGGGACAGCTATAGAAGAGCTTCTTCTGTTTACAGAAAGGAGAAGTTTCTTAGTTCCCTGAATAGACCTGCCACCTAGGGATTCTCAAGATCCTGCTTCAAGTTTTAAGTGATGTGAAAAAATATCAGAATATGGACTTGATAAAATTCAACAAGTATTTCTTTTTTTTTCTTGGAAATTTTTATTTAGTCTCAACAAATGTCTTAATCAACTACTATGTGCCAGGTACTATGCTAAGTACAAGGGGTACAAATAAGAAAAAGACTACCTGTCCTCAAATAATTTAAAATCCAATAGAGGAAGACAAAACACAAAAACAATCTGACATGCGGTGTGTCTTGGTCCTAACTGGGATTTGAATTCAATTATTCCTAAACTTGATGCTTCCTCTCTCATGTATGAATAATCATATATCAGTTATAATACTAGAGTAGGGAGATGTAGAAAAAGCAATTTAGTAAAAAAATAAAAATGAAAACACTTTACCTTCTCAACAAAATCTAAAATTTTAGACTGTAGGTCACCCAGCTTCCTCCATGTTCCCCAGAACTGAAGCAGTTGTCAATCACTTCAAGTTTGAGGAAACCTGAATGTAATTTCCACAAGTAGAACATTCTGTAGTCACTTTAGAATTAGGTCTATTTTAGTACAGGATCAACACATTTATACCTATTTAAGATCTTAGCTTTTATAGTAGGACAATTCCTTAAAGTCTGGTCTAATTCCATTTTACCAAAGAGATTTGGTGACTTGCAAACTCCTTTATTATCCACAAAGCCTCCTTGGACTGATTACATATGACTCTTCCTCACAACATACTGTGTTCTGGAACAATGATTGGGGAACCTGTTAAAGGGGAAGCTGAGGAAATGTCCTCAGGCACATGTAGAGAGGGTGAGGGAAACAGCCTGGCCCCAGGTCCCTCTGGTGTTCTACTAAAGAACTTTGGCAAACTCTGTGCAGGGGCAATTGACATGTTTGCCCACAGAGAGGGCTCTGACTGACCCCTCTGACATGTGTAGTAATAGGTTTGCCACCACGGTTCCAGACAAACTGGCTTACACCCATTACATTCAACCTCCTTTCTTCTGGCCACCTCCCATGTTTAGAATGCTTTGTCTCTGCATTGGTACCTTTTGGAACGCCTAGCTACATACAACAACCAGTGACACCTCCTACATGAAGACTTTGTCAATTCCCTCAATGGGTAATACTCTTCTCTAACACAAGCTGTATTAATTTTATATATATTCTGAATTCACTAATATATGCATCTATTGACCTTTTTATCCTCCCTTCTGCAATCTCTCAAAGGAGTGACCATTGATTTTTTTTTCTTTATTTCCCTAGCATCTGCCTAGTACACCCTTTAGTAGATTTCAGCAAGTAAGTAGTATAGTGGTTAGGATGATGTTCTTCAAGACAGGAAGATATGAATTCAAATCCTGCCTTTGACTGTTATTAGCTGTATGACCTTAGGCAAATCACTTAATCTATTCCAGGCTCAGTTTCTTCATTTTCAAAACTAGGATACTGCATAGGGTTTTTGTAACAATCAAATGAGTTAATTGTAAAGCACTTTGCAAAACCTTAAAATACTATGTAAATGCTAGTTATCATTACAATTAGGGATATGAAGTCTAATTATAAATATTTTTTAAATTAAACTGAATTATACAAGTTCATAAAGATAATGGTGAAGATTATAATCCAGGTCTTTTGATTCCAAGTACATTATTCTTTCAGTACCTAAATAGGACTTTTCCAGCTTGATAGAAAAGAAGAAGGGAGAAGAGAGAGAAGAACTAGGGCATAGAACCACCCACTTGGGACACACCCAAAGGACAACTAACTAAATTGTTGGAGGTCTGGTGGGGGTGTGGTGTAGGTGCCTGGGGGATAGTGTTGGGGAGGGGGATGGAAGGGAATTACAAATACCCTTCAGAAAGGCAAGTCTTCATGCCAAAAATATCTGGCTTCCAAGTCCAATTTGGCAAAGCACAGTGAGTGCCTCTGTGACATCATGGGAGGGAAAGGCAGCCAGTTTATCCTGTAAAGATGCCAATGCAAAAGTTGCTTATAGCATAATCGGATAATGAGGGAAAACACGCAGACAGTGATTTTATATGTCTTCTTCCCATAGTAAACCATGGAGGATAAGAGCCATCATTACATTCCAGAAATGACAAAGTCAAACTTAACATCATTTTTTGTTGTTGTTGCTCAAAGAAAGAGAAAAAAAAACACAACCTTTTGGGATGTCAAATATTTTCATTTTAGAAAGTTGATGCCACTGATAAAGGTTGATGGCACATTGGAAGTTCAGTTGCTTGAAGAAGAAAAACCCAATTTTTAGCATTATGGATCTGTATAATAATAATCTTAAAATTACTCATTGCAGTATACAGTGAGTGAGGATATTTATATTAAGCTACTTTGAGAAAAACATTTTTAACTTCAACTTTTCCTCTTCTTTTAAAGTATGAATCTCTTCTATGAAGCAACAAAACTGGTGATTTTGTCTACTTTTGGGGAGAAATAACTAGGATAGGAGAGATTATTGTTAGTTGTTTGTTTATCTGTTTTTCCCTAGCCATAGAGCAGAAAGGCAGTATGCAGTTTTTCTATTAACATTAAACTAGAAACTGCAATGACTACTGAATGCTTAAGATGTCTCTTTTTTTCAGGTAACCAGTCATATTCATGACCCAAGTGTCACTTGGGCCCTGGATTCAGTTATGATGAATCCAGTTTTTGCCTGTGTGTGTGTGTGTGTGTGTGTGTGTGTGTGTGTGTGTGTGTGTTATCTTTCACAAAGTATCTCTCGTACAGATATTCCCACTCATATAAATTCTAGTAATATCATTATCTTACTAATTTTATTCTCCACCAAAAAATTCACAGCTTCACTTTAAACACTCAGGCAAACAAGATAGATACTATATAATATTTTTTTTTCAAAACAACATAAATAGACTCCTATTTTAGTCCCTAAACAATAAGGAAATCTGCCTTTCCCTTTTATAAAGGAAAAGAAGAATATAAAGGGAAAGTAGAAAGGAGAGTATCAAACACCCTTCTACTCAAATGAGTAACAACCTTTTCTCAAGAACTATATAGTCCATATGATTCACTAGCAACAAAGGGATCCATCTGGGTTGGTTCTTGATGCCTCTGCTTCTCTAATTCTTTACTTAAAGAGATAGCAAGAACAAGGACTAATACGTTTGCGTCTCCTTGTCATGTATCTGTCACAATTTCAATATCTTTTAGCATCCTCTCCATAGTAAATGTGGTTCCCTGAAGAAAATACTAGATTGTTTTTACTCATGATCCATATTTCTTCCTGCATTTGGAAAAATAGTCCCTCAGGAATATGTTCTCCAAGAATCCCATATGGGTAACAGTCATGCAAAGGAAGTAGAGGTTTACCTGTTTACTTGGTACATGTTTGTCTATTACATTAGAATGATTACTTTTGAGTTATTAACCCATCCATTGAATTTAATAAACTTTGACTTTCCCTTTGGAAATAATTTTTTTCTGACCTCACTTATTAGTTTTAAGCTACTACATTTGAAGAGTGAATTTCAAGCATTAAAGAGTTAATACTGCTAAAATATTTATAGCCTCACAGACAAAAGACATCATTACCCATTGGATCTAATGATTATTTAAGCAGCATTGTGCAACCTGAAAAAAAAATTAGATCTGCTGAAGTGAATTTGATTTTTTTCTCCTTGCAGAATGTTTTTTTTTTCTCTAAATTTAATACTCTCTTTGAGGAAATGCTAATATTAAGCTGGCAGATTTAGCTTGTGATAGGTAGCTAAAACTGCACTAAATAAAGTACAGGGAGGATAGCAGGATAAGTGGTTAAAGGACCTTTACTACTTAGAAAACTGTAGGTGGTTAATCTGTTTTCTCCAAAGGAATGTGCATTTTTCTCATCACAAGCATCACGAATAAGGTGACAGTGAGGATATCTATCTTGGAACATGTCTACTAAAAACTGATGAGAGGCAGGTACAAAATAGCATTACCCTTTCATATGAAAAGACTAACAATTACCAAGAATATGAATGATTTCTTCCTCTTGTTGGTCCATAAGAAGAATATTTTTAAGGAAATTTTTTCTTATCTATTTCTTTTCTTCGAGATAAGAAAAAAAGCATCCAGGTTCAAACCCTCAGCATTTTATGCTTAAATTGCTGCATTAAGCTGATTGTTTTCCTTACATCTGGCCCCTCTTCTTTCCCATGCCCCACTCAGTTTCCAAAAGAGTGTATTCCTAAAGAATAGTCTGATTCTGTCACCACTCTGCTCAAGAAACTGCTTAATGACTAGTGAATCCTGTTGCAATCTTAATGTTAACAAGTTTGAATAGCTCAAAAGAGTTAGGAAAGGGATACCTAGAAATTAGTAAAGAGAAGAAATCTAGGAAAAAAGACCAGTCTGAAATGACCTGGAATCAACATGTTGGGAACTCAGTATGAAAGCAGCCTCAACATCCCTAGAGCACACTAGGCCACAAAGGCCAGCAGCTGGGGAGGGAAGAAGGTTTTAGACAAAGCCTAAATTGGGGTAAGGGTTTGTATCTAGAGCACTATAGCAAGAAGGAGGAAAAAGGGAAAAAATCAACACTGAAGAAGCCTTGAGGTGGAGATGGGGGAGAGGGAATGGAGTTAATTTACCAACACAATGGGGACCAGACAGAGCTGGTCCATTCCATTCAGGAGTGCAGAAGCAGAGCCTGATCTATGTAAAAGCTTGTTCCAATCTCACAGAGGCTTTTAAGATAAGCAAACCTAGGAAAACGCTGAATACTAGAGAACCTGAAGAAATGGGGGAAAAAAAGAATACAGAATAGAATGGCTAAGGAGGAAAGAATGTCAAGGGGAATTGATACCTTAGAACAAAGGTGAGAAATCTTACTAAGGAACTGAATGAAATAAAATTAAAATTGTCCAAGACAAAACAATGACTCAGTGAGATTAAAAAAACATTAAAATAAAACCATAAAATTGTTGGGAAAAGGAAAATAGAAAGAATTTTATCTTTTTAAAAAGTGAACTGGAAAACAGAGATAATTCAAGAATTATTGGACTTTTCTAGAAATTGTGATCTTTTATTCCTCTCCAAACCTGGATTCAATACAGAAAAAAATGAATGAATACTAGTCAGAACTCTTAGAACCAAAGGGCAAAGTGAAAATAAAAGAATCCACCAATCAATTCTTGAAATAAAGCCATACATAAAAACTCCCAGAAATATCACAGCCAAAATCCAGACCTTCCAAGTCAAAGAAAAAAAAATCTTATATGCAGCCAAAAAAAAAATGTTCAAGTACCAAGGAACCACATTAAGGAATATATGAGATTTGGCAGCTGCTACTATATAGGAGTGGAGAACTTGGAATGTAATATTTTAAAAGGCAAAAGATAAAGGCACACAACCAAAAATAAGTTATTCTACAAAACTCAGTATAATTTTTCAAGGGAAAAATGGACCTTTCATGCTTGGTGTATTTTCATGCATTCTGGATGAAAAGATAAGAACAGAGTAGACATTCTTAGAAAATACAGGTGCTGAGAGAAACAAACAAAAATACATGCTTATTTTAATTGGAAAGGAATATACTGGGATTAATTGTTTACATGCTAATAGAGATTAAGAAACAAATATCTGATCAGAACCTTAATATCTTTATGTGCCATAGAAAAGAAGTTTTATATGACAGAAAGCCTAGAGGATAGTTTTATTCTGTTATGATGGTCTCTGGAGAAAATATGAAAGGAGCTGACTTTGGACTATAATGGGTAGAAGAAGAACAAAAAAAAAGAATCTCTAACACAAAACAGAAGTGCATAAGATAAAAAGTATTTAGGAAGAGGTGGGGGAAATGGGTAACCTTTTAACCTCACTTTCATTTGAACTGAATAAAGGCAGAACACATTTACAAATACTGACACATTCATATTTATAAATATTTTGGTGTACAAATATATTAAATTTTAAGGGGTAATAGGAAAGATTAGGGATAAGACAATGAGATGAAAAGCTTTAACAGGGAGAGTAGAAAAGTAAAGGAATTATCATAAGCAAGACAATCAGCATTTTGAAAAGAGAAATATAGGAGATCAAAAGAAAAGGAATGAGTGAAAACCTGGGATCAGAGAAAGGCAAAGATGTATAACACAGTCTGAAAAATATTTCATTAATATACACAAGTGACAAAAATATCCTCTTTCTTTTTTTACAGCCTTCTTGTTTGTCAAGGGATGGGGGAGGAGAGTGGGAGGAAAAAGAATGGGGAAAATGACAAGATGGAGGATAATATGCAATTCATAGTAATATAAACACAAATGGGATGAACTCATGGCTAAAATAAAAGAGGATAGAATAATGGATAAGAAAACAACATGTTGCATATAAGAAACATCCTTGAATCAAAAATTCATAGAGAATTAAAATGAGGCATTAGAGTTAAATCTGTTATACTTCACCTGAACTAAAAAAAAACAAAGATTTCAATCACCATTTAAGATAAAACTAGAGTAAATGTAAGCATAATCAAGAAAGCTAGACAAATTAAATTCTACTTAAAGATACTAAAGATATAGATAAAAAACACTATCAATATTTAATATATACATACCAACATCTTAGAGAAAAAGTTAATGAAATTGGAGGGAGAAATAGATAGTAAAACTATAATTGTGGGGGAATTCATTGTATCCATTTCAGACCTAGAAAAATATATCGGAAATATAAACAAGAAAAAAATTAAAGATTTGCCTAGAACTTTAGAAAAATTAGAGATGATAAATCTCTTACAATTACTGGATGAAAGCTAAGAGGACCTTTTGGATTTTTCAACTGTACATGTTAAAAATTAACCATTTATTTTTACACAAAAACCTCTTCCAAAGTGTAGATAATCAGAAATACTGTACATAATATTTACTGACTGCAATATAATGAAATTAAATTGTATCAAAAGCCTTTGAGGAAAAATTAAAAAGTAATTAGAGGGGGTAGGTAGGTGACTCTATGAACAGAGAGCTAGGCCTGAGGATGGAAGGTTCTGGATTCAAATTTGACTTGAAACACTGCCTATCTGTGCGACTCTAAGCATGTCACTTAACACCCATTGCCTAGTCCTTACCACTCTTCTGCCTTGGAATTGATATTTAATATAGATTCTAGGACAAAAAGTAGTTTTTAAAAGTAACTAACTTGCAAACTAACATAATTTTAAGTAACTGGTGGATAAAATAACAGATTATAAAAAATGGAAAATTTTGTCAAAAGGAAATTACAATAATAAGACCACATACCAAAAACTTATAGTATTTACCTAAAGCAATTCTAATGTGGAAATTTATATCTGCAAATATGTCATTAAAAAATGGAGTAAAACAAATAAAAAATGAGCACACATCAAAAAAAATCTGAGAATAATAACCCCCAAACTGAACAATAAAATAAAACATCTGAAAAAAAGAATAATAAAATTTTTAGAAATACACTGAGCTTATAAGAAATCTCAGAGCTAACTTTTCTTTAAAAAATACAAAACTGTTACCTAGTTTGATCTTTTAAGAGAGGAAAATAAAAATTGTACTTATCACAAACAAGAAAATAAAATTCATGACAATTGAAGAGGAAATAAAGTCCCATTATGTTTCAAGAAAGCTAATAATTTAGAGAAAATGGATATTCACAAAAATACAAAATACTCATCTTAACAGAAGAGGAAATGCACATTTAGATAATCTATTAAACAATGTGATATAAAACAACTCCCCAAAGGAAAAAATACCCAGAATCAGACAGTTTTATAACTCCATCTAAAACTCAAAGACTAATTCTGAAATTAAACAAATCATTTTCAATGATAGAAAGAGGGGAAAATATTGTCTTGATGTTTGAACCAGGGAGAGACAAAGTAGAGAATAAAAATTGTAGATCAATATCCCTATGGAATGTTGATACTAAAATTTTAAATAAAATATTAGTGAAAAACTAAAACAAAATATTAGAAAGATCATGAACAATGCTTTGTATGTAGGAGTAGTTCAACAAAAGGAAGACAATAAATATAATAAATAATTTTAGTAATAAAACAGCAGAAAACATAGGATTATATTAATGGAGCAGCAGTTGTTAAAGTGCTTTCCATAGGCTCCTGGTGATCCCCAAGATCCTTTAGGGATCAGCAAGGTCCAAACTATTTCATACTATAGTAAAACATTACTCACCAACTGAAATATATCTCCATTTTCCAAGTACATGATTTTCTTCTTATTCTTCAAACAACATAACACATTGCAACAGATTAGAGACAGAAATAGATATGAGAATATAGATTCTTCATTTAAACTAGATATTGAAGAATTTTAAGAAATATTGAAAAGACTTCTGACAAAATTCAATATTAATTTCTGTTAAAAACTTAGAAGTTGGGGAAAAGTTGATCTCAGTAATATAATAAGCAATATCTATATCAAACAAAGATAAAACACTAATAGATAAAATGTAGCAAGGAAGGAAGAAAGAAACAAACATTTATTAAGTGTTTAAGTATCACTGTGCTAAATGTTGAAGATACAAGGACAAGCAAAAAGAATGACAATCCTTGCTAAAACATTCTAGTAAGAGAAAGCAACATATAAAAGGGAATTGAAGTCAGGAGGGATAGGATAATGGAGATATCTATGGAATCATGTAAAAATCCAGAAAATCAAGAATAGATCCAGGAAGAAAATGAAGGTTGATAGACTGGAAATAAAATACAGGAATCAATAGGAATTCTCTAATAGGAGAAGAAAGCTGGTCTGGTAGGGGAATATTCCAAACTGAAAAGGCTTTAATAATAGTTGGATACTCCATAACAGAAAAGTCTAGAAACAAAGAGGAATTAAAAGATAAGACAATAGCTGAACCTTGATTCTGAAGGTTGGAATATCAAGAGTAGACATTGAAGGAAAGGCATCCAGTCTGAGACTCTGTACCAAATAAAGGTCCAAGAACACCAAGGATGCCTATTGTATTCACTATACTGTGTAACAGTTAAAAATTAGTTACTCTGCTAAATGTATTATATTTTTATGAGGTTTATTAAAGATTAAGAAATAAAGAAATTAGGAATATAGAAAGCACGTGATAGGAGGGCCGAAAGGCCCATTCAATTTCACTTACACTACATCTTGAGAGATGCATGTGCTAGGAAGAGGAAGCAGGAAGAGAGAGAGAGCCTGAAGTAGGCAGAGTTAGTTTAAATAATAATTTGTTCTCAGCCCAGGTAGGAATTCAGGTGAGGTTACAAAGCATTTTGGGAAGTAGCCAAGGACTACTGGGAATTGAAGTCCGTGGTTCAAATCTCCATTTTTACATATTTCCATTTGATCATTTGGGAAAAAAGATTTTCCCCAAAGGATCATGAAAACATAATCAACTTAAAGATTACAATAATTTGAGGATAAGAGGAAAAAAGAACAAAACCAATAATTGCTGGACGCATTGACAAAAACCAGTTAGGGGTCAGTCCCTTTGGCATGAAAGTATACATAGAAATAAATGTTCAATCAACCAGACCCAAAGTTCATTTTTGATCTTCTTGTGCAGCTTGTAGTCTGGAGGCTTATTCATGGTGTCTTCTCCAACAGTTCAGTTTCTGGATTCTGGGAGGTATCATCTTTCTTAACCTTCAGTTTTTTAAAGTTCATTGGGTTTTTTTTTGTCCATTTAGATGCCTATTTTCAGAAGGCAGAAGATTGGTAATGCTTAGGCAATGGGGGTTGAATGACCCGTCCAGTGCCACACCACCAGGAAGTGTCTGAGGCCAGATTTCAACCAAGGACATCCAGTCTCTAGGCCTGACTCTCTATGCACTAAGTCGCTGAGCTCCTTCCTCATAGTGAGGAATCTCAAATTTGACTAAAGAGTTGCAGGGAGCTGAATTTTTCCCCTGGCACAGAGGTGAAATAAATAAAAGAATCAATACAGTCAAAAGATATCTTCTTAAAGTAGCCATGCTTGTAAGTTTCTGTTTGGAAAAGTCTCTTCCTTCTCCTCTTTCTTTCTCCCTTCCTGTTATCCCCTGCCCCCAGTCCATGTGGAGGCTAATCATAGCCTGAGGAAAAATTCATCACCCCATTTTTTACCAGCCTGTGGAAGTGAGTCCTGGGCCTGGGGTGATGAGTCATAATTGCTGGGCTGGGTGGTTCATCTGGGTCTGGATTGCAGGCAGCAGGGCAGGCTGGGGCTGGGACCAGGTGAGCAGCAATCTGGGTCAAACAGCAAACAGGTCTGGAGCAGATGGCTGCAGGCAGGAACGCAGGCAGGCAGGGCCAGGAGCCAGGGGCTGGGAGCCCGATGAGTCAAGAGGCTTGCTAAAAAGCCTTGGAGTTAAAACATCTAGGCAGTAGCTGAACTTAGTTACAGTAGAGAAAAGAATCAGAAGATTGAGGGTATTTCATTTTTCTGACATGGTTAGCCAAAACTGTAACAGTTAAAATTTAGTTTCTCTACTAAAAGTATTATATTTTATGAGGTTTATTAAATATTAAGAAATAAAGAAAATAGGATTATAGAAAGCACGTGACTAGGAGGGGGGAAAGGCCCATTCAATTTCACTTACACTACATCTTGAGAGACTGTGTGCTAGGAAGAGGAAGCAGGAAGAGAGAAAGAGAGCCTGAAGTAGGCGGAGTTAGTTTAATAATTTGTTCTTGGCCCAGATGGGAATTCAGGTGAGGTTACAAAGCATTTTGGGAAGTGGCCAAGGACTTCTGGGAATTGAAGTCTGGGGTTAAAATCTCCATTTTTACAACTATAACAACCTTAGAAATAATAGCTATGTTAATAAGGCAAGAAAGAGAAATTAAGGGACTAAGTGTAGCCAGTGAAGAAACAAAATGGCCAATTTCTTGCAGATGAGATAATTTATTTGGAAAATTCCAAAGAATTAGGAAAATTAATTAAAACAATAACATGAAAATTTGCAGGATACAAAACAGACAGAAAAATAATCAGCATTCTTGTGTATTATCAATAAAACTCAAGGTCAATCTAGAAAAAGCAAATCCATTCAAAATAACTTCAAAAGGTATAAAACATACCAAGATACATATTCAGGGGCTATATGAATCCAACTATAAAACATTCTTTGCAGAGTTGAATTACTATGATTAAAATGATATTACCTAAATGTGTTTACTAATGCTATGTCATAATGACCAAAGGATTATTTTATAGAGATATAAAAATAGTGTAATTCTTCTGAAAGAATAAGAGATCAAGAATTTCTAGAGTAATAATTTTTAAAAAGGCTCAAGAAAGAGGATACATAAGAATCAAATCTCAAATTATACTTCCAAGTAACAATTATTAAAATGATTTGGCTCTGGTTAAAAAAGTAAAAGATTGATTAGGTACACAATTTAGGAACGAAGTAGGTCTATACAACATAAAGAAACAAATACAAAGAGAAGCCTGACATCCATATTAATTCAAAGACTAGTTAAAAGAGTAAGGACTATTTGACAAAAACAAAACAAAACACCTCAGAAAACTGAAAGTTTGCCAGAAGTTAGGTATAGACTAACTTTCACACTGTGTATCAAGAAAAATTCCAAATACATAAATGACAGACATAAAAAGATGATATCATAAACAAATTAGAATAACACAGAATTATTTATTAGAGATAATATCTCCAATATTTGGAGAGCCCCGTAAGAGATTTGAGATCTTGGAAGGAAAAATAAACTTTGAAAAGATCCAGGAGTCTACAGCAGTGGGGGATGGGCAGAAAGGAACTCAGAACTTTGGAGAGAATGCAGAGTGCGCCGATCCAGGCAGTTAGGGTGAGACTTCTGTCTGGAAACACTCACCAGAGAAGTAGGCTACAGCTAAATCTCTGACTCAGTGATCTCTCTCCTTGTGATTCCTGATCCCAAAAGCCTCTCAAGAAGACAAGCCAGTGGACAAAAAGCGAGATCTAAGCTGTCCACAAGGAAGATCTCCACCAACCTCTTTGAACCTTGAAATTGGGGACACTCATCATTCTGCCAAGAAACCAGCATTTCTTACCCTGAACCACAAGGGGTTCAGGTTGACCAAGACCTGATCTTCCTGACTTTGAGGGGAAGGGTATTAGACAGCTAGGGATCCCTTCTACCTCCTTCCTTCTTGAACCTCAATTTCCTACCCTTTCATCTGCCCTGTCCTTTTTTCTGTTTCCCTCAAATAAATTCAGTTAATAGGACCCAGATACTGACTCCAGCCTTTAATAGAGGGAAGCCTGAGATTGAGGGGGAGAGAAGTGACATTTCTCAGGAAATCAGTCAGGAAGTCAGGAAGATTCATCTTCCTGAGTTCAAATTTGGCTCTAAATACTAACTGTTTAACCATGGGCAAGTCACTTAACACTATTTGCCTTAGTTCCTCCTCTATAAAATGGGCTGAAGAAGGAATGGCAAACCACTCTGATATCCTTGCCAAGAAAATCCCAAAAGAAGTCACAGAATGGGACATGTCTGAAAAATGACCAAACAACATGTGGGTATATGAATCCCCCAAGAAATGAACTAGAGACGATATTGATTTTTTAAATACAGATGTATGCATACACACATATGTTTCTTTTGGACATGACTATGAAACAAGGTACATGAGGATTAATTGTGGTATGGGAACAAATCTATGATGAATTTTAGTTCAACTTTAGCCTTTAGCTACCTAACAGATTAAGAAGCTCTGTGATTCTCCATTTTAAAGATATCTGAGAGGACCTCAGATATGATACTTATTGTGACACTCTCAAATATGTTTTTCATTTGTATTTGACACTTCTATCTCTAAACTGAGTTGATATCATCAACAATAAAGTGAATGAATGAGTGAATAAAAATATTAAGAGCTCACTATGTATATATAGAAAAACATATGTATATGTATATATGTGTATATATATACATATATATGTATATGTCAATTGAGACAGTCTGCCCTCTAGGAATTTACAAGGAAAGATAGCTGAGATAAGTACTAGACCAGGACAGGGGGCATTTTGGAGTAAGAAACTATAAGAATATAGAATATAGTCATAGGACAATTGATCAACTTGAATTCTAGAAAGAATAATATTGATTTGAATGCTATCTAGACCTAGAGATAGGAAGATAGTAAAGGATGGGGATAAGAATACATTTATGATATCATGGTATAATGATGACCAAAGATCAGTAGTAGGATGGTGGGTGAAGACAGAGATTAGATACAGTATATACTCATCAATCATAAATCCAGTATCCCTGAGGTTGGAACTGGAGTATAGGGTTGGAGGCATAGGCTATAAGATAGAAGGAGAGCATATTGATGACTAGAGAGCCGCAGAAATGGCATTTTTTTTCTAGAAAGTAGCATGTTAAAGAGAGTATTTTTGTGAAAGGAAATATGCCAATAAAAATTGGAAAAAGGCACTCTGAATCAGAAGCTGACTTTAGCATAGCCAATGAACTTTTAGGTCTTGATATTTTAATTTAAAGTAACATTTTAAAGAGAGTTTTTCCATGGACGTAACATCATACTTCATGTGACATTTAGCCAGTTAAAAAATTTAATCCCTGATTTCTAAATTCATGGATTCAAAATACATGAAGCAAAAGTGGTAAAGGGCTAAAAATATATAATGATAATAAAGTTGTGATGTTTTTTCTACCTGTGATGTACTTGAATATAAAAATGTTTAGCAGCCTTTTATAAAGCAATCTTTTATGTTCTATGTTACATTAAAACATGATAGTTAAAATATATTTCAAGTGATATATGTGAGTTTTTTTGCTTGATAAAATAATTTGAAAGATGTCAACTCAAACCACACAAAGCTGATTATTTTAGTAAAATAAGATAGAAGGACTTTGATTATAATAAGAAAATGCCTGGCCTGAAGTCACACCTTTCTCTATGCATCTAACAGTACTCTCACTTTATCATATTTTTAAAATCCACACCTCATATTTTCTGTTGCCTTATATGGATGGTGCTAATGACACATATTGTAAACCTTCTATTAGCTTCATAGTTGAATAGGATTTGTTTAATTTCAGCTGTCAAATGATGTGAAAAAAGTATTTTGATAACACTAGGATTTAAATCATGCTAGTATTATGTATGTAAGTAAATATTTCCCTAATAGCAATAGTTTGTTGACCATCATTTCCGCCATTATAGTTAGCCCTAGAACTGGAGAACAATTCAACTTTTAGCAGGGGGAAAATAATAATGTTCCTGGTGACAATCTGTGCTTTGAATTGTAGGAGGAGACTCAGAATTTCAGAGGTAAAACTTTGCCCTTTTTCACACTTGTTTTGATCTATGGAACAAACATAGCAATTTTCTCAATATATCTCAGAGTCTTTTAACTATAAAACTCACTTGTTTCAAGAAACACTTGGTTGGTTTTGCTCACTTTACTTTGCATCATTTCATATAAGTTTTTCAAGATTTTTTGTGATGGTCTTATTTTTCATTTCTTAAAGCACAATAGTATCCCATTATAATCATATACCACAACTTGTTCAGCTATTCCCTGATTGATGGACATCCCTTCCATTTCCAGTTCTTTGCCACCACGAGAATAACTACTATAAATATTTTTGTACAAATAGGTCCTTTTCTTCTATCTTTGAACATTTGGGTAATTTACAATACTTGCCAAAGAAAGTCTTAGAGGAAAAGGAGAAGGCTATAATATGTGTCACAATTGTAGAGGTTAAATATTCTCGACCCAATAATAGTGGTTGTGAAAATTGGAATGATCATGAATTTGCTGGGAATTCTATTCTACATTCATCTTCAAGGAATCTATTTCATAGAGCTTGTTTTTCAAAAATTCCATTGGTCTTTTCTAAAGCTAGACAGGTAGGAGTAAGCTCCTGTAATCAAATAGCAATGGTTTCTAAGGTAGATATTTAGCTCAAGTAAAACATGAGATGTGCCTTTATATTAAGCATGATTCTTTTATATAATAATATTCATTATAAATATTTTTGCAGTCTCTGCTTGAATACTTCTGATAAGATAAAAGGTGTGACCTAAGAAGGCATGCCCATTCCATTACCTTTTCAGACAATTTTAGTTTCAGGGAATCCCTTCTTTATATTGGAAAAAAAAGTTTCTGTATAATATCCACCTACTGATTACAGTTATTTAGGGGTAACATAGTCATGATATCCCAGTTCTTTCAAATATTACTAGTTAAGATAATAAAAGAGGTTCTGGGAGCCAATATGGTGACTTATTAACAGCAAAAGCTGAAACTGCTCAGAGAATCCTTCCAAAACGACCTTTAAAAATCACTTCATAATTACGAATCAAAAACCAACAACATGAGAGAGGGGGACTGGGGTCTTTACTGTAGAACAAAACTGTAAAGATTAAAATTTAGAGGAGTCTGAGGCAGGTAGAAATTAGTTTCTCTCTGCAAGGAGTATTATATTTTTAGAGGTTTATTAAAGTTAAGGATTAAAGAAAATACAGGATAAGAAAAAACACGTGCCTAGGCCAGAGGCCTAGACAAGACCTCACCTACATTATGGAAAGAGCCATGTCTGCCCCAAAATGGAAGTCCAAAAGAGAGACCCAAAAACCTTTACCACCAGGTTAAATCCTTTCTCGATCTCAGCCCACCTCAGAATTCCCGTGAGATTACAAAGCATTTGGGGAAGTGGAGTAAGGCCTTGTGGGGATTGAAGTCCAGAGTTCAAATCTCAATTTTACACAACTTGAAAGGTAGTCAGATAGTGTTAATTTTCATGGGATAATGGGGTATTGGTAGTAAAACTACACACAAAGGAATGCTGGCCAACTACCACCCAACTATTGTGTCTGGTTCTGAGCTTGGGCAGAGGCCAACTTTGGGATTCTGGGACCCTGCCTACACCAATAATGGAGCACCCCACACTCACCCTTTAAATTTCCAAGCCCCGGGAATCAGCCTGAAGTGAGGGCCTGAAGTCTGTAGCTCTTGGTCCTTTCAAACCTGCAATGAAAAATAAAAAGACTGTTAAAAAATAATTGACCTACTGGACAAAGAGGTAGAGAAATCTAATGAAGAAAAGTTCCATGTAAAGCAGAATTGGCCAAATGAATAAAGAGGGGAAAAATCCAATGAAAAAAGTATTCTATGAAAAGTGAAATGGAACAAATAGAAAAGGAGGATCAAAAAGTCATAGAAGAAATTAATTTAAAAAATTAAAATTGGCCAAATAGAAGTTAATGGTATCATGAGACAACAAGAAGCAATAAAACAAAATTAAAAAAGGGAAAAAATAGAAGAAAATATTTAATATCTCATTGAAAAAACAACAGAAGTAGATAATAGATATAGGAGAGACAATTTAAGAATTCTTGGACTAACTGAAAGTCATGATAAAAAAAGCCTAGACATCATATTACAAGAAATTATGAAAGAAAACTACCTTGATATTCTTGAACAAGAAGGTAAAATAGAAATGGAAAGAATCCACAGATCACCTCCTGCAATAAATTCCTCAATGACAACTTTAGGGACTATTATAACCAAGTTCAAAAGCTCCCAGGAAAGGAGAAAATACTACATATTACAGAAAGAAACAATTCAAATATGGTACCCCAGTCAGGAGTACACAGGAATTGGTAGCTTCAAAATGAAGGATAAAAGGGTTGGAATATGGTATTCCAGAAGACAAGGGAGCTAAGTTTAAAACCAAGAATCACCTACTCATCTAAATTAATGATATTTTTTCAGAAGAGCATTCCTGAAGAAAATATCAGACTTAAACAGAAAATTTTTATGTTCAAATACAAAATTGAGAAGCATAAAAAGGTAAATAAGAATGAAATAAAATTTAAGGGCCTCAATAAGTTTGGATTGTTTATAATCTTATAGGGAAAAATGAAATTTGTAACTAAAAATGTTTATTATTATCTGTGAAGAATGGATTTAGCTATCTCCTGATTGTAACAAAGAAGATACTTAGGTCTTCCTTTAGTGTAAAAATTAAATTGTAATCCCCTGATTATAACAATAAAGCTACTTAGCTTTTCCTTTTTTGGGAAGATTGAATTTTAATATATAATGTATTTTTAGATTTTAATCCCCAAAAAGTGATAACTCAGTATTTTAAGTATATATACACATTTTACCAAAAAAAGGTGTTAAGTAACTACAAAAGGTGAACTAACCATAAAATGTGTTAAATAACCAAAAAAGGTATAATCTAACCAAAGAAGGTGTGAACTAAAGAGTGGGCAGTCCTGGAGAAAAGCATCTGCTGTGATTGGTAGATGTGAAATTTAGGAAAGGTGACACAAGAGAAAAAGGAGGATCAGAGGCCAGAGGAAGATATATTACATTTGAGATTCAAGTTGGATGGAAGTTCTCTGACTCGGAGTGGGACTGGAGGATCAGTCTCTTGATATTCAAGTTAATATTTGATTCAAAGAAATCTAAGAGCTCTCTGACTTGGAGGAGCAACTGGAAGACCGACATCCAGACTTCTTTCCATTTAGAGGGTCATCATTGGTGAGTGAAAGGCTGACTTAGTGACCCTGCCTTTCTTGGAGGTCTAAACATCTGAGAAAGGCCCATTGACTTGAGACTCTTTTCCCTCATTAGGGCCTTAGTATTTCTACCTGGCTCAGAGGAAGCCGGAGTTTCCTTTCTCTCTCTCTCTCTCTCTCTCTCTCTCTCTCTCTCTCTCTCTCTCTCTCTCTCTCTCTCTCTCTCTCTCTCTCATTCCTTTATATCTTCCCTCTATTATAAATAAACAACCATAAATTCCATTTAATTTAGTAATTCATTTTGGAATTTAGAAATTAAATCCCTGGAAACCACCTATATAAATATCCAGAGTCCAACCACAAATAAATTTAACATATCATAGTATTTAGAAACATACATAAATAGAGGGTGTGGTAGTAAGCTGTTTAGGATGATATATAAAAAATGTCAAGGGATGAAAATGAGGATTGAAGGAAGAGAATTGGGAAAAGAGAAGCAAAATAGAGTAAATTATATCACATATAGAGGCATGGGGTTAGTGGAAAGCTATTACACTGGAGGGGAGGACAAGGATGGTGATGGGTAATACTTAAACCTTACTTTCATTGGAATTGACTCACAGATGGAATAAAACCAGATTCATTGAAGTATAGAATCATATCTTACCCAATAAAGAAGTAAGAAGGTAATAAAAAGGTGGTGGTGAGAAGGGGAGTAATATAAGGGAGAAGGAATGGGAATACTGATTAAAAGCAGAACACTGGTATGGAGGGACAGAGTGAAAGGAGAAAGGGTAGAATGAAAATAGGAAAACAAGATGGAGAGAAATTCACTGATGGTAATCAGAATTGTGAATGTAAATGGGACAAGCTCACCTATAAAATGGAAGCAAATAGCAGAGTGATTACAAACTAGAATCCTATCATATGTTGTTCAGACAACATTTACAGAGTAAAGGTAAGGGGATGGAGCAGAAATTATTGGGCTTTAAGTAAGAATTTTTTAAAAAGCAGGAGTAGCAGACATGATCTCAGACAAAAGTAAAGTGAAAATATAAATCTGATTTTAAAAGATAAGGAAGGAATTACATCTTGATAAAAGGTAGCATAGACAATGAAGTAATATCAGTACTTAACATATGTGCACCAAATTGTATATCATCCGGATTTTTAAAGGAGCTCAAGGAGGAAATAGACAGTAAAATCTGTGATTGGAATATCAACATTGTCCTTTTAGAACCAGACAAATCTAACCAAAAAGATAAATAAGAAATAAGTAAAGGAAATGAGTAAAATTTTAGAAAAAATAGATTTAATAGATATCTGGAGAAAATTGAATAGGGATAAAAAGGAATATGCCTTCTTTCTAGCAGCACATACGCAAAAATTTGTGGTACATAAACAAAAATTGACCATGTACTATGGCATAAAATCATCACAACCAATTGCAGAAAAGCTGAAATAAAAATGCAGCTCTTTCAGATCACAATATAATAAAAATTATAACCAGTATGAGTTCATGGAAAGTCAAATTAAAAATTAATCAGGTGGTTGATCAAAGAACAAATCATAGAAGCAATCATTGATTTCTTTAAAGGAAATGGCAATTAGGTGACAACATATCAAAATTAATGGGATAAAGCCAAAGCAGTACTTGGGGAAATTTTATATCCCTGAATGTTTATAACAATAAAATAAAGAAAAAGCAGATCAAGGAATTGGTCACGCAATTAAAAAAAAACTAGAAAAAGAACAAATTAAAATTGTATAGATTAGCAAAAGATGAAATAGAATAAATACTTAAATAATCCCCTATCTGGAAAAAAAAAATTGAATAAGTCATCAATGAACTCCCTAAGAAAATATCCCCATGGCCATATAGATTCACAGTAGAATTCTGTTGAACATTTAAAGAACAATTAATCTCATTACTATGTTAACTATTGACAAAATAATTAAAGAAGAGATCTACCAAAATTTTTTCTTTTTGTGACACAAATACGGTGCTGATAAGCCAGGAAGACAAAAAACAGAGAAAGAAAATTACAGGCAAATTTCCTTAATGAACTTTGATGCAAAAATCTTCTTAAAAATACTATCAAAGAGACAATAGCAATATATCATGAGAATTATTCACTATGATCAGATGGGATTTATACCAGAAATATAAGACTTGTTTAATATTAGGAAAATTGTTAGCATAATTGACCTGATCAATAATCAAACATACAGTAATCACATGATTATCTCAATAGATGCAGAAAAGATCTTTGACAATATACGACACCTATTCTTATTAAAACACAAGAAAATATAGGAATAAAAGGGCTTTTCTTTAAAACAATTAGCAGAATTTATTTAAAACCATCAGCAAGTATCATCCATAATGGGGATAAGTTAGAATACTTCCCAATAAAATTAGGAGAGAAGTAAGGTTGCCCATTATCAACCCTATTATTTATTTTTGTAATAGAAATACTAACTTGAGCATTAGATTAGAAAGAGAAATTGATGGAATTAAAGTAGGTAATGAGGAAACTAAAATATTATTTTTCATGTATGATATGTTACAAAATCCCATAAAATCAACTAAAACACTAGTTGAAATAATTAATAACTTTAGCAAAGTTGCTGTATACAAAATAAAACCACATGAATCATCAGCATTTCTATATGTTTCCAATAAAGCCCAGCAACAAGAGTGAGAAAGTGAAATACCATTCAAAAATCACTCTAGATAATATAAAATATTTGGGAATATATTTTCCAAGACAAACACAGGAATTGTATGAAAATGATTATAAAACATTTTTCACACAAATTAAGTTATATCTAAATAACTGAGAAAATCTTAATTGCTTACGAGTAGACCAGCTAATATAATAAAAATGACAATCTTACCTAAATTAATTTACTTGTTTAGTGACATGCCAATTAAACTACCAAAAAAACTATTTTATAGAACTGGAAAAAATAATAACAAAATTATCTGGAGGAACAAAAGATCAAGAATATTAAGGAAACTAATGAAAAAAAAGTGAAGGCCTAGCAATACCAGATATTAAACTGTACATTCAAACAGTGATCATCAAAACAATCTGGTACTGGCTAAGAAATAGAAAGGTGGATCAGTGGAATATATCAGAGGTAAATGATCTCTGCAATGTAGTGTTTAATAAACCCAAAGATATCAGCTTTTGGGATAAGAATTCATTATTTAACAAAAACTGCTGGGAAAATTGTAAAACAATGGGGCAAAAATTTGATTTAGATCAATATCTCATACCCTATATATACCAAGATAAGATCAAAATGGGTAGATGATTTAAAGAGTGACATTACAAGTAAATTAGAGGAAAAAAGAATGGTTTACCTGTCATATATATGGACAAGGGAAGATTTTAAGACCAAACAAGAGATAGACAACATTATAAGTTGAAAAATGAATAATTTTGATTATATTAAATTTAAAAGGTTTATACAAATAAAACCATTGTAACCAAGATTAGGAGGAAAACAACAAACTGGGAAAATTTTTATAACAAATTTCTCTGTTAAATATCTCACTTTTCAAATATATAAAGATCTAAGTCAAATTAACAAGAATCCAAGTCTTGGGGGCATCTGGGTGGCTCAGTGGATTCAGAATCAGGCCCAGAGACAAGTGGCCCTGGGTTCAAATCTGGACTCAGACACTTCCTTGCTGTGTGACCCTGGGCAAGTCATTTAATCCCCATTGCCTAGCCGCTACTTCTCTCTGACTTACAATTAATAGATAGTACTGATTCTAAGACAGAAGGTAAGGATTAAAAAAAAAAAGAACCCAAGTCTTGCTGTGCTCTTTGTGGTGGCAAAAAAAATTGGAAAATGAGGAGCTGTTCCTCGATTGGGGAATGACTGAACAAAATGAGGTGTATAATGGTGAAGGAATACTATTGTGCTTGCTATAAGTATTGATGTTTTGGATGCTTTCCATATGAAATGGGAGAATCTCAATGAACTGATGAAGAATGAAATGAGCAGAACCAGAAGAACATTGTACATAGAAAGTAAAATATTGTGGAACAATACAATGTAATGGACTTTGCTACTAGTAGCAATGCAACAAGCCAGGACACTCTTGAAGGATTTATGTAAAAGAATGCTAGCCATGTTGAAAGAAAGAACTATGGGAGAAGAAATGCAAAAGCAAAATATATGACATCACTTATCACACACACACATATATATATATTTATATAGGTATATGATTTGGGGTTTAGGTCTTAAAATTGCTCTATAGCAAAAAAATAATAATATGGAAATAGGTATCAAGTGACAACATTTGTACAACCCACTGGAATTGCTTGTCAGCTCTGGGATTGGGGAAGGGAAGAGGGGAGGGAAAGAAAATGAATCATGTAAAAATGGAAAATATATATTTAATAAATAAATACATTTTTTTAAAAAAGAAAAATAAGAATCCAAGACATTCTTCAGTTAAAAAATGGTCAAGGGATATGAGTAGGCAGTTTTCAGATGAAGAAATCAAAGCAAATCACTCTTGATTAGAGAAACACAATTTAAGACAATTCTGAGTTTGAGCATGAGATTGTCCATGCTCTCAAGGAGTTCACAGTCTAATAGGAGAGACTGTATACAAATAATGATGTTCAAATAAAGCAAAGACTGAATAAATTAGACAATTAACAAAGGGAAGACACTAAAATTAAGGGCTATCAAGAAAGGTTTTCTGTGAAAGGTGGGATATTATTGAACTTGAAGGAAGCCAGGAAATGTAGGGGAAGGAGATGAGAGGGAGAAAAGACTAGACTACTTAAAATGCTGGAATTGGGGAGATGGAATATTTTGCTCAAGAAATAGCATGGAAGCTATTGCTGCTGGATCATATGTATGGGGAGAAGGGAAGTAAGATGTAAAAAGTCTGAGAAGTTAGAGGGATAGTTTATGAAGGGCTTTACATATCAAACAGAGGATTTTATATTTAATTCTGGAGTCTTTGGAGTTTATTGACTTGAGTGGGATGTATGGCAAAATATGAGCAGACCTGTAGTTTAGTAAGATCACATTGACAACAGAGCAGAGGATGAATTGTGATGTTCTGTAATAGTTTATTTTCTAAAGAAGTTTACAGAGCTTAGAAAGATCTTTGAGTCCTTAAACAGAGTAAAAGTAGCTTAAAGCCCCAATAACTAATATGTTCATATTGTGCTTAGTTAATGACCTTCTGGTTAATAGAAAATAATAGGAAGCATTATATCTGGCATGTCATGGAGTAATCTTTATTGTAAGAATTATACATGCTTCTATCAGTTTCAAATGTTCTTGTAGCTCATTGTATAAATGTCAGATGAAATGCATTACATGATCTTTTGTATAATGCATATATTTCAATAGTCATTTTAAATCTAATTTACTTCCTTCACATTCATCCATCTTTTGGGTGTCTTCCCCCTCTGCCACACCACCCTTCCTGTCTTCGAATTTTGACTTTTTTGTAAGAAAGAAGATATTTGTGTTTTTCTTGTGAGTCCCTGAATAGAAGTTGTATGGCTATACAAACCATGTGTTAAATTCAAGGAAGTTGCCCAGTAACTCTGACTGTATATTAGAAAGAGATCTTTGTAGTCTAGAGATACATTTATATTGCATTTCCTTCTACTAAATTTGCCCAGTTAAACATTTACCTCTCTAGGGATGCTTCAGTATAACACAAGTTGAGTCAAGTGGAACTTCCTTCAAAAACACCCCAAGAAGTATACATTTCAAATAAAAGATTGTTTTTGCTTCCATGTTAAGAGAATTCAGATAAAGAGAGAAAGTGATTATAGATCTTGCTTAATAGTAGGCAATAGTCCAATGTCCAATTTTTTTTTAAACCCTTACCTTCCATCTTGGAGTCAATACCATGTATTGGCTCCAAGGCAGAAGAGTGGTAAGGGTAGGCAAGGGGGTCAAGTGACTTGCCCAGGGTCACACAGCTGGGAAGTGTCTGAGGCCAGATTTGAACCTAGGACCTCCCATCTCTAGGCCTGGCTCTCAATCCACTGAGCTACCCAGCTGCCCCCCCAATGTCCAATTTTTACCAGTTATATTGCTTTATAAGATGAGGTGTGAGTGAGGAAAATGATGTGTTTCCATGAAACTTTCACTTAAAGAAGAGAAATCTAATGGAGATAGGCCTTTGTTTACATTCCATGTGGGTTAGGCTGCTTTCACTATCAAGTCATGCTACAACATTGGTTTCTTGAAGTGTTCGATAGATGGTAGGTCCATCTGAAGCCTGCTTGGAAATATCTAGTATTCCACAGACTAACCACTGCTATCTCACAGGTGAACATTGTAAAGGTTCTTATCTTTTAGTTAGGGAGGCAGAAAAACCTGCTTATGAAATACTAAATATGAAAATATTTTGAACAACCTCTAGGTGACCTTTGAATTGGTTTCTACCTTTTTAGGGAGTCAGGGAAGGCTCCTGAAGGATCTTACTATCAAGTAAATGCAGGTGAGACAGAATGATGTCAAGACAGAGGCAGGTTGACAGACAAACAGAGACAGACTAAATTTGAAATGAAGTGGATAAAGGAGAGAGTAAAAATGAATAAAGGAATTTGGGAACAAATTGAAAAGATTCATAATGCAAAAGAGGAAATCTCAAGAAAATAACTTAAAAGCTTTTTGATGGATCAGAACACAGAAAATCATCTATGACTATAATAATAATAAAAAATTCCAGATATTCCTGACATCTTTGAAATACCTTTAAATCTACCATTTCATAAAGGACCAAACCCAGCATACAAGGTTCCCATTCTCAAAGAGAATTTTTTTTTCTATCCTTGAATTGTAACCAACATTTTTTTTTGTTAGTGCTTTATAGCCTTTCAGTTAGTGGAAGAGGTTTAATTAGGACAAACTTCAGGTACACAGTAGTAATATGTAGTTTATCTTTGTTCAATGAAAGAGGACAAACAGACAGATTCATCATCCTTGCTATATAATTATTTGGTCTAATAGTTTTCAAGTTTCAAGTTGAGTGATACTTGGCAAAAGTATTCAATTAGAGAACAAAGGTTGAGTTTAAATTTGTTCCTATTTTTATTTTCATAGGAAATTGAATTGATTTAGATTTCCTCTGAAAAAGATGATGAAGAAACCAATACTGAAACAATATAGGTTTTCTTCATGAGGAACTTTCTACTACCTTGTTCCATTTCTTTTCACACAAAAGGTTAGGGAAATGTCTACCTAAACTATTTTCCATTACCCTTCCTCACTGTGATTACCTTAATTCATCATCTAACCATTACTTTCTCAAGTACAGATTACTGCAATCCTATACTCTAACCTCTATGACCTAATGAATAGATTACTACAACAGTATCTTATTTGCCTTCTAATGATACTACATAATGATCACTAGAATTGGAGTCATAATACCTAAGTTTGAATCCTAACTTTGCTACTAAACTACCTTTTAAGACCCTGGGAAAGTCAATGAATCTTTATGATTCTCATTTTCCTTATTTATAAAATGAAATGACTGATATAGATTATCTTCTAGCTTTAAGTTCTATCAGATCTCTCCAATGTCAGAATTTCCTTCCTCCAACCATGCCACATTCATTTCACAAAAGCAACAATCAGATTTGATCAAATAAACTGCAATGATGTCCCTGCTGCTTAAAAAATAATGTCTAAACTACTTAACCTGGCATTCAAAACCTTGCATCATCTGATACCAGTCTTACCTCTTTCTACTCTCTTAACATAACCAGCTCTTAGTATTACCCTTTTCTGTGAGGGCTTGCCAAGCTATTTTCAAGGCTGCTCATTCACCTTTGGTGTTCACCTTTTGACATGGACAATGTATAGTAGCCACACCTTGGTTGAGGGGAACTGACAGGCTTGAAATCCGAGTTCTACCTCAAGCATGTGAAGACTTCCTCTAACTGAATAGGTGGATGAGAACAATTCATTCTAATAGTCATGGAAGCAGCTGAAGCAGTTTCTCTGGAGCACTAAGAGCTTGGTCAAGCATCAAAGATGTCAGTCAGACAGTGCATCCTGGGCCATCACCGATCATCTTGACTTTTGTCCTACCACTGGACTTAGATGATTCTATTTTTATTTTTCATTTAATTTAAATTTTTTCCCATGGTTCCATGATTCTTATCTCCCTTCCCTCTTATCTACCCCCCTCCCAGAGCTGACAATTTCACTGATTTATACATATATTAGTTACTCAAGTCCTATATCCATATTATTCATTTTTGTAATAGAGTAATCTTTTAAAACCAAAACCCAAAATCACATGTCCATATAAATAAGTGAAAAATAATGTGTTTTCTTCTGGCTTTCTATTCCCATAGTCCTTTCTCTAGATGAGGATAGCTTTCTTTCTCATATGGACTTAGATGACTCTAAAAGAGAGAGATTGATGACTTTAAGCAACTCTGCCTCACTTAAATCCAATTCAGGTGCACATCAAGACATCATCATCATGATATTGGTCCTCTTCAAAACAGG
This sequence comes from Monodelphis domestica, assembly GCF_027887165.1. NCBI lineage: Eukaryota > Metazoa > Chordata > Mammalia > Didelphimorphia > Didelphidae > Monodelphis > Monodelphis domestica. The sequence goes on from NC_077227.1 coordinate 197,565,255, forward strand.
GATCAACAAAAACAACAGCAGTAGCACTATAATAGATATAATCAATGCTTATGCAAATAAAATGAAAATACATTTATCTATTTGGCCTTCTCTAAACATTTGCTAAACTTCCTGACTTTTTCTCTTCAAGTTTTAGTCATTCTACCAAAGATAGCCTCTCTCAAACTATCTCTGCCTATCAAAATGTTATATTGAATTCAACTATTAGTGTGCTAGTAAATGTCTAATAACCAGATTAAAAAAAAAACCCTACACACTTTTAAGTTTAATCTGTATTATTAACACTTTTTCTACTAAATCTAGGTGATCAACAAATCAATACATCAAGTCCTTGGAACGACCTCCAGGAATTGATGCAAAGTGAAAGGAGCAGAGCCAGGAGAACAATGTACAGAGAGACTGATATACTGTGGTACAATTGAACATAATGGGCTTCTCTACTAGCAACAATTCAGTGGTCCAGGACAATTCTGAGGGACTTATGAGAAAGAACACTATACACATTCAGAGAAATGCCTGGGAGTAGAAAAAAAGAAGAAAAACAACTGCTTGATCACATGGGTCGATGGGGATATGATTGGGGATGGAGATTCTAAATGATCACTCTAGTGCAAATATCAATAATATGGAAATAGGTTTTGATCAATGACACATGTAAAACCCAGTGCAATTGCTCATTGGCCATGGGGGTGGGGTGTGTGTGTGGGTGGTGAGGGTGGGTGGGCAGGAAGGAGGAGGAGAGGAAAAGAATCATGTAACCATGGAAAAATATTCTAAATTAATTAATTAAATAAAAATTTTCAATTAAAAAAATACAAGTCCTCATGTTGCTAATTTCTGAAGCGTAAATGTGTATGATAAAACTGTAATAATTGGCTTTCGTGAACCAGTTTGAACTGGCAACAGAACATACCCATATTCAACACAATGTAATTCAATTCAGGATATAGTTATTAAGTGCTTGGTATTTGCAGAGTACTATCCTCAATTCTTGGGAAGCTGCAAAATTTAACTAAGTTATTGTTTTTCATCTAATTTAGCAATTGTTTAATAGAAGTATATAACTAGACATCACCAGATATGAATATAACTACAAAAGGAACACTACAAACAGATAATATGAAACAAAATTATATATTATGATAATTATTTCATTTTATTCATTGACCATCTTCTCAGCAAATGATTTCCCTCTTGGACCAATGAACGTACCTTGGAGAACATGCCCTTTTAGCTTTTGGACTACTAGAGAGAGAGAGAGAGAGTTTAAATAGTAACCTCAGAGAGAAGACCTTAATATTTGAAAAGAATTGGGAAAGATTTGTTGCAAAAAGGGGATGTTAACTGGGACCCAAAGGAAGGCAGGGAACCTAGAGAAAGAGGCAAGGAGAGAAGCAAAGAAGATTTCAGACAGAAGAAATAGGCAGTGAAGATGCATGAGTCAGGAGACAGAGTGTTTAATGTAAGGAAAAGAAAGGAAGCCCATGCCATTGGATCATATATTATGTGGAAGGGAGCAAGGCCTAGAAAGCCTTCTACTTTTAATGTTTTATAGGTATCAAGAGGACAGGTTATAAGGGTTTTAAAAGCCTGACAATAAAGGTAAAATAGGTCCAATTTAGCTTAAGTGAAGAGTACATAGAGTGAAATATTATAAAATAAGCATAAATTATATTGTAGTTACAGGTGAAAGAAGTCCTTGAATGCCAAGTTAGGGTTCTTGAACTTTATTTGTTAGACAATAATAAGCCATATAAATACAAAACTGATGTGAATAGTCATTTGCATAAGGAAAAAGTATGGATTGGAAGGCATAGAGAAGTGAAACAGGAAGACCTAATGAAGAAATTTTTGCAAAAATCCAGGACAGAGAACTTCTTGCCAACATGGATTCCCTGATCAAGATGAAAGCTGCAAAGACTCCATCCCATCATGTATACCAGCTCCAGAAAAATCTAGAAATTTGCACCAGACTGACTAATGATTACTAAATACAATTAGAGAATATTGTAAGTGAATTATCATACCCCAAAGTTATACAGAAAATTGCCAGAAGACAGAGACAATAGAAAAATCTCTATTCTCTCCCCACAACAAATCCTAAGGAAAGCAAATGCCAAGACTACACAACTTGGATGTGTGTAGCCTGCCAGACTCTAGATTCAGATGCAGTGAGACCAGAAGGCTCCTTTGAGAAACTCTAGGGTGGTCAGGAAGCTTCAGTCTTGTGACCCTGGACATCTGGAAAGTTGCAGCAGTGCCAGCTCAGAACCAGGAGTTCTAAGGTCCCTAATATTCCAAATTAAGAGTCAGAGAGGGTCATGAAGATATAGCAGTCTGAATCTTAAAAATTCAGTGAGGCCTACTGCTGAGAGGTGGAGGTCAGAGCAAGAATCTAGGAAACCTAGAAAAAAACAAAGTTGGACTGATTACCCCACTCAAAAGTTCAGCAAGAGACAGAACTTGGCCCTGGCAAAAATAAAAACAAATAAACAAACTCTCACCATCTCAGGAACTAATTCTAAGGAGATGAAGAAAACAAAGAAAACTCCAGAGTACTAATATGTATGCAACTCTATAATAATCTAACACAAGAACAACTGTAAGTAGAAACTCAGAGGAAAAAGAATAGATTTTTCTAAGACTAACAGGAATACCCAGAAGAAATGAAGCAATAGATAGAAAATGAAATTAATATCTAAAAATAAGAACTAGAAGGAAAACAACTCACTTAGAAGAGAATATTGTAGATCTTACCAAAAAAAATAGAATTCCTGAAAACTAGAGACCAAAGAGAAATCAATGACTCTATAGAGAGTAAGACATATTAGAATAGAATTAAAATATTGACAAATTAGAAAAAATGTTGGATATTCAATATTGAAAACCACTGACCTGAGGATTAAAATAAAGATAAGTTAAGAAATATTGGACTGCATGGCCATTTCTTTCTTTCTTTTTTTTTTAAATTGATGTCATTTTCCAAGGAGGTATCCAAAAAAATTCTTATTTCTATATGAACCAGTGGACAAAATAAAAATAAGAAAATGACTTGAGTTCCTCCTGAAAGAAGTCCCTAAATGAAAATTCCCAGGAATATCAAAGCCAAAATCCAGAATTTCCAGGCATTATATAGGAGAGGTTCTAACAATGAAATTCACAGAAGATCTAGTAGCTTCTACCAAAAATGAGAGAAGATATTAGAATAGAGTATTCCGTAAGTCAAAAGATTTAGGCTTACAACCAAGAATAATTTACCCACAAAAGCTGTAGATATAATCCTATGGGGTAAAAAAGTATAGAGGAGTCAGAGCATGCTCACTTACATTTATTTGGCATAGAAATGCATTGAACTTTATATGGAAATGATAAATGATGGAGTTTGGATAAAAGAGAGGATAATACCAGTGAAGAAAGTCACAAATAAAATAAACTTCCTCATCCCAAAGAGAAAATTAAAAGGGGAAAACAACTAGAATCAAAGGGGGTACCTTAGATTGTCTCTTAGTTGGAAAATGACTAAAGAAATTCTGTAATATGAATGTAATAGAATATTGTTAATTAAAAAATGACAAGATGAACCAGTTGTACAAAAAATCAAGCCATTCTCCAATTGAAAAATGGGCAAAGGACATGAATAGGCAATTTTCAGTTAAAGAAATAAAAAACTATTAATAAGCACATGAAAAAGTGCTCTAAATCTCTTATAATCAGAGAAATGCAAATCAAAACAACTCTGAGGTATCACCTCACATGTAGCAGATTGGCTAAAATGACAGCAAAGGAAAGTAATGAATGCTGGAGGGGATGGGGCAAAGTCGGGACATTAATACATTGCTGGTGGAATTGTGAATTGATCCATCCATTCTGGAGGGCAATTTGGAACTATGCCCAAAGGGCGATAAAAGACTGTCTGCCCTTTGATCCAGTCATAGTACTGCTGGGTTTATACCCCAAAGAGATAATAAGGAAAAAGACCTGTACAAGAGTATTCATAGCTGCTTTCTTTGTGGTGGCCAAAAATTGGAAAATGAGGGGATGCCCTTCAATTGGGGAATGGCTGAACAAATTGTGGTATATGTTGGTGATGGAATACTATTGTGCTAAAAGGAACAATAAAGTGGAGGAATTCCATGGGGACTGGAACAACCTCCAGGAATTGATGCAGAGTGAGAGGAGCAGAACCAGGAGAACAATGTACACAGAGACTGATACACTGTGGTACAATCAAATGTAATGGACTTCATGCAGTGATCCTGAGCAACTTGGAGGAATCTACAAGAAAAACCACTATCCACATCCAGAGGAAACACAGTGGGAGTAAAAACACCAAAGAAAAACAATTACTTGAATACATAGGTTGAAGGGATATGGTGGGGAATGTAGACTCTAAATGAACATCCTAGTGTAAACAACACTATGGAAATAGGTTCTGATCAAGGACACATGTAATACCCAATGAAATTCCATGTTCGTTGTGGGAAAAGTGGGTGGAAGGGAGGGAGAGAAATAATGTGATTATTGTAACCAAGGAATAATGTTCTAAATTGACTAAATAAGCTTATTCAAATGGAAAATAATTAAAAATGACAAGATGATTTTAAAGGGTCCTGATTAGTATGAAATGAAATAAAGTAAACTGAGAATAATCAGGAGAGCAATTTAAATAAGGATGGGAATATAACAAAGACAAATATTTTGAGACTTAAGAACTCTGAGTAATGCAATGAACAATTAATGTCAATAAAAGATATGATGAAGCATGTTATCTGCTTCTTAACAGAGAGTTAGTGGACATAAGGTTCAAAAAGGGAACATCATTTTTGGACATGGTAATTGAGGAGATTCATTTGGCTTGACACTTTTTTGTATTTTTCCCCTCCTTTCTCTTTGTTAATTTTTTGTGTTTATCTGAAGAGGAGGGTTGAGGAAGTTAGCCATAGTGATGACAAAAAAAGAGGGTCATTAAAAAGTTATTTTGTTTCAAAATGCACAAAAAAGAATAGAAGGAAATACAAACAAAAAGTATATTTTAGAAAGTAATATGTAGAGTTTAGTTTATACTTTTTTAAAAAGGAAGTGAAGAGGAAGAGAAATAAGGCAACTATTAAGTATCTACTTTGTACCAGGCACTGTGCTAATTGCATTACAGTTACTGCTCCCTTTGATTCTCTCAACAACCTCCTTGTGAGGTAGTGCTATTATGATTCCTATTTTACAGTTTGAAGAAACTAAGTCAGATACAAATTAAATGACTTGCCCAATAACTAGTTAAGTATTCACCCTCCCATTTGTTCTCAGGTATTTCTGACCCTAAGCTGAGATTTCTATCCATTGTGCCACATAGATAACTTTTTAAAGCAAAGGATATTAAATGGAGGGCTAGTTTTATGTAGAATCTTCTTTTATATTCTGAATACATTTGGTCATATTCTTTTTATGTTTAAGTTAAAATTTAAAAATCTACCACACTCATAATGATGTTTGAGTAGCAGCACAAATAATAATATAACATAAAGACAAGAGATAAAAGATAGCAACACAGAATGGATATTGTCGAACTTCATAACTACAGGATTGTTTTAAGAAAGGAACAGGAAGACTCCTACAGCAGAAATGTTTCAAATATAGGATCATAGATTTAGAAATAAAAGGTATAGTATATATAAGTCTGTCTGATCCAAATCCTTCTTTTTGCAGATTAGGAGAAGAAGATCCAGAGAAATTGGGTAGCCCAATATCACACAGGTAGTCACTGTAGATTTTTTACTTTCTGGGTCCACTGACTCCATATTCAACACTCCCTCTGTTGTATTACCTCCTTGAGAGTGAATGGGGGTACCACTAACAGAAATAGTCAGTGCAGAAGGAGGAGCAGGCTCCTTTTTTTTTTCTTTTGGACGGGAGAGAGAGAGGGATGGTTGATTTGATATAGATTGAATATTAAGATAGAATTTGACAAAGGAGGCAGAAATTTTTGAATCACCTGATAGTTCAAACCATCAGAGTAAGTAAGATTGTCATGGGAGAGTATAGAGAGACAATGGAAGAGCGTTTAAAACTGTAGATTTACATTTATAAGTCAACTACATTGGGTTTATTTGATAGTACAGTAGTAAACCTTCAAGATTTTAACAAACCATGATGTAGAAATAATAATTCCTTACCCTTAAAAAGTTTTACAAAGATAAGTATATAAATTTATATATATATACACACATATATAATCTTATAAGATTTTATGAAGATAAAGATGAAAGGGCTTTACCCTGTGAAGCAGGTAGAAAAAAATATCATTAATACTTATTTTACAGGTGAGGAAAATGAGGCTCAGAAAGATTAAGTGACTTGCTTTCAACATCTTATGTCCTCTTAATTTGGTCCAAATCTGTTTCCCACTCCACCATATTACAGAGAAGAACAAAGAGAAAAAATAAGTCTTCCATGATCAAAAATGATCTCTTTCTCCCTTTATATTCTTATAGTTTTTTTTGTATGCCACAAAGCTGTGATTACACTACCAAGGAATATGGTGCCATAGTTATTTGTATATGTGTCTTATTTCTCCTTCATATTACTAAGAATAAAAGCTAATATTCATATACAAGTTTATACATGAGGTGTATATTTGTATGCATACACACATATATATGTATACTTCATTTATATATTTCCAAAGCATTCTACATATATTATCTCATTGATCTGGCTAAATGATCTTAAAATAAGATTATTAAATATTATATAAGCTATTAAATATCTTATTAAATAAGATCCTAAAAGACAACTGAATTTCTATGTATCTTCTCTTGAAAAATATTTCAATAACTGAATTTCAACATAATTAGGTCTGTAATTTTTTGTAACCCTATGCATTTAAAACAATTCTGAAAAGGGGTTCATAATGGGTTAAGAAACCCTATGTCATAGCATCTGGTATAATGCTTCAATTACATTTAAGCAAACAGCAGCAAAGCTCCAACAATGTGCCATTATGCAGTGTTGGGTGCTCAGAGTTCAAAGGAAAAAATAAAACCATGGATATATAATAAGTTATTACTTAAGTGAGCACACACAGTAATAGAACATTATATTAAGGGGGGGGAGAGGACTAACAGCTGAGATCATCATAAGTGATCGATAAATATTTGTAAGATGAATGTTGAATGGCCCTTAAATGGGTCAAAAGTGTGTGTGTTTTTGTAGGATGGAAGGGAACCACTGGATGAGATTGATGGACCATATAAGGGTAAAAGAGAGATAATATAAGGACTTGACTTTGAATGGGTAGGGAAAGGCACAGAGAAGATTGCAGAGAACAGTAGAATCATGTTGGTATGAAGCTGAATCTTTATCATCCTATGTTAGTTTGAACAGAGACATAAAAATGTATTCACACATACTTAAGGCACAGGCAGAACACCGTGGGTTGCAAGATAACAATGGTGTGATAAACTCTGGAAAAAATGAGATCTGAGATTATAATCCCATGATTTAAGGGTTTGGACAAACTTCTCTGGGACAAAGAAAAATTATCAAGCTTTCCATATGACTTACATCATAGGGCATATTCATGATGCCATTCACTCTCTTCCTCCCTCAAATTATTGTTGCCAAGTAAATGAGCACCAAAATGTATGTTTTAAGACTAAAAACAAAAATCAGTGTTTATTTTCAGTAGGACCAATGAGAAAGAGTAATTTTACACATACTTGGGCTTAATTTGTGGGCATGTTTAAATGCCATGATTCTATATTTCTTCTCCTATTTTTTGTTAAAGAAAGCCATCTGGATTCTTACCTAGTGTGATTCTTCTCTTGTCATAGACAATGTTAAAAACCAGAAATTAATATGTAACAAGTATTTAGAGAAAGAAAATCACTAGCTAGCTACTTTGGAAAATAGATACAACACAATCTTTATTTTTTTATTTGAAAAAATTTATTTAATTCATAGTCTTCATTTTTGATGGTGCTTCTTAATCTGTTGTTGCCTTTTTAATTTTAGAAATCATGCAACCATAAAAAAGCCTGAAGAGATCTCAGAAACCATGTTAATATATGCCTTCATTTTGCAGGAGAAATTATGATCCAAAGGTAAATCTTGCATAAGATTTTTTTCTGAGTTTCCTTCCATTTCTAATTTTATGATCCCTTGAGATAAGTTAGTATTTTTTAAACCCTTACTTTTGGTCTTTGAATTGAATATTAAGTATCAGTTCCAAAGCAAAAGAGTGGTAAGAACTAGGCAATTGGGGTTAAGTGTCTTGGCCAGGATCACATAGCTAAAAAATGTTTGAGATCAGATTTGAACCTAGACCTTCCCATCTCTAGGCTTAGCACTCTATCCATTGAGCTTGAGCCATCTAGTTGTCCCCTATCTAGTATTTACTCTGATATTCCTCACCCTATGGAGAATACAGTACAAATTCTGAGCATTTGGTAACCACTGGACTACCCATTTTATGAACCAGCTCTCTTTGATGCTGAAGTCGTATTCCATTTGGAACTTCTTCTGAGAGTCAGTCATTTTGTTTCCCCTGTTGCCAAGCCAGTTACACTTGAATAGCATCCATCAGGATTGTTTAGATGGTCCTACTGTTCCCAATAGAAAAAAATTAGAACTAAGTATTATTTAGACTGTCAAATTGCTAATATTAAAATTAAAAAATAAAATGAATATTAGCAGGCACAGCTGTTTGGGGCACATTCTTTTCGGTGCATCTGCTTATTAATGAGGGGTAAGCAAGAGCTTTGTGTATTTGATGGCTTTATTTATTTTTTTAAAAATATTCCACAAGCTTGAGATTTACATCATAACAAAATTGTGTATAATGTGGCAGAACTGTTTTATGTGATTAAAAACTGTTTATTCTAGATTTGTAATTAATTTAATTGTCACATCTAGAGGGCTGCAATTTGGGTGAAAAACTTTCAATCCTGATTGTCTATTATTCACATGACAACACTGAAATAAAGTGACATAATGACAAATGGAAACATAATCACCAGTCACCCCCGATTTAATAACATTTTGAAAGAAAAATTGGTAAAAGTTCTGTAGAAATCACCTACTTAATCTATAAAGAGAAAACAGTTCTATTTGGTTCTGGTACAGCAAATGCATCACAGATACACAAACATGTTCAGGAAGTAAAAATTTTAATAAACATTTAATAACAGCACTGTTGAACTAAAACTTCAGAAATTTCAAACCTTCAGGGGAAAATATAGTTAATTAGCTCATCACCAGTGAGGAAGGGGACCCATTGAGCTGCTCCATTCAATGGTGTGCTTAAATACTGACCTCACTTAGGGTCAGCCATGACACCTCCATTTATTTGAACTATAGCTTTACCAAATTCAATCAAACATTAACAGGAAGTAGTTAATTAGCTCTGCTGCACTAACAAAGAAAAATTATTATCCCACACCAATCTACAGTATGGGAAAACCCTGACCCCACACAAATGATACATGTCCATTAAGATAATTGATTGAAGTACCAAGGAATTGTAATAATTCAAATGGTTGTAGAGAGAAAAGTTGCTGAATTGAAGGTACATTTTTTCCAATCAGATATTCCACTAACAGAATAGATATAGATTTTTTTTTATATTTTCCTCACTTTATGGGGAGCTTTATTAGCTAAAAAAAGCAGCTATTCAATTTTTAGATGTCCATTTCAACTTGAATCAATTCGACTTAAATTTGTAAAAGTTTATGCATTTTAGGGCATTATTAAGACAAGATCTCTGTCTGTAGCAAGTCTGCTAGTCTGCAGTGAAATAGAGCCACACACATTTTACTAGAAGCTTAACAGGTCCATTTGTGTGGGAATGGACAGAAGATTATGACCCATATCTGTGCAGGAACCAATCTAAATACAGAGAAAAGAGTGGATTTGCAAGTTAGTATCTGTTTGCATATTTCCCATATCATTATCAGAGAGATAGGACAGCTGAGCTGTAAGGGCATTGAGACAACAGATGCTGCCCATAATTCTAATGTGGGTGTCAGTCTCTTTCTCATTTGATAGAGACTTAAAAAAAAAAAAAGCAAAATAGAAAACAATGGGGTGGAGAGGAGTGTTCTCTAAAATGGCTCATATACTATAAAAAATAAGTTAATAGACAGAGCAAAAGAGACTAGAGAAGCCTTTTTCTAGCAAAACACTGAAGTTCTGAAGAATCTGGTTATTCTAGCCTCTTTCTTTCTCTGCTGGTAGTTATGAGTTTGTGGATTTCTGGAAGAAATCTGCACATGCTTCTTAACTTAGGCAAAGAAACAGAAGTGTCCCAAACAGAAAACCATGGTGATGCAGCCAGCAACTGTGGATGAGAAAGCATTTCTATTTCCTGATATTGCCGTTGTTTTGCTCCCCATGTTCATTCCAAGAACTAGAAGACCAAATTGTGAACTGACATTTAAGATCTTATAGCTTCAACCTTCAGTATTCTGGTTGCTCCTCTTCAGCTAATCAATGATCCTCTTAAATGTGGTACAAAGAATTAATCCTTCTTCCACATGCCAGACCTTTTGGGCCTTTTTTATCTTCCTCATACATTTCATTCCATCTCCTATATCCACATGTTTGCACTTATTCTACCCCATGGGTTACTTGATTTTCTTTAAATGTAGATCAAACACCATTTCTTGCACAAGGCCTTTTGGGGTCCATCCAAATTTAATACCTCCCTTTGCAGGTTATGAAAGCTACTTGAGATCTCAAGCGTAAAATAAACCACAGAGGTGAACAATAATGACTGTGTCATAAGGTCATGTCAGCTATATCTTTGACAACATCTTCTGAGCCCTTCCTTCCCTATCCATTGGATAGGCTTCTTCCAACAACAATGGCACCCTGGATATTAGGGCTTCTAAGGCCATGACAATGTCTCTTAAGAATTTCAGATCAACTAAAAAAAAGTTTTAATGGTCATTTTGTCTATTAATTCACAATTGTCTTTGCTTGTTCAAAAACATTTTTATGTTTTTAGTGATCTAAGATGTAGAAGAATCACAGGTTTCCTGCACAATGGGGAACACACATTCTTTTATTTCTGATGCTTATTTTTTCCTTTCTCCCTAAGTTTCAAGTAGCTGAAAGCAGCTTTGTAATTAAATCAAGTGAACAGTGCCCAGTATGTGTTAGATTTGGGGGCCATCTGAGTTGAAGAGCAAACAGTTGTTCTGAGAAAGGTGGCAGGGAAAGGCAGCTGCCAACAGCTGTTAGGTATTTTCTGCCTTTAAAAAAGTATCAATATGTTCTTTTAATGCTGATGACAAAGCATCTTCTGAGCCTCCCTTTTCCTTATTCTCTTGGATGTACATATGTCTAAAGTAATACTTGCTGTCATTACTTTTGTGGTTTGGTCATGTTTTAACACAATATGAAACATTACCAAATAAATTAAGTAGCTCAGGAGAACTATAAGAAGAGATTCTATTTTGAATGTTTATAGAATGTGAGTAGAAAATGGGGGTAGAAGTGTGGAAGAAGGGTTTCCAGAAAAAAAATACTCAGTCAATTCTGTGTTCATGTGAGTATAATGAGAAACAAGGCATGAATTTCTCATGAGTGAGTATAAGTGAATCTCAGGCAATATATATATGTGTGTGTGTATATATATATATATATATATATATACACACACACATATATATATATATATATTTAACTTTTGTTTTAAAGAAGTTTTTATTGGTAGCTTTTGTTTTCTATATCACTATAATTAACCAAGTAACTCTACCCTCCTAAATCTCATTTAGAAAATAATATTTTTAAAGACAGACAAAAAAGAAAAAGAAAAAAGTCAATACAACTGATTTTTATATAAATGTCTTGAAAAACTTGACATAGTACATGGCATGTAGTAGGTCCTTAATAAATGTTTAGTGAATAAATGACAAAATGAGTGGAATACTATGAATTTTCCATCTCTGCAATAGCATAGAATAAGACAGTGTTCTCATATTTCTTTTGATCCAAGCTTGTTCTTTATAATTTTGCCACCTCCATTTTTTAGTTTTTAAGTGTGATTCTTGTTGTTTACATTTTTGTAGTCACTCTGTATATTGCTTTCTTAGCTTTGTCCATTTCATTCTACATCAGTTCATGTAGCTCTTTCTACACTTTTCTGTATTTTTCATATCAGCTATTACTTACAGCACATAAATAATCCATTACATTCATATACACCCACATTTTGCTTCACCATTCTCCAATCAATGGGAATAGACTTTTTTTACTATTTCTTTCTTATCATAAAAATGCTGCTATATTTTGTTTGTTTCTTGAATGTGAGATCAGGAGGGAAAGAAGACAAATTGAAATTCAAAATGTAATCCAAAAATAAATAATATTTTTAAAATGCTATTTATTTGTTTGCTTGTTACCTTAAAATACTCAGTTAACTCATTCCCTTCCTTCCCCCATTAGAGAAGGTATAATTTGATTTTAAAAAGGCTTTAAAAGTGCCTCTATAAATACATATGTGTGTGTGTGTGTGTGTGTGTGTTCTTTAGAACTAGGATCCATTTAATGAGAGTTCAAATTAAGATTTAATTTAATGCAAATTATAGAATACTCAATCCAAATATTACTAAATAATTGTTCACAAGGTTATAGCCTATAGACATGAGATATGTAGAGAGAATATAAACATCACATGTCAGCCATAATGGCAATTAATGATCTTGGAAAATGACATTTTTAGAAAAGGTCAAGAAAATAGGATTATTTAACCAAGAGAGGGAAAAGGCTGAGGAAACTCTAAGGTATATTAAGGATTATTTATAGGAAGATCAGTTTTGCTCATCTTTTTAAAAGTCTGAATAAGAGGAAATGAGCTAAAGTAAAGCATGAAGCAGTTAAAACATGACTTTCCAGGTAGTATACTTCAAAAACTGGAATTGATTATTAAAGCAGGATATAGAATTTTTCTAAGTAGATTCTCATGTGTCAGGAGTGGTTTAGTTGTTAAATCACTTGAAGATAAAAGGAAGTGGATGTGGTGGATTTTTACTTCTAGCCCATGAAAGGTAAAATGAAGCTCAGGTAGTGCTGGAAAAATGTTCTAAGAAACAACATAAGCTTTTACACAGATCACTCTTTCTTATAAAAGATTTAATGAGTCATGCACATGGGTGAGACTCACCAAATGTGTAGTCACTTAATAGATTATACATTGATTGAAAAAATATTATATCAGGTTTCATAGTGGATAAATCTTCCTGGCCTTAAAGCCAGAAAACCCCATGTTCAAGTCCCATTACTGGCACATATACTGATTGTGTGACTCTCAGCAAGGCATTGCTGCCAGGCAACACTCTTAAAGTACAAATTGCAGAATAAGTGCCAGCCTCTAGGAGATGTCTCACCTAGAAGATATGTATACTAATGAAATAAAAAAATCTGGCTCCTATCCCTATCACTAACAACTCCCATTGGATAACCATGCTTCTCTAACTAACCATATTGTACTTTTGCTAAAAATGATTACAAAGATACATGACTGTAATGGAATACTATTGCACCATAAGAAATGATGAACAAGTGTAAAATTGTGATTTGAACTCTGGACTCCATTCCCCAGGAGACCTTGCAAATTCCTGGAATGCCCTCTAATCTCACTGAATTCTCACCTGGGATGAGAGCAAGATTTTATTTAAAGGGTCTTCCCCATAGGCGGGCTCTCTTTTTTGGACTTCCATTTTGGAGCAGACGTGGCTCTTTCCATAATGTAGGTGAAGTCTTGTCTAGGTCTCTGGCCTAGGCATGTGTTTTTTCTTATCCTGTATTTTCTTTAATCCTTAACTTTAATAAACCTCATACAATATAATACTCCTTGCAGAGAGAAACTAATTTCTACCTGCCTCAGTCTCCCCATAGTCTCCCCTAAATTTTAACTGTTACAGATGGTGACCACTAGATTGGATGAGAACTTCTCAAATTTTTTTAGCCTAGATAATGATTTTTTAAAGCCACATTTCTTCAAGATGCTCTTTAGAAAACCATCTTGATCAGCTCCTGCCTGCAGCCCTCTCTGGCTCCTGCTTTTGCTCCTGGCCTCTCACCTGGTGCCCAAGATCCAGGCCCTGCTTGTCTGCTCTCCGGCTCCTGGCCCTACCCACCCCGGCGGTCTGTCTCTCACCCATCTGGCCTCCAACCCAGATGGCTCATCACCCTAGCCCCAGCCCCACAAGCATGACCCCAGCCAGCTCATCAGCCAGATCCTTGGAGCAGATCGCTCAGGACTCATTGTGACCAGCTGGTAACAGTATTGGCGGAGGGGAGAGACAAGAGGGAAAGGAGAAAGGGTAATTTTCCCTTAGGCTAAGCCTCCATGTGGATGGGGGTATTGACCACAGGGGGTTCAAAGAAAGGGAGAGAGAAGAAACAGATTTTTCAAACAGAAACTTAAAAGCAATGGGCTATTTAGAAGGATACCTTTTGACTGTTCTGGTAATTTCATTGACTTCACCTGCCTGTCAGGGAGCAGACTCAGTCCAAAGATTCAACTTTGGGGAGGCAAATGGGTGGCTCAGCGGACTGATAGCCAGGCCTACAGACATGCAGTCCTGGGTTAAAATCTGGCCTCAGATACTTCCCAGCTGTGGGGCCCTGGATGGGTCCCTTAAACCCCATTGCCTAGCCCTTACTACTCTGCCTTCGGACAATAGACATTTAAATGGATAAGAACCCAAGGAACTTAAAGACTAAAGGCTATATTCTAAGGCATTTCAGACTCCAATGGTTTATAAAAAATCTCTGTATTTCTATTGCATTTCCTGATTGTTCTGTTTAAGATATAACTTTGTGATTTTAAGTTCATATGTTACTGGATTGAATATTATTCTGTTACACTGAAGGTTGATTGAATTTATTTTGAATGTACTGAGTTTTAAATTCTGTTGTTATTCACCTATAAATATTGAACAAATATTATTGTAATTAAGCCCATATGGGGAAAAAAACAGCCTTTCTATTTTGACTTTGTAAATTCTCACATAGAGGATGGATGGACTTCAGGACTGGTTATAATTGTAGAACAACCTTTGGAAAATTTAATGTGCTAAATATCTCAAATGATTTTAAGAGTTTTTTAAATATGATTTTTGGAATTTTTTTTAACAATCTCTGGTAATTTTTGCCTGCCCCTACCACGAGGTAAGGCCCATTCTAGTAGCTGAAGTGAAATACATTTTATAAACCCCAACCTTCCCACATGTGAATGGAAGTTGGGCAGTTAATCTCAGGGCATTTGTACCCCTAAAAAGCCTCCAAGAAAAAGGAGCACCCCTTAATTTATACTCTTCAGCTCACTACTTTACTTGCACCAGAATGATATATAGATTTCTTGATTATGTCCTAAACCCAAGATGAGTTTTACTTTGTTTAAAAAATATGTTTATTACCAAGGTTGAAAGATTGCTATGTTTGTAAAAATTGTGACAAATATCCATCATTTCATAGGCTTTTTAAAAAATGCCATACAGCAACTTATGTGAAATATGAAAGTGTGTTTGTTTGCTATTGTAATTAATTGGGCTATTGAGAATTTTGGGGATTTTGATAACTACATATTTGTACTACTGCATTTTTAAAAATGAAAAAATTGTTAACCTTGTTCAATTCATTTGCCTTCTACTCACAGTGATCATGGCCAGATATTAAGAGGAAATGGATCTCATTTTTGGTGAGAAAGTCTTGCATTTTATATTTTCTTATCTGACACAGAGTGTCAATAATTATAAGCTATATTTTTGAATTTTTTAAAGCTCTTTTATTATTATATTTTTCTTGCATGTGCAATATACTTTTTCAGTTTTTTATTATTTTTTCTCTCATTTTTATATTTGAAGCACATGTCACCAGCATTAAGATTTTCTTTAACTTTTTTACTTTTCAGTACTATAAGTTTGAAATACATTTGTCAGAGAATGCCCGAAAAGGCTTGTGACTATAAAAATGATGCCACTAATTATTTAAAAGTTATGGGACTTTGCTTAATGATTCTGTCTGATTCCAGGACAAGATATACACACAAGAGCCATTGCACAGAGCCAAAGAAAAGCCAATCCAGGATGGATTGATGCACTTCTAAGCCAATACAAAGGTCTTGAACCTAGTGTGAAGACTCGAGGTTACTGTATTTAACATTGTTAGACACAGGCTTTCCTTGTGTCCACACTCACTCTGAAAATACTCACAGACGAGTATCCCTAAAACCTTGGCTACTATAATCTGGTACCCTTTTCTGCCTCTCATAGTGTGGTACTTTTCTGTAGTCCTGGCTATTGACTGGGTAAATGCATCATTGCTTAGATCATTTTAATTGAGCCCTGATTCAAGGACCTGTTGTAGATTTATTTTTCTTTTTACTTAGAATTTTTTCACATAAGACTTTGTTAGTCTATATTTTCATCCAGTTTTTTTTTTAATTTGGATTTTTCTGATATCCTTTTAATATCTCTTGCCAATTGATTCATATACTTCATACCTCAGCCATGCATCCCTAAGTGATCCTGTTTTTTTAATCACCCTCTTAAGGGGGGGAATGTAATATTATTATTTTAAATTACAAAGTTTAAATTCCTTTTGAGAAGAATTTTAGGTAAAGAAGATGCTACCTCTCTGAATCCAGAACTGAACTGTTGGAGAAGCCACCATGAAGAAGCCTCCAGACCACAAGCTGCAAAAAATGAACTTTGGGTGTAATTGATTGAACATTTATTTGTATGTATACTTTCATGCCAAAGGGGACTGCCCCCTAACTGGCTTTCTGTCAATGCGTCCAGCAATTACTGGTTTTGTTCTTTTTTTCTCTTTTCCTCAAATTATTGCAATCTTTAAATTGGTTATGTTTTTATGATCCTTTGGGGAAGGACGTCTTCCCAGAGGATCAAACAGGGGGAATGTAAAATTGAGATTTGAACTCTGGACTCCATTCCCCAGAAGTCCTTGCTAATTCCCAGAATGCCCTCTAATCTCACTGAATTCTGACCTGGGATGAGAGCAAGATTTTATTTAAAGGGTCTTCCCCGTAGGCGGGCTCTCTTTTTTGGACTTCCATTTTGGAGCAGACATGGCTCTTTCCATAATGTAGGTGAAGTCTTGTCTAGGTCTCTGGCCTAGGCATGTGTTTTTTCTTATCCTGTATTTTCTTTAATCCTTAACTTTAATAAACCTCATACAATATGATACTCCTTGCAGGGAGAAACTAATTTCTACCTGCCTCAGTCTCCCCATAGTCTCCCCTAAATTTTAACTGTTACACAAGACAATCACAAAAAAAACCTGGAAAGACTTAAAGTGGTGTAAATTGAAGTGAGCAGAACCAGGAGAACGCTGTGCATAGTAACAGCAATAATGTACAATAATTAACCATGAATGACCACTATTATCGACAATGCAAGGATCCGGGCAGCAACAATGGACTCATGATGAAAAAAGACATTCATCACCAGAGAAGGAATTGACCATTGCTATAAATATGAGATATCTTACATATGTCATATACATTACCTTTTACCACATTTTATAGATGCCAACACTGAGGTTCCATGATGTGGAGGATCTCTTTAAGGCATAATATCAAGAGAACGGCAGAGACAGCATTTGAACCATGCTTGAATACAAGTCTAGCGTTCTTTCTGATCCACTACTTTATATACTGAATAAAGTCCCCATATCTTCCAGACATTATCTCTGGCTGTCTCCCATGCCTGAAATACTCTCCATCCTCCTCTTTACCTTTTAACCTTCCTGACTTCCTTTAAGTGCCAACTAAAATCCCACATCCTCTGGAAAGTCTTCCCCCAACTCGTCTTAATTCCAATGCCCTCCTTCTGTTGATTATTTCCTACTTATCCTGGATATGGCTTGCTTTCTATATATTTGTTTGCATCTTGTCTCCCTAATTAGATTGTAAGCTCTTTGAGGGTTCTTTTTGTATCCCTAGCACTTCACACATTGCATAGTACATAGTAGGTGCCTAATTAATGTTTATTGAAAGTATGAATATCCCAGCATTCATTGAGGCACTGTCCTTAGGACAACTCTGTGAGGCAGATGCTGTTATTATTCTGATATTATATTTGAGGGTAAGTGACCTGCTCATGGTGGTTATGTCTAAAGCCAACTTCAAATTCAGGTCTTCCTGACACTGCCCAGATGCCATCTAGCTGCTTGGGACATGAAGCCAGACCAAAAGCTCATGCATATAGAGTTAAAAGGGACCTTAGAAGACAATCCCTTCATTTTAAGAGCTGCATTTAAGGTCAGACCTTGGCAGAACACACGTTCTCTGACTCTAAGTCCTATTCTTTTTCTACCACATCATGTTGACTCCCTCAACAAAAGGAGGCTCAGAGAGTTAAGAAGTACCTTGCTTAGAGAAATTGGCTAGCAAGGATCAGAGGTAGAATCTGAACCAGGCATCCTCAGTTCATGGCCAGCATTTTCTATCTGCTATCCCAGAGGGACCAAATGGCCACTGAAAGAAGAGGCCACCAGCAGTATTCCTAAGGGAGCTGGAATCAGATTAAAATGTAAAGGGGGAATTTTTAATCAAATAGATAAAAATAAAATAAAATACAGAAAATGCTAAAACATGACATGCTATGGTAAGAAATCATCTTTATGTATATTTAGGGGCCCATTTCTGTTTTAGTTTGGCATCACTATGTGATTCCATGCTAGTGCCAGGTGGATAGAAGGCTGGGCTTGGAGTTCCAGAGATCTAGTTTCAAATTCCATCTTTGACTCATTCCTTTATGCCACCTAGAAGACTTTGCAAAATGCTCATATTCTCAGTGACCAAGGTACTTGTTGGATACTGAAAAATTTCATTAAGATTAATTAATATTTGAAATATTTTAAAAGCACCTTAGCTTAATTCCCTGATGGCAAGGACTAGTTTGTGTTTTGATTTTTGCATCACCAGTGTATGGCACTGTATTTGCACCATTCATACACATTTGTAGAACTGAATCAGTTTGCAATATTTCTTACAAAAATTGTAAATAGGTTTCTTTTTTCCCATTCCACACCTGAGAAATACAAGTTATGAACAGTGACGATAATAAGGATATTTCTAAAACTCGTGTGGTCTCTGCTGGAATAGATGGGAATTTTGTATGTGAAAGACTTGTAAGATTAGCTTCAGTGGATACCTTTCAGCTCAAATATGTAAACTGGTATCTGCAGCATCTAACCTTTACAAAAGTGTTCATCTTACGGTAATTTGGACATGCACTGCTCCATACAGAGCCATTCATTGTCCAGTGTGTTAGAGGATGATGTATATTCTGTAGTTAATGGAGTCGAATAGATCTTCACATTTCACAGCCCAATGAATGTGTACTCCATTTTCTCTCTTGAAAGCTGGCTCTTGTGGCAAGAGTTTTTAAGAAAATGTTTCATACATTAAAGATAAATTCATGACTTTGAGAAACTGGTAACACGTGCTTGGAGATGAACAGAGAGGATGGAAAAGTTACATTTAGGGTCATGTAATTATTAGTATTAGCATAACTGCTGGACCAAATTCCCTGACATTTCTGAATTATTTCTAAACCAATACTGGTGTGGGGAGTTAGAACCCATGATGTGTAATTGTTCATCAAAAGAAAATCTAGTCACTGTTTAGGGATGAAAAGGTATTACCCTTGAATAGCTGCAAAGAAGTTAGGGATCTTTAATCAGTATTTAAAGAGAAAGTCACTTTATAAAATATAATCACTCCAATGACAGCCTGAAAATTTGGTTGTGTTTGTTCATAAGTATTTTTTTGGCTATGCTATATATTTAGCATAAAAAAGCAATTAGAAACTTATTGATTTCCTTTTCACTTTCTAAGTTTTCATGTATTTCCATTTCTAACTCTGATTTCTAAGACTACATGTTTCTTTAAGAGCCTCTGATTGTAGACATTCTGCAAAAGCAAAAAAAAAATTGGAATTAAAATACTTGCATAATAGCATATACTAAGAAATGATGTTGAGGGTTTATTTTTTGTAGGCCATGATGACATGACAAATGGAAAGCCCATGAGTCATCTATAAAATGGAAAGAAATCCTGAAAGGGAAAACAGAAACTGGCAATTTAACTGAAGGGGATGCAAATATTATGAAAATTTTCAGGGGAAAAAAGCTAAAGAATAAGAATCAATATTTCTTTTTATGTATAAAAAGTAAAGTTATGCTAACTAGATTTCACTTGAAAAAAGAAAGACCTTATTGAAGCAGACAACTTATAATGAATCTAGGACTATTAGGTTAATGAATTTCAAGCAAGTTCTATTAATAAATGGTTGGGGTTGGAGGGTCTCTGGTACCTAGGATATGAACACTGTTGTACATGGTAGACTAGAGTCTGATGTCATAGGAAGCTAGCATGTTCTAAGTGGTCAGGGATGTGGTCAGAAAAGACAGGACAGTGATTGTAGTAAATTGATCAAGAAAGGGAACAAGTGAGCATAGATAGCATCAACAAGAATATGAAGAGGATATAATGATTAAAGGAAAAGTGATCACTGAATGATAGGTAGTGACACCAGGAGATAAAGTAAGCCAGGAAGCCAACTCAAGATAGTCATATGTGTGTGTGTGTGTGTGAGAGAGAGAGAGAGAGAGAGAGAGAAAGAGAGAGAGAGAGAGAGGAAGAGAGAGAGAGAGAGAGTGAGAGAGAGAGAGAGAGAGAGAGAGAGAGGAAGAGAGAGAGAGAGAGAGAGAGAGAGAGAGAGACAGACAGAGAGAGAGACAGAGAGAGAGAGAGAGAGTTATAGGAGTAATAAGTTATATAAATGGTGCCAGTAGATGTGATGCCTTTAAAAGAAAGCTAAGCCCTATTAAAAACAAGGAAATGTAAAGAATGTGAAAGGAAGATTACTAAGGCTGCTAAAAGGAGAGTGGGTGTACAGTCAGGGAGAAAGGGCAGAAGAAGATAGGGCTAGATCTGATCTTAGAGAATGCGGGGAGAGGTACTGTACTGGAGTAAAGGGAGAATAGCCCAGGAAGTTGTAATCACAGAGATTAGAGGAGCAAGGTTTTCTAGAAATAGGGCTTGGGGAGGGAGCACAAAATATAGATTGTAAATAGACTTCAAGGCTCTAGTTAGAATAGGATGCAAGTGCTTCTTGGCTGAGGTAGGAAGCCCTCAGTTGACTTAGGGAGAAGAGAAGAAGGGGAAGGAATTTGACAAGAAAAGGAATAAATGAAAACATTACCACCACAGACACTACCAACACCACCAATATCAATTTCATCACCACCACCACCATCATCACCACCACCACCACCATCATCATCAAACATTCATTGTTTGTACAGGTCTCACGTGCAAAGGAGGCTGAGAGAGAGAAACAAGATAATCTAATTCCTGCCCTCAAAGAAGTGACGTTGAGGGGCAGGTACATGTTACCAGTACATACTTTCTCCAGAGTTATTCCCCTGTCCCCTGATTCCATCTTTCTGTGTGTTATAAGTACATGTTCTGACTCAGATAATCAAATTTAATTCTGGTCCACATAAAAACTATGGGAGAATGAAGGTGGGTCAATAGGATCCAGTGAGGTAGACACTAGGTCTTGAATGAAAGTGGAGTTACAGACAGTGCTTTGGAGAGCATTGTGCCTCAATGCATGTCAGCTGTGAAGATTTCTGACATTTTAGTTGTGATAATAGATAACATCCTTTCCAAAGAGGACTCTCTGTGAGGCCACACATGTAGGGGAATGAGAACTTCAGGATTCTGCGATCAAAGTTCATATTTACTTCCCATAGTCCATTCCACTTATGGATAGCTCTAATTCTTAGGAAGTTTTACCTTTACCAAGCCAAGATGTACCTCTCTACATCTTCCACACAAGCCAAGTTCTGCTCTTTGAGGCAAGGACATATGAGCAAAATTACTCTTTTGCATAATTAGTTATCTCACACTTAAGACTGTAATCATGCACCACTCCCACCCAGTGTTCTCTTCTTCAAATAAACATCCATCATGACAGAACTTTGGCAGGAGGGAATTCACTTTAATGGGTTAGAAACGGCACAAGATTGTTCGATGATGCAACAGAGAAAGAATAATTGGAAAATCAGGAGGAAATACACAAAAGTGTGATATGTTGAAAACCAAGGAAGGAAATGTTATCTAGCTAGAGGGTGGAGTGGCTAACAGGGTGAAATGTAGCAGGCTCAAGGAAGAGGAAGACTACAAAACAAAAAAGGATGCTGGCCTTGGCAAATAGAAGGTTATTTGTTGTTTGGAGGGAAATACTTCAGTAATGTGGTAAGGTTGAAAACCATGACACAAGGGGTAGAGGTGAGAACAGGAGCTGAGAAAGTGGAAAATATTCAAGAAGTTCAGTCATTGAGGGGAAGCAAAGGACAGGTTTGGTTCCTGTATAGGGTAGATAGATCAAAAGAAATCTATATTTTTTAGGATTGGAGAAGCCTGAATATATCTGTAGAAAGTTCACGAGGAAGTGAAAATCAAGCAATCAGTCATCATGCATTTATTAAGAGTCTGTTATGTTTCAGGCTTCCTGTGAAATGGGGATAATAATAGCATCTCCCTCATGTCCTTGACATGGGAATTAAATGAGATGATATATCTAAAGAAAATTACAAACCTTTGAACACTATAAAAATATCAGTAGGTGGCTAGGTGGCAGAGTGAATAGAATCCCCACTGGGGCCTAAAGTCAAGAAGACCCACGTTCAAATATACCCTCAAATACTTACTAGCTGTGTGACTCTGACCAAGTCACTTGACCTCTGTCTACCTCAGTTTCCTATTCTTGAAAAAGATCACTTACCTCCCAGGGTTGTTGTAAGATAAAATAAGATAATGATTGTGAAGGGTTTAGCACAATAACAGAAACCTATTAAGCACTATATAAATATTAGCTACTAGTAGAAGTAGTAGTTATGGCTGTGATAGGGACTAGGAATAAAAAAAAAAAATCTCTGCTCTAAGAGAGCTTACATTCCAGCAGAGGAAAAAACATGTATATGTAAAGATATGAGCATAATTAATACAAGGTAAATTAAGAGGGCTGAAAGGCTGTTAGACACCATCTACTTCCTCTACTACCACTCAACAGATGCCGAAAATATCTCACAACTATTACAACTAGGTACAATATAAATTAATGTTCTACAACTTCAACTGAACTTTCACTATAGCAAGGCAGTCCTATTATTCTTCCCTAATTAATGCCCTAACTCACTCCCTACAGAAGCTATTACAAACCTTCTCTTCCCTTCTGAACCCTCCCACATCTTTCCTGCAATGCTTTATCAACTGAGGACCTTGTGTCTTACTTTACTTATTGTCTTTCCCATTAGAATGGATATGAACACATTACAAGTTAGGGATTGTTTCAGTCTATGTACTTTTATCTCCAACACCTAATATGGTGCTTAGCACACAGTAGGCACCTAATAAATATTTGTTGATGGCTGAGTAATTGGCTATAAGTCATCATTGCTTATGTGCTGTCATCTACATATACCTACCATGTGTCTTTCCATTGCTCTTGGAATCAGAGAAAATTTTATTCTTCTCAGATCATGCTGTCCCTGGATTTCAACCATATAGTACCTTTGTGGAAAAAATGGATAATTAGAAGATGGGCACCTAATACCTAGCACATTACCTGACACATACTAGGCATTTAACAAATCTTCATTGTCTGATTGATTGCTGAACGACAGCCATCACAAAAGCAAAGAAACTAGAGGTAGACTGCAATTTCTGAGGAATAATAAGAAGATTTATTTGGCTAAACTGTAGTGTGTGAAAGGCTGTAATGTGTATAATGAGGCTGAAAACTAGGTTAGGAATCCTGATTCCCCAAACTAGATCTTAGAGCAGTGGTTCTCAACCTTTCTAATGTTGCAGTGACCCCAAACCAAAAAATTTTTTGGTGGCTACTTCAAAACTGTAATTTTGCTACAGTTATGATTTGGAATATAAATACCTGATATGCATTATGTATTCTCATTGCTACAAATCAAACATAATTTAAACATGTACATGTAAAGATATGAGCATAATTAATACAAGGTAATGATTAATTACAAAAACAATATTTATTTTATATGTTGAGAAATATTAATACAGCAGCAGGCAGCCTGAGTGCTGGGGTGGGAGGTAAGTCCTGCCTGGGGAGGGGGTCTACAGACGCTGCCTTCTTCCTGTTGTCTCCCTTCAGCTTGAGCTGAGACTTTACTTTGCTGGGGTTACTCGGTTCTTGTTCTCAACCCCTCCGGAGCCAGTGCTGGTGCTCTCTCTGGGTCTCTGTTTGAGTCAGATCTCCAGGCAACAGGGTGAATTCATCCCCCTCATAGGGAGAGGGCTGCTGATAGGTAACTAATATTAGTACAATGTGCAGGCAGCAGGGTCCCTGTTCTTTCTGAGATCTTGCTGTAAAGTGGCGCGATTTCTCAGTGGCTAAAGCCATTGAAAATATGTATTTTCTGATGGCTTTAGGGGACCCCTGTGTTTTGGTCATTCAACCCCCGCTGGGGTCTCAACCCACAGGTTGAGAACTGCTGTCTTAGAGATTGGTTTGGCTTTAGAAAGGTGCAAGGACTGATCTTCCTATATAGGCAGCAAACTGGGAAAGATTAATGAATGGCTGATAATACTGAGAAGTTCTGAAGAATGCAAAGGGCAATTACAGTAAGCTCTGCCAGATGATATAAATAGGAAAATAGAAGTACAAAGTATCCATTATAAATATGTAGTTTTGGAGTAAGGTTGGGAGATTATGGAAAGAAAAAAAAGGATTTGGAATATTTACCAAAGGGCACAAAAAAGGGAGTGGATAGTAGCACAATTTCCATATAACATTGACAATAGATAATTCTGAAAAACAACTTGTCCTCAATTACATTGACAAATTTTTATTGAGTACCTGCTACATGAGAGGCCCCAGGCCAGGCATTTACCTAAAAAGGATTCTATTAAATGGTGGTTTGCAACTCCCTTTCAAGGTCAAATATTCTATAGTAATAATTAATAAATAAGTGGTACCTTGACACACGAGTTTAATTCATTCCATGGCCAACTTGTAACTCAATTTGCTCATGTGTCAAATCGAATTTCCCCATTTAAAAGAATGGAAATGCAATTAATCCATTCTGGCCCCCTAAAACCACATGAATTTTTTTGTTTTATATGCTTTTAAATCTGAAAATGTACTTTATAAATAACAAATAAATATATTTGTATATAATAAGAAAGAATGTAAATAAATAAACTTGCTTATGAAATGGTATTTACTTTCAAGATCAGGTGAAGATGGTGGAGAAGGTTTTCATTTCATAGGCTATAGCTTAACATAACTTACTCTCTACATACTTAACACTATTCAAATACAAAATTGACCTTATGCATTACTTATGATATGTAACTTTATTGCTAAACTTAATAGCTATTTTTTCACTTTATTTAATTGTTATCATTTTCTTCATTGAATTTTGGAGGTTTTGCCACATTTTCCTCTATTTCACTTAGAGGCTGTTTCAACAAAAACCTTTCCATGGAAGTTTGTTTCTTCTTCCCTTTTAGAACCTTTCAATAATGAGTGAAACAAGTGTCATTACAAGGCTTCAACATGCAACTTGTTGCAACTTTTTCTGTGTGTCTTTTTAATAAACTGTTTAATTTTTTTCCCCAAATCCTCAACTTTTCCTTAATCTCTCTTGAACTGATTACCTCATCCACTTCAGGCTCCTCCCCACTAATTTCCTCCAAAACTTCTCTATGCTGCTGCTGCTGCTATAACTCCTTCAATTCCTCTGTTATCTGGACTGATAATAAAGGCAAAAATAAAGAAAGCAAAAGCAATTCAATACAGATGCTCACACAGCCAGATAAACACTGAACTAAACAAGACAGCCTCATGCAACTTGTGAAACCAATGTTCGGCAGGCTATCTAATGGAGGGTGGCGGAAGCTCACATATTCAAATATCCGCTTATGACTTAAAGCAAAACATCTTGATCGTGGTTGCTCATAATCTCAAATTGCTGGTGACTTAAGGTGCTCACATATCAAAGCACCACTGTATAACCAAGCATTCATGTCATGGAGAAAATGTTCACTAGTGAAAAAAGTTGTCATTTTGAATACCTTTACTTTTCCAATCCATTGACAAAGTCTTACTGATTTTATATCCCCAACCTCTTGGTACCTGACCTCTTTTGTCACATATACACTGCCTCTAGCCCAGTTCAAGCCTTTGTTAACTCTCACCTGAACTATTTCAATCACCTTTTAAGTTTTCTGCCTGCTTTCAGTCACCTGCCTTCTCTAATCTATCTTCCATATAAATATAAACAAACTGATCTTTCTAAAACTAGAGGTCTATGTACCATTTTCTTGTTCAGATATGCTCCTAATGTTTGTAGGATGAAATATTTAATCTTCAACCAAGCACTGATAGCCTTTTGCAGCCTAATTCCCATCTCACTCTTTTAGCATCATCTTTTTTTTTAATTTGAAAATTTTTTAATTAATTAATTAATTTAGAATATTTTTCCATGGTTAGTTACAAGATTCATTTTATTTCCTTCACCTCCTCCCATCACCCCCTCCCATAGCTGATGCACAATTTTGCTGGGTTTTACTTTACTCAAGACCTATTTCCATATTATTGATGTTTGTACTAGGGTGATCATTTAGATTACATTTAGATTAACTCTAGTGAAAATGGAAACAAAAGATATAATAATTTCTATATATACACATCTTTCTCACAGAGGGTATCTTCTAAGATGCAAGAAGGGTAGTGAGGGGCTAAGACACTTGTAAATTAATTCCATTTTAAAAAGAGGCAGTGAAAAAAGGAGGTGTCTTTCCTGCTCTTATGCTGGTGGTTAATTTATTTACACATAACATATGCTCTTCTTGTGTTACTTTGTATTTATTTGCATGTATATGTGTGTCCTCCTAGTTCACTGAAAAATCCTTGATTGTATCTGCTATATACCAGTAATTAATAGGAACTGAAGCTTAGGGGCAGCTAGGTTAGACCTTGGACAGTGTGCTGGACTGAGAGTCAGTAAGATCTGAGTTAAAATTTGGCCTCAGACACTATCTGTATAATGCTAGGAAAGTCTCTTCATCTCTGCCTGCTTGAGTTTGTTCCTCTGTAGAATAGGGACAATAATGCCACCTCCTTTTTTCGCTGCCTCTTTTTAAAATGGAATTAATTTACAAGTGTCTTAGCCCCTCACTACCCTTCTTGCATCTTAGAAGATACCCTCTGTGAGAAAGATGTGTATATATAGAAATTATTATATCTTTTGTTTCCATTTTCACTAGAGTTAATATTCACAAGTTATTTATCAAGTATTAAATTTATAGCTGTATATCAAGTTCTCTTGGTTCTACTCATTTGATTGTTCATTATTCCATGTAATCCAATTAAAAAAAAATTAGTGTAAGGGGATGCTGGGTAGCTCAGTGGATTGAGAGCCAGGCCTAGAGACGAGAGGTCCTGGGTTCAAATCTGACCTCAGACACTTCCCAGCTGTGTGACCCTGGGCAAGTTTCTTAACCCCCATTGCCT
Source organism: Monodelphis domestica (assembly GCF_027887165.1). NCBI lineage: Eukaryota > Metazoa > Chordata > Mammalia > Didelphimorphia > Didelphidae > Monodelphis > Monodelphis domestica. Next base: position 197,592,845 of record NC_077227.1, read on the forward strand.
AGTCCGTACTGCTCTTCTGCCTTGGGACCAATTCATAGTACTGATTCTAAGATGGAAAGTAAGAATTTTTAAAAATTATCCTAGTCACTATTTCTTATGCACAGATCCATCATCATCATATACCACAGTTTGTTTTGCCATTTTTGCTACCACAGAGGGAGCCGCTATAACTATTTTAGAACATCCAGGTTCTTTTCCTTTTCCCATGATCGCCTTGGGAATACTATTATAATACAATACTATTGCTAGGTCTAAGGAACATCACCATCTTCTCAGGGTAATTGTAAAGAACAAATGAGATAGTATTTATAAAATGCTTACCATGATGCCCGGTAAATGATAGACATTTAATAAAAGTGTATACGCTCTCTCTTTCCCACCCCCCAGTACAAGAAGAATTAAAAGAATTCTTTCCCCAACCGAGAGATAGCACTGAGTCTTTAATAAAGGCATATCCTCAGCTCCACCCTCACTACACCAGCAACACACAAAGGTGGAAACAGAACTCAGTATTTAACTTCCCTTTTATGTTAAAGTGATGTAATGTACTAGAGGCATTCGTGTCTTCCCTCCCCAGACAGTGCCTTCCTGCCAGACCTGAGGGACAGATCAATAGCTGTTAACTTTGCAACAGGTTTGATGCTCCTGAAATGGAAGGAACCAGCCAGGAGAGTCCAGGCAAGATGAATGACGGAGCAAATAGATCTTTGAACCCACTAGACACAAGTAAAAGTTAAGTGCCAGCAATATTGCCTGGGAAGGAGTTCAGCAAGAGACCAGTAGCAGGAAAGCTCATGCCACTGTTAGAGCTGAAATCGAAGAATGGCTCATTTAAAGTAAGTTTGGGTCAAATGTTTCCTGACCAAGTAATCCAAATGTTCAGTGAAAACGTCCAGGTCACAAAACACCAGTAGGATATTAGCTCCTCAGAGGTGGTTAGACACACTATATTTTCATTAATTGAGAAAAAAGGATATTTAACCTCCTACTGTGGAATAGTTTGCATTTACCCTGGAGGCTAAGGTAGTGCCACACATTGAGAAATATGAGAGGAAGCCATTTTTACAAAGGAGGATACAAGTAGAAATCTGTGTTGACTTAGATTTTTCATTAGAAATAGAGGGAAATGTTATTATAATCATTGCTCATTTAGAAAAGAGGCTTATGTCACATAAAAAATACTTATATACCAGGTCCTTGCCCAATTAGCTAATAGACCAAAATAACTGCCACAGTCAAGCATTAAGATTTTAAATGTACAATTTTCTCTTTGTTGTTGATGTGGTTGTTTTCCTTGGTCAGAGGTTATATGGTACTATAGAAGGCCCTTACATTTATTAATTCTAGCACTGACAAGGACAATGAAAGTTGTATTGACATAAAATTTTACTTTATTTTTTTCTTTGGCCTAAATTCAAATATAATAGATTAGAACTGGAAATTCAGTGATGTTTTGTAAGCTTTAAGAAACTAAGACCTCTAGCAATAGAAAAATCATTCCAAGAAATCAGTGGATCTTAGATTTAGAATTTGAGAAGACATGTAGTCTAACCCTCTAAATATTCTAGGAAGAAACTGAGGTAGAATCTAAATTATTTCCTCAATTTAATACAGTTAATAAGTATCAGAGATCATTTCAAATCTAGAGAAGACAGCATTTCCAAAAACCTTTTGGGACATGAAAAAAGCCCAGTGGCCATGGTCTCTACAAGCTAATGAATGGGTTGACTCTGAGGACAAAAAAAAAGTGTGGTCATGATACACATGTGTAACTAACAGGCCTAGAATTGGAGGCGCCATATCCAACTGCCAAGCTATGGAAATCGTTGGCCTAGATTGTATGGCTAGTGGGAGATAAGACATTTTAGAGATCAATTTAATATAGTCCAATGAAGAATGTTCAGTCAAGAGATTCAGTTTTAATTAGTGAAACGGTAATGTTAGAACCAGTGAAATCAAAGAAGGACTCATGGCTAATTGTTCTGTAACTAAAAATTAGTTTCTCTGGTTTCTTTCTCTTTCCCCCTACCTCAGAAGTTTGCATTAAGTTATTTTCTATCCATTGACTTACATCAGATAAGAATTGGGTCCCCTTTTGAATGGCAACAGCTGAATCAGCAATGAATGAATGTGAGTAAGATTTCTATCCCAGAGTTAACTCTAGGAAACACTTCCAGTCTGAGCTCAAACCCTGAGGCTTCTGTCTTGAGCTCAGATGAATGTATTCATTGGCAAAAGTCACCATGAGAGAGAAATCATGACCTGATCTCATCCTAAATGCAACTTTGCTTTTGGTTTTTACTTGGTCTGGACTTAAAGGAGTATGAAATTTCTTGGTAACTCGGCAGCATGAAATTCAGTAGCAAATCTGTAGTCTCAAAATTCATCATGTGCACATCAATGGGATGCTCTTAATTATTCACAGAGATATGATACCATTAACAAAAAAGTGACTGGCATTTAAAAACTATATCATAATACTCAAAGGGAAAATTTTAAACTAAAAGAAAAAAAAAGAAGTAATGAGTTAGGACAGGCCCTTCATAATGAGGTCTGTAAGAAATGACTTACTGGGTGGTTATGGCTAACCATCCAGTTTCCCCTCCTTTCTTTTCCCCAAATCCCATTTTTAGTTCAGGTCTTTGCATGATCTCCTCACAGGTCTCTCTGATATTAGGATTAATAAAATAAATATGGCATCCAATCATTCATATCACCTTAGGAAAGTGACATAAAATGCTATAAAATTCATTGGCTCTAGACTGACAATTAGTTTAGTTAAACTGGGTTAAAATTCCAACTCAGCTCTTTACTGTCTATGTGATTTTAGGCAAGTCACTTAACCTAAATGGAACTCAGTTTCATCATCTAAAAAATGAGGATTGGTCTAGATGGCATCTGAAGTCTCTTCCTTCTAGCTTTCTATTATCTAATTACAATGACAACATAACCAGTCTCTTTTAAGACATATCATTAAATTTTATAATCGTAATCACATAAAATCATGGTACTTTTAATTAAAAATGGCCTTAGAGGGCATGCCACACACATGTCCAAAATGAAATTCATTCTAGTGTTCCCCCTACAAACCCATTTATTCTCCAACTTTCCATGCTTCTTATGAAAGTACCAACAACCTTTTGGTCATCCAGGTAATCAACCTTGTAGTTATCATTGATTCTTATTTACCTACCAACTTTCATTTCCAATCAGCTGCCAAGGATTGCCAATTCTACTTTTATAACATGTCTTTTATCTCTTTTTTCTCTTCACTCACCCAGTCATAAGACTAGATCAGGCCATCCTTACCTCTCCCATGGACTATTACCCTAGTCATTTAACTGGTTTCACTGTTTCTGTTCTCCCTCTTCAGAATTCATCTTCCATATAGCTATCAATATAGTAGACTACAGTTCTAAATTAAGTAATTAACATTGGCGCCACCTACCCCTACTCAGAATTCTTCAATGGCTCCCTGTTACATCTAGAATAAAATAAAAATTCTTCAGCCTTCTATTTATAGTCTCTTGCCCATCATTCAAATCTTATTTTCTATTACTTCCATTTATATTCTCTCTGATCCAGGCAAACTGTGTTGCTAGAATTCAGTATTATGTCTCCTGGCTCCAAGAATTAGTGTCTGGAATATATACCCTTCTCATCTCTGCCTCATAGATTCCTTGGTTTCCTTCAAAGTATAGCTCAAATACTTTCTACTTTTCTGGTCTTACCAGTTATTCGGTTTAAAATTTTTTTTTCACCTTTTGAAATTCCTTTGACTGTACTCTATATTTGAACATTTTTTCATGGTATAATTCTCAATAGAGTATAATATCCTTTAAGCCTAAGACTATTTTGTTTTTCTGTCTTTTTATGTAGAATTGTAAGATCATAGATATAGAAGGAGATCAGGCATTATCTAGTTCAAACCCTCTGTCTCATAGATGAAGAAAATGAGACTCAGAGATGAAGTGATTACCTGAGGTCATACCGATAACAAGTAGAAGAGAGGAATTCAACTCAGGGCCTGTGGTTCTTCAGTTCAGTGTGCTTTCCCCTCTACCATACTACCCCTTCTCTAAGTGCCTCTTGCATGGTAGAGGTTTAATAAATAGTTGTTCAAATGAATAGAAATTTTACATATGGGGAAACTGAATTTCATAGAGATTATATGTCTTGCTTAAAATCATACAAGAAGATAGATATAGGGTCAGAATTTTGGTCATTTGATTTAAGGGGTCTGCTTAAACCCAGTTCATAAGACTCAGTTGTTAGATTTTCCGTAGGAATATTTACACAGTGGAAACTGGCAAATGCTACAAATTAGGACTTTACTTACTGTTTTTCTCAATAGACTTAAGATAGTAATGAATAAAATGTTAATGATGCATATTAAACTTTGAAATGTCATAACAAGTTCCCTCCCACCAAGACAATAAGTTGGTAAAGATTTATTAGCACACCTTTGCCTTATTTCCAGTCTAATGTCCTTACTTCCATTATTCCAGTTTCAGAGCTTGTCTCATGACTAGTTCAATTATCTTGGATTTTAAATATATATCATGTTACTTTTCCAAGTGTTCCCTTCATTTTGCAGTAGGTGAGCTTAAACCTTAGTTTTTTTTTTTCATCAGATTGTTTCTTATCTTACCATCCTCACTTCTTTCCTTCCAACTTCTTATTCTCAGAACACGTTTTCTTCAAATTGTTCCAGATTTTCTTCCTGAGCCATCCTACAATACAAAAACTTGCCCTGATGAAATCACAAAGATTAGAAGCAAATTGCTGATGTACTTCTTCCTTCATAGTTAGAGAAGTATATAAGTATACAACTAGAATGGAAGCTTAGAGGGCTTCCGTGTCTGCCTTCTCATTCACAGATGAGGAACTGAGGTTGAGAGAGGTTAAATGACTGACTCACTAGGGCCTCAAAGTCAGTATTTGAGACAGGATTCTCTCCCAAATCTTTCTGAGGTGAAGTCAATTCTTCATCCTCTAAACTATATTGCATTTAAAAGATGCATCCTTTTTATTGTATGACATTACACTCCATGAAACATTTGCATAAGATGAAGTTCACCTTTCCTTAGCATGTTTATGTTTATTTCTTGCCAAATTATTTCCTTTCATAAAGATGACTCAGTTGCTGCATTTCTTTCCTTCTGTTTTTTTCTTCCTTTCTCTCTTTCTCTCTCACTCTTTCTTTCTTTCTTTTATAATTCCTTCCTTCCTTCCTTCCTTCCTTCCTTCCTTCCTTCCTTCCTTCCTTCCTTCCTTCCTTCCTTCCTTCCTTCCTTCCTTCCTTCCTTCCTTCTTTCTTCCTTCTTTCCTTCCTTCCTTCCTTCCTTCCTTCCTTCCTTCCTTCCTTCCTTCCTTCCTTCCTTCCTTCCTTCCTTCTTTCCTGTGAGCTAGTACAGATATTGTCATAATTCTCATTTTGTAGATGAAGAAACTAAGGGTTCACAAGGGTTAAGAAACTCTTACTGACAGTAATTATGAGGGGCAGGATATTCCTGATTAAAAGTCTAGTGCATTTTACACTTCTCTATACTTCTCAATGTATATTTTTCTTTTTAGTTAATTTTTTATTTATTTTTAACATCCTTTTCTTGTCATGTTTGAATTCCTAATTCTTTCTGTCACCCAATGAGAAGACAAGAAAAATTATACAAATTATACATTTAAAATCATACAAAACATATTTTATATTAGCCATGTCTCACAAAAGTCAAAAATAAAGCAAACAAGAAAATTATACTTCAATTTGCACTTAGAGTTCATCAGTTCTCTCTCTGGAGGTGGATAGTATTTTTCATTATCAGTCTATTAGAACTGTATTGGATCATTGTATTGATAAGAGTACCTAAGACTTTCACACAATTATAATTATGACATTACTCTTATTGTGCACAATGATTTCCTAGTTCTTCTCTCACTCTGCAACAGTTCATATAGATTTTCCTATTCTTTCTTCTGAAACCACTGCTCTTGTCATATCTTTTAGGAAAATAGTACTCCAACGTATAGTCTTCTGATAGAAGAGCTACATATGTACTATGCTGATATCCTTCTGAAAGAGGCAGTTACATGGCACAGTGCTTAGAGGGATTGACTTGGTGATCGAAAAATCTGAGTTCAAATCCAAGTCCAAATACTTGCTAGGTGTGTGATCCTGGACAAGTCACTTAACCTCTGAGTCCTTCAGATCCCTCAACTGGGGATCACCAATATCATCTATTTGCCAGACTTGTAAGAATGAAATGAGATGATGTTTTCAAAGCATTTACCAAGGTGCCCAGCATATGGCAGATGCTTAATAAATATTTCTTTCCCCTCTGTGATCTCAAGAGAAAGTGAAGACCTTTTTCAATATTGGTGGGGGGGATTCTACTTGGCAGTGGGCAAGAGTCACATAGAGCATTCATAGATAGGTCAGAATCTGCATCAGTGGAGTAACCATAAGATCCATTTAAGTATTGGTATATTTGAGAAAGTAAGCCCCAGATCTACACAATTGTAAAATTAGGGCATTAGCTGGTCACCAAACTTCCTTTGTACTTTTATTGAATTCAAATCGACAATAAAGTTTTAAGAAATTATGAAAAATACACAGTGCCAGATATTGAGGAAACAAAGATGAAACAAAATATAACTGCCTTCAAGGTTCTTAAAATATAGAAATGAGTGTAATATTAATTATACAGATAATTTTAATGACAGCTAGGTAGTGAAGTAGATTTCTGGATTGAGTCAGGAAGACCAAGGTTCAAATCCTGCTTCATACTCTTACTAGCTGTGTCACCTTGAGGAAGTCAGCCTCTCAGGTTCATTTTCTTCATTAGTAAAATGAGGGTATTAGAACTGGTCTCTAAGATCCATTCCAGCTAAAAACCTATCATTCTTCTCTTGTTATTTAGTTGTTTTGATCATATATGACTCTTTATGACCTCATTTGGAGTTTTCTATAATTTGGAGAGACTATCAAGAAAGGGTTTCATGATAAAAGAAACACCTTACTAGGATCTAGAAGGAAGGGAAAGATTTCTTTTTCTTTTAAAAACCCATTTTTATTGTAAACATATGCATCAAGAAACACAGATTCCAATGTAAAAAGAATGTTTAAAAAAGTAGAGGGAATGAATATTAAACTGAACTATGTTTATATGTAGTTTTGGTTTTTTGTTTATGTTAAATTTAATAAAATAGTAACAGTAAAATAATTATTCTATTTATGTCCCCTTCAGAACTTCCTTTTTCTCTTTTGCATAGATCTTTGCCTTTCTTTCCTTTCTTCTCTTCTTTCTTTTCTCCTTCCTTCCTTCCTTGCTTCCTTCCTTCCTTCCTTCCTTTGAATACAGTTTAATAGTGGCTGGAAGGTATGGATTCTACTCTAAATATAAAAAGCTTTTGTTGTAGCCAGTGACAATGTATGGTATATATGCCTACTTCCATTTGGTTTGTTTTGATATTCTGGAGAGGCAGTGACCAAGTCTTTTTTAAAATTATTTGCTCAGGAAGAACTTACAGTGCCTAATACTGAAATAGAAATTTGCATGTTTATTTATATATAGTTAAAGGCAATGAGCAGAATAACAGAATCGGGATGGCTAGGGAAGAGGATACCCCTGCTAAGCTATTTATATCCCCTCTTCCCCTACTATTATATATACATATATAATATGCTATTTTCTTAATATAATATATACTACTTCTTTAAATTTTTCTCGATAATTCAGGTTTAAGAAGAGGCCATCCAAATATGACTCTCTTTAAAAAAGAAATTAAGCCTCCACTTTCTCCTAATTACCATTAGAACCAAATTTCCAAAGATAATAGGGCTAACTGGCATATAAAAATTAGTGGTTTGATTGAACTATGTTTTTATTTTTCAGAAACAGAGAACCCTTTATTAGCTCAAAGAATAATAATCCCCTTTCCAGCAGCTCAGACCAGTGATATCATTGTTATGGCAAATTCTGACAGTAATTAAAAATGTGTAGAGTATTATACAGCCATTGATAATTATAAGTCCCATATCTATGGCATTTAAATGAGTTCATAAGGCTTTTCCTGAAAAGTATCTTGTGGGACACACAATGGAAATATTATTATATCCATTGTAGAGATCAGGAAACAGGTCTAGAAAATATCAAGTGAATTGTTCAGCATCCCCCAGCCAGTAAATGTAGGAGATGGGATTAGAACCCAGGTTTTCTTGACTCTTTTCCCCCTGCTCTTTACTCTACATGGTTCTGTCAATTAGCCTGAAATAGCATCATGATATTGGTTACCTTATAAATGGGTGGAATAAACTGAGGACAAACAATCAAATTAGCAAGCAATAATCACTTATTAAGAGTGTACTATGTTCCAGGGAAAATGAAACAATCTCTCTTCTCAAGGAGTTTACATTTAATTAAGGAAGATACTATGCACATGTTTATATAATTTATTCTCAATATATTGAACAAAATATAAATAAAAAGGTTGTTAAGAAGGGGGAAATTATTGATATTTGTTAAGAATCAAAAAAGACTTCATTTATAAGACTGTGCTTGAGCTGAGTCTTGAAGAACATTCATGATTCTCTGAATCTGATTCTAGTGAAGGAAGGGCATGGGAGAACAGCTAGTCTTAAGATTTGGAGATAAGGGGGTAGAGTGTGATCCATGAGAAATAAACAAGAAGGCTGCATGAACTTGGTCAAGTCATTTGACTATGTTGAGTGACAATGTATAAATGAACTCAGAAATGTGAATGATGGATTCAGTGTTAAGAAATAAATCTGCAATTGAACAAATCTTTCTGAGTTCAATTTCTGACTTCATTCTCTTACCCTTATAGGGATTTTAAAAATATGATGAAATACTTGTATTATCTCAGGTCTCTAATATATGATATGCACATATGTGTATGAATAGTATATGTATGTGTATGTGTTCTAGAAAAACAGATAGAGGAGACACAGAAAGATCAAAAGCAATTTGAGTATAATAGAGTATATCTATGTTGCTTTAAGTTTAGTGGGCAAAATACTTCATGTAAATAATCTAATTTTAGTGAAATACCACAGGCATCATTATTTCTTGGCTCCACTCATTCTCTAGATTTTTTTTTACCCCTTTCCAGAATTCTCATCACCCTAGGGTGAACTCAGGTGTCTGTTCTTCTTACTGGTGGTGCTCTGCCTCAGAACACCATTTCAGGAGGATCCCCAGATACGTTTAATTCTTTCCCAGATCCACAGGCTCTCAACATTTCACCACTTCCTTGCCAATAGCCTTGCCCCATCTCTGGAAACCTTCCTACTCCTCCCACTTCCATATCCTTGTTTGTATCATCTTTATATATTAGGATACAAGTTCCTTGAGGCAACCCTCAAGAGTGCTGTCTTATTTGCCTATCTAGGACTTAAGGTGCAGTGGAAGGGCAGGTGGTGGTACAGTGAATAGAGTGCTGAGACTGGAGTCAAAAGGACCTAAGTTCAAATCCAGTCTCTGATATTTAGTAACTGTGTGACCCTGGAAATGTCATTTCACCAGGTTTTCCTTAGTTTCCTCATCTGTAAAATGAACTGGAAAAGGAAATGATAGACTACTCCAGTACCTTGCCAAGAAAACCTCAAATGGAGTAGAGAAGAATTGGACACGAATGAAAAACAACTCAACAATAACAACAATAAGGTAGAACTGGACCTGGAGTATGCAAAATCTGAATTCAAACCCAGCTTGAAGCACTTACTAGCTAGCAACCTTGAACAAGTCATTAAATCTTTGTTTGTCTCTGTTTCCTTAATGGTAAAATGATGATAGCACCTACCTTACATGGTTGTTGTGTGGATTAGATGAAATATTTGTCAAGTAAAAATGTTTAGCACAGTTTCTGGCACATAATAGGTGCTATATAAATGCATATTCCCTTCCCTCTTATATTTGTATGTACAATGTCCAACACACAGTAAACACTTGATAAATGCATCCCCTACCCTTTCTCTCCCATCTCCTTCACTTCTTCCCTTTTTTCCTCTCCCTCCCTTTTGCTCTCTTCTTTCCTCCTCAACCTCTTTCATCCCAAGCTACGTGATCTATGATCTCCCTCTACATCTATTCATTATTCATCTTATCTAGCTATCTTTGTCAGAGAAGTTAAGACGATGCTGATCACACAGTTATTGAGTGTCAGAGGCAGAATTTTAGCCTTATTGTTTCTGATCTTAAGTCCAGCTCCTCTGAGTTCATAAAAATAATTTATTATAGAATAATGAGTTTACTCTTCAAAATGGTTACATCATCTCCATTCAGTCATCTTTCAATCATATCTAAATCTCTCTGACCTCATTTGGGTTTTTTTTGGCAAAGATATTGGAGTGGTTTGCTGTTTCTTTCTTCAGTTCATTTTACAAATGAAGAAATTGAGTCAAACAAGATTATGATTAAGTAACTTGCCCAGAGTCCATAGCTAGTATCTGAGGCCAGATTTTTATGTATGAAATTGAATCTTCCTATTTTTAAGCTTAGTGATCTATCCACTGTGCCACTCATTTAGTCTTTATAACATCCCTAAGAAATAAGCAGTTCAATGGAAACTGAGGTTCACAGACGTTAAGTCACATAACTAGCAAAATGATCAGCTTAGATATGTTATGTGCAAGAGTTGGATTCAGCATTGACTAACACAGACCCCAAGGCTCTTCATTTAACTCAGTTCTGTATCCCCCTCTCCCCCAAAAGACCTACTATGCACATACATATTTGGATATACTTATTCATCTATGCATATTACACTCCTTGAAATTAAGGTACAAAAAATAGAGTGGCATCACACAAATGGCCACAATACATGCAACTTGCTCATTTTCACTCCCTTAACAAAGTGAACATTTTAAACCTATCTTTGTCTTTGGTTCCCCCTTCCTCCCTCCCAAAGAGACAAGGAAATTAATATTTTTGTAATATAGATGTCATCTTATATTTCATGCCTGACTCATTTGAAAATGTAGATTAATTTGCAAACAATTTAGAGAGCTGAACTATTGAGTTGGGTCTTCTAAGATTTAGGTTTTGTCATCTTTTAAAGTTGACACCCAGTGAGAGCTTGTCAATTACAAAGGAGTGAAATGAAGTGAAAATAAGACTCATCTTCATCTTCTTGTTATATGCTTGGCTGGTTCCAGAGAGAGAGAGAGAGGGAGAGAGAGAGAGACACACACACACACACACACACACACACACTCACACACACACCATTTACAAGCTGAAAATGATTATTCAGAAAGTTATGTTTCACTTTAAAAACCAAATTTAATGAGGGAGGAATATTATTCTATATAGGTGATTTTATTCAGTGGGTGGGGGAGAAGGGAGAAGGCAGAATGGGACATAGTGGGTAGTCCCTCAAGGATGTTAGTTAAATCTTTCACTTGCCCTGCTTACTCCTTCCTTTATGTGTTAGTTATGAAGAGCAAATCATCTAGGTAAACACAGTCAACATTTTTGCTCTCTACATTTTAATAATAATTATGAAAATAATAATGATAATATCATAATAACACTTGTAAAATGATTTAATATTTACACACAAAAAAACCTCTCATCTATAGTATGGGAAGTTAATAGAACAAGTCTTTTTAGCCTCATTTTCAGAGGAGAAAATTTGAGGTTTTATGAAGTCAGATGATTTGCATAGGGTCATTCAATATATAAGTAGAAGAACTGGTTTAGAATTCATCTTCTAACATCAAATCAAATGCTCTTTCTAGCATAGTAAACTAACTCCCAAGAGCATTTGGAAAAGAGATTGACCTCATATTATTTACATACAAAATTTATTTTTTTCTTTCTAAATGTGAGCTTTCAGGTTTTACACATATCTAGATACCTGTATTTCCTATTTCTGGTAGGTGGAGACTAATGGATTGCTTGAGTATGGGAGTTCTGAGATGCAGTAGGTCATCTGAGATATCTGATGTCTATATTCTATAGCACCAATGTGGGGGGAAGGCCACCAAGCTGTCTAAAGTGCCAGACTTATGGAGGCCAGAAATGTGGCAAATCAAAGCTTCCACGATCATTAGTAGAGTGATGCAGTGGACTTTTAGCCTGGGTGAAATAAGGATTCTAAAAAAATTGCAATTTCTTTTCTGATGGAAGAACCATACTGTGTTCCCATTCTGCTATGTCCTCCTCCTTTCCTCTTTTACTTCCTAATTCCTTTTCCATCAATTCTCATGATACACATAAGAATATACTGCATTAATACCTGGCTTAGCTGCAATGAAAGGAAGTCTTATGTTCTAATCAAGGCCACCTGTGAAACCAGAATGGAGATTGTCTCTTCTTCTCTATTCTAGTCAACCAGAAACAAGTCAACTTTGTCATACCAAGAAGTCATGTTTACCCTTTGAAATTGAGTAATATTTTCTTAAAAACTACCTAAGAAAAGCTGTCCCTACACTATGTTTATCAGAGTGAGTGGTTATTTGCCTCTTGGAACAGCTGTCAAAGGTGCGCTTTCTCTCCTCCCTTTTGGGATGATGCCAGATTCATTAGGGAAATAAGGGTAGGGTCTGACTCTGAGATTTTCTTGGTAAAGGGAATACTCAGATGAAGAAATTCCTCTATCGATAAAGGTCAGCACTTTCTCTACAATTTATAGTCCTAAAGAGTTCCCCAGAGCACTAGGCAGCTAAGTGACTTGCCTGGATTTTTACACAGCCAATATGTATTAGGGGCAGGACTTGAGTCCTGTTTTCTCATTAGATTTCTTACATATCAAATTCTTTACAGAAGACTACAGTTTTAAATCAAGGAGAAATAAGTTAGATAAGTTTGTTTTCTACTTTGTTATAACTCAGACCTCGTCCCTTTCCATTAATTTTATTACCACCAATTATCAAAATAATCCAAAGAAAGAAATTTACTGAGAAAAAAATTTCAGGGAAGGTTCTACCTATCATTGTTCATTGAATATTATCCTCCCCAAAACATCTTTCTATCCCATATATTCATGCCCTTCAGATTGCCAAGTATGAATTCAGAAGATCCAAGTTCAACCTTAGACACCTATTAGCTGTGAGACCCTGGGAAAGTTATTTTACCTCTGTTTGCTTCAATATCCTCAAGTGTAAATAATAATAATAATAATAATAATAATAATAATAATAATAACAATACCTGCCTCCCAGGTAGTTTGTGAGTACCATACAACATAATAGTTGTTTAAAAAACACATAGCACTGTGCCTGGCACATAGTATTGCCATGTTGTTATTTATTTCTTTCCCTCCCCCATTTCTGGTACGAGACTTGATACAAAACTCTTTCTAATATAACAAAACAGGATCAAGAGATAACGACCATTACTTGGTATTCAAGCTTTTTTCTTTATCATACATTATGTGTCTTAAAAAGACTAGCACTTTCATAAAATCCTCATTCCTGTTGCCTCCTTGTAACAGGGCAGTGACCCTGAGTTTCTAAACTGATAAAACTGAAGCTTTTGTAGGTCTTGCCTTCTTGGATCCATTATCAAAAGACCAATGTGACAAAATTTCAAGGGACAGTATTTCTGGATAATTAATTAATTGACTGATCAAGTTGTTAAACTGGTCAAATAATTCTATAATCAAAGACTCTGAACTCACTTGGCATAGATCCATAAATACAAGTTGGGGAGTTCATTATTTAGTTCTTCCCTTGAATACCCCAAGACATCTCTAATTGGTAAATACATAAGACCAAGAGCCATTTTATGGCTTTTTTTGTATTGAGGATTTCTTTATTGTGTTTTCCAGTAGACAAAAAGAAATAAAGATTTTCTTATAAGAAAAAAAAAGGGATCAAAAGGACATTTTGTAATTTAACCAGTATTAAGTAGCAAATAAATTCTAGTGTTCAAAAAACTTGTGAATTTTGCATTTGAATTTAAATTTCATAAACATACAAGATTAATGAATTACAGTAGAAAAAGACATCAACATTAGAAAGCACCTTTTCCATAGAAAGTCATTTATGAAAAGTTTTTTTTTTAATGTTGCTTAAGGAAAACACAGTAAGGTTATTTAAGAAAGGTCATTTAAGGAAGAAATGAGACATTTATTCACATTGAATTCTTACTACAAATGAAACTAGAATACATTTTAAAAAGCCATTTCCCTTAAAGATTCTGTACATGAAGAGTCTAGAGTCTATACATAAAGGAATTATCTGAAGTGGGCTCACATTCCACTGAAATATAAGAAGAAACATAATTTCTTGGGCATCTAATTTGGTAGTGTTCACTTTGAGATTAAATAAACAAACCACTGTGAAGACAATAGTAATTTATGTACCAGCATCCACTGCAGATCTATGAAGTAGAGATTCTACACAGAGCTTGACAAGAGCTTCCAAAAAAAGTTCTTCTGTATCAAGATATTCATTAATTTTAATGCAAAAGTTATCACAGGAGAAAGAGGAATATGATGGAAAACATGATTTGAAATCAAAGAATGAAACAGGCTAAAGACTTGTAGACTGCCCAAATCTGTCATACCTGAATAACATGAAAACTTCAATGTAAAGGTGTTAGATCTGGTAAACGTGAAGAATCACACAAAATAAATGAATATTTCTTAATGGACATTAAACTTAAATGGGTGCAGATATAACAACTATTTCAAAAATGGCTGGGTCTGGGCAGTATGAAAATCAACTAGGAGAGCAAAGGTAAAAATAAATACCAAAGTAGAATGTAGAATGAGAAGATCTTTTCTTCAACTGTCACAATGCCAATCTGGCCTAGTTAAATAAGCTGTTGGGTACAACAAATGGAAAAGGAAACTGAATTCTATTATTTCTAAGAGAAATTTAACCCATACAAAATAATTACCACACTGGTAAAGCTGACAGAGTATAGATACTGCTACATCCAAGAAACACTTATTATTTTTTTTTGCCAAATAGAATGTTATGACAAAACAACCAAGAACAATATTAATTTAGGTATTATCTCATTTATAAAATGTTTCAGGGAAGGTGACATTAGCAATATCATCCCATGATAGTCAAAAGCATTTGAGCAGGGGGCAGCTAAGTGGCTCAGTGTATAGAAGGTCAGGCCTAGCTAGAGATAGGAGGTCCTGGGTTCAAATCTAACCTCAAATACTTACTAGCTGTGTGACTCTAGACAAGTCACTTAACCCCAATTGCCTAACCCTTACAACTCTTCTGCCTGAGAACTGATAGTATCAATGCTAAGAGAGAATGTAAGAGTTTTTTAAAATGATATTTGAATAGAAAATGAGGCTTCAGAAAACCTGGCATGAGAACTAATTTAGCCAAATCATCCACATGGCATCTGTTAATTCAGTAGGGTAATAAAGAGATATAAATGAAAGACAGTGAAAGTGCTTCCATAAGAAAAGCTTAAGTAGATGGAGTATGCCTCCTACTGAAGTTTTAATACAAGATGTAGGGGATATGAGAAAATTGGGACATTAATACACTGTTAGAGGAACTGTAAACTGAAGCAACCATTTCAGAGAACAATAAGGAACTATACTCAAAGGGCCATAAAACTATGCATACCCTTTGACCCAGCAATACTACCACTGGACCTGGATCCCCAAAAGATCAGAGATCAGAGATAAAGATAAAGAATTTACTTGTACAAAAATATTTTATAAGCTTTTTTGTTAGCAGCAAAGATTGGAAACTGAAGGGTTGTCCATCACTGGGGAAATGAATGAACAAATTCTGGTATATGGTTATAATGGAATACTATTGTACCATAAGAAATAATAAGCAGGGTGAGTTCAGAAACATCTGCAAAGACTTGTATGAACTGATGCAAAGTGAAATGAACAGAACCAGGAGAACAAATTATACAATAACAGAAATATTATATGATGATCAACTGTGAAGGATTAAACTATTATCAGCAAAGCAAGTTCCCAAGATATCCACAAGGGATCCATGATGAAAAATGCTATCCACAGCCAAAGAAGAAGCTGTTGGAATCTGACTGCAGATCAAAGCATGTCATCTTCTAATTCATTTTCTTTATGGACTTTTTATTGTATGTGAGATATGCCACAGCATAAGCAATATGAAAATATTTTTTACATGAAGACACAGGTATAATATATATCAGATTATTTATCACTTTGGGGAGGAAAAATGGAGGAGTAGAAAATAGTTGTCAATTTTTTTTCCTACATATAGCTGAAAAAATAAATATACAAACAAACAAAAAAGCACCAACCTGTAAATAACAATTATAAAGGAAAAGAGGTCATCAGTATGATTTGGTGGAAGGACTCACATTGATAAAACCAATGGTAATAGGATTCCTAAGGTTCTAATTAAAAATATATATATATATTAAAATGGCTGATCACAATGTATTAGTTGGATAGAGCAGCAAGCAAAGGAAGAATTGAATTTATATATTGGAAGAGTAGAGTAGGATTGGGGTTGGAGATAATGATAAGGGTGATTAGTATGTTCTGTTGAAGTGAGGAAATGTGGCAAGGAAATGACAGAGTTGCAGATATTGGAGTTGGAACAGTTCTAAGTGATTATAAAATTTAAGTTGTAGTTATGCCAGTGAGACAATCTTATTGAATAAAAAGGGACAATTAGAATTCTGTGGTTGAGGAAACACGGGTTCAGGATGTTGGAAGGATAATCAAGATGGATATTGAAGTCACTTAGGGATTATGAGTAGGGATAAAGTGGAGAAAAAGAGCATGAACCTGATGCTGAAGTCAAGATACTGGATTTGTAGTGTTGTAAGGGATTTTACCAGGAACAGGAAATCCTGAAAACCATGAACTCTGCAAGGCAAACCAGGAAGTCCTGGAAAGCAAGAGGGATTCCAGAACTTTGGGGAAGAGAGACTGTTGCTTTTCCCTAACAGTCAGGAGAGTGCCCAGAACTTTTTCAGTCTGGTTATTTGGGGGTGGATCCAGAGAGCCTAGTGATTCCCTCTCCTTTGGGCTTTCCTTGAGACTCTGCCTAACTCTGCTTCTGCTGAGGAGTGGATGTTCAACAGAACTGCTGATGACTTCCTAAGACCTAAGCCTAAGTCCTAAGATCTTCCTAAGACCTAAGACCTAAGCCCTGAGACCACTGATTGACCTAAAGAAGGACTGCACTTGTGTGAGATCTACTTTGACCTCGTTCTTGCCCCCACCAAACCCTCCCTAATCTCAATTATAAATTTAAGGAGTTAGTTTAGAATAGTTATAAAAAGTTATAAGAGTTTTAATTTCTGTTTGGGGGTAAAAGTTAGTTATTCCCTGATTCCCTTTCCTTTCTCCCTTTAGTTTAATAAACCTGTTATTTTGTTATATATTTTTGGTTTTGATCCCTTATTCTAACTCACCTATTTCAATAGCAAGGGACATAAAAAGAAAAAAAAAAAGATGTTCCCTGCCCTCCAGGAGCTTATAATCTTTTTGAAGAGACAAGATCCATCAAAAATAAATAACAATAGGGTTCCTGTTATGAGAGTACTATATAGACAACAAAACACTAAATACAATGCAAATGGATCTGAGATCACATTGATATGGTCACACTGATATTAATGAAACATATTGCAACCCATTCATAACTGGACATATTGCATTCCTCTTGTTCATATACTCCCACACTTGCCACAGGGAGTCCTTCTACTGTAATGAAGCTTCTTTTAATTTCTCTTGATATTAGAGGAACTGGTGAAAATACATAGCTCTTACAGATATGAGGTTAAAATACTTCCTTCTGTTAACATGCATTAGAAAGCTGCATGAGGGTCACAATCACTAACTTCAATGGTTGTATTTACCTTTTTTTCCATTTTAAGATGGTTTATTGTGAAGTGATTGATGTGTCAGGATAAATGTATCACTAATTTTTTAAAAAGTCATGCAACTTTCAATTAGCTTCAATGTAAATGGATACTTTTAAACCTCAACTAATCCTTTACTGCTAACCAGTCATTGATGCTTTCTTTTTTTAATAGCTGTGCTGATTTTTTTCTACTTCCCTTCATCTCCAGGCCAACTCACCCCACTCTCCAACTTTTATGAGATTACAAACATACTCATCTTCCTACAACCTCAAAGTTTCTCTGCATCTTCATCCATTCTCTCCTTATCACTTCATTGGAGGGAAGAAAACATGGCCCTGCTCCCTTCCAAGTTTATTATTTGCACTTGTGGCCTTACATTCATCCCCTTCCAATACCTCTAGGATCTTGCTATATCAATGGTTCATTCCTGAGGCACACCAATATAGTAGATAGAAGATTAGTTTTATTCTAAAATTATCTTATGCCTATTCATATTTTCAGGACCTAGCACAGTGCTCCATACACAGCAATTGATAAACACAAATTGAATTACATTATTTAGTTTGTCTTTGAATATTAAAAGTATAATGAAAGGAGAAAATATTTCAAATAGAAAGAGGAAAAGCATGAATATTGATAGCAACTGGAGATTCATGTGAAAGACACCTATATATGTATTGTATTTCTTTTAATCTTACTTTCTGTGGTAAATATAGTGAATAATTACTCTCCTATATTATTTTAATGAATAGTTTTGTATAGGAAAAACAATACAGATGGGGTGGAGTAGTGGGAAGAACTCTGGATTTATAATTTAGTTCCCTTCTGTTTCTGCTGTTAATTAGCCATGAGACCTTTGACAAGTGTATATATTCTGTGTGTTTCTTCATGCCTCTATTGATGGAGTTATATCATGAAGGTGTCACTCTTTCCTCTGAGTAGGGACAGGGTAGGAAGGAATGTAATTTGGGGAGTCAATAAATTAAACTTATCCTTCAGTTATGACTTGGCCATCGATTCCCACTTTTTTCTTGAAAAGCTCTCTAGGAGCTTAGTACAATATAAACATAGCTCGAATAAAGATGACTTGACTTATACCCTTTCACAATAATGCTGTTAAGGTTATGTATCCAAGTCCAAATGTGAAGCAACAAATTCATTTCAAAAGGCAAATGGTGCAAAATGCCTGATATAAAGAAAACACTGTTAGATACTGGGGTGAAAAAGGTGAGCTCCAACATAGTTACTGTCATCAAGAAGTTCATAGTTTAGAGCTGAAGGGGGAGAGGAGGAGAATGTAACAGGCATATAACTAAGTAAGAAACATACTGTAGAGTATGAAAAAGCCAAAAGAGAGAGCCTGAAAAATAAAAGCTGTCTTTTCTTTTTTCTTTTTCCTTTCTCTTTTCTTTCCTTTCTTTTTCTTTTCTTTCCTTTTTCCTTTCCTTTCCTTTCCTTTCCTTTCCTTTCCTTTCCTTTCCTTTCCTTTCCTTTCCTTTCCTTTCCTTTCCTTTCCTTTCCTTTCCTTTCCTTTCCTTTCCTTTCCTTTCCTTTCCTTTCCTTTCCTTTCCTTTCCTTTCCCTTCCTTTCCCTTCCTTTCCCTTCCTTTCCCTTCCTTTCCCTTCCTTTCCCTTCCTTTCCTTTCCTTTCCTTTCCTTTCCTTTCCTTTCCTTTCCTTTCCTTTCCTTTCCTTTCCTTTCCTTTCCTTTCCTTTCCTTTCCTTTCCTTTCCTTTCCTTTCCTTTCCTTTTTCCTTCTTTCCTTTTTTCCCCTTTTCTTTAGTTTTCTTTTCTCACTAACCTTTTGTCTTAGAATCAATACTAAGTATCAGTTCTAAGATAGAAGAGTGGTAAGGGCTAGGAAATTGGGGTTCAGTGACTTAACCAGAGTGACACAGCTAGGAAATATCTACCTAGCTGCCCCCAAAGGGAAAGTTTTCTAAATACATTTGGAGAGAATGAACAATTGTACTTGTAGTAGGGCAAGGACAGTTTCATGGAAAAGGCTTGAAGGAAGGTTGAGATCTCAAGTGAGTGAGAGAAATAAAGAAGAGCTGTTCAATGCAAGAACATGGAGAGAAAATTGTTTTGCATGGTCAGAAGGGGAACACACATGGGGGGAAATGTAGGGAAAGAGAGAAAGAGTTGAGAGAAGAGAGAGGGAGAAGAGATTGACCTTCCCCTCTCTTCCTTTTGGGAGAAGGTAACCCAGTCTTGTCTCCTGAGAGAATGGTTCTGGGACATGGGGCATCATAGCTAGAGGGATAAGCTTTGGTAAGATGACACACTGCCTCCCTTTTGGTCCCAGAGACTGTTGAGAGGCAGGATGGACTCTTCTGCCTCTGGATCTCTCAAGTATACCAACCGCCACTCCCCACCCCAAACCTTGGATTACTCCACAGCCCAGGAGAGATGGTTGCTCCTTGGGTCTGGTTGTTTGAATCACTGGAATCCTGGACTAACCCTTCTTTTTGGGGAGAGGTATGTTCTCCCCAAATCTTCATCCCCCTTTCCTAGTATTAGAAATTAGCCAGACCTAATTCTAAGTAGTAGATAATTTATTTGGGTTTTCACACAGGGAAGGAGAGGTAAGGGTGTCAGGTAAGGGAAGTGGGTGAGCAGGAAACCCACTTGACTTGTCCCCTCTGGCAAACTGACCCCACTCCCCAATGTCTGGGGGTTTCAAGGCTCTAGGCCTTGATCCCTCTTCTGGCCAGATGCTGGTTTGGTCCCTACTCCTGAGCTGACTAGCTTGAGTACTGGAGTCCAGGAACAAGTTAGGGGGGAGAGATGGAGAATGAGATCTTTGAGAAAAGGAATCCCAGTGGATGGCTTTTCCATGTCCCTGTCCACAATATTCACTGATGACTGAGCTGTTGTTGAGAACTGATTGAGAGATATCCAGGGGTTCATAGGGAAACAATTGATCTCCAGAGAGAACCAAGCTTCTTCCTAGCTTGAGAGAGCTGTTTCTTCCCCCTGGCTCCTAGCTGGAACAACTGACAGAGTGATTGCCAGTTGCAGTTCTCCAAGCTTCTGATTCTCTGACTGGAATCTTGAGTTTTTTCCTTGCACCTCCTCTGCTCTCTCTCTCTCTGCAGCTGATTTCTGTCAGAGATTTCTCCTTGCCCAAATTGGATAAATTCCTCTCTTATAAAATACAACTCATGAGATTAAGAGTCTGAAATTAGTCTTTTTCTGCTGGAACACAGGATACCTGAAAGCAAGTATTGTGAAATAAGCATAGTGAATATTCACTGGTCTCACTCTAGAGGAGTAAATGTAAGGTATTTCAGCAGCAAGGCACTAGCAATAGAGATGACCTAGAGAAAGGACTCCTGAAGGAAGAAGGATATAAACTGAATGTTGAAAGGAGCCAAAAAAAAAAAAAACCTAAAGGATGAATAAGAGTCTTCCAGGCATGAGAGAAAGCCAGTGAAAAAACATGGAGCTGGCAGATGGAGTAGGGGTGTGCTAGAGCCAGCTTTATAGATTCCAGAGAGCTGGTTGTTAAAATTTCCAGTGTGGGCATTTGCACTTGAGAAATTGTCAAATGCAATGCTACAAATCAGGGCTTAATTAATCATTTTGATGGTTATGTAGACCTAAGAATAATGTGGATTAAACTTAATAGTAGGTCATTGGCACTTTTTTTTCCCAGGGAGCTGGTTATAAAACATTCATCAGCACACTGTTGAGATGGGGTATTATATGTGAGAATTAGGAAAAGCCCAGTTTAGCTGCATTGTAGAACACATTGAAGGCCATCAAGTATAAGGCAAGGCAGGGAGAAAGTATTATTAGTATTATTACATAGTTCAGAAGAGAGAAGATAAAAATTTGATGTAGAGTAGTGGTTTTGGGAATGGAGAAGAGAAGAAGGATGAGAAAGATGCACGGGTATAATTTACATGACTTGACAACTATTGCACCGTAATATTTTTCCATTGGTAGCTTATTTTAACACATTTAGCATTAGAGATTTTTTTTTACTTCTTAACTACTTCCTGTAATGTTATTTCATCTAAAATGTTTTCTCAATATTCTTCTTCAAGAATAATTTTGATTTTTACAAACACCAACAAACATTTTCTAAATACAAACAAGAACAGAAAAATAAGACTATATATAAACCTGTTGATCTCTGTTGACTTGGATTTCTAAAACATATATCTTAAATTTAAAATGGAAGTATCAGAACTACCTTGCCTTTCTGTCTCCTCTAGGATTTCCTCCAGGTTTTTCCTGTATATATTTTTTAAATGTTCTGTTGATATTGTTTTTACATTTTCATTACTCCCTCTTTCTTGTCTATAACTCTCCCCTGTTCCAAATAGAAACCCTTCCTTTTGATTATATTTTTGTGGATGTTAGGTGGAATTTGCCAGTATATGAATTGGGGTTCAACAATAATTACCAACTTTGCTTTGCAGCAATGATACAGAATTTAATGTCTGACTAGCACATCAAACTCTTTGTAAAGGTGATCCAACAAATAGGCAACATCAGCCAGAGTTTTGAGTGTCTCTCTATGCTTCCTCACATAAAAGAAATATTAATTTTCTCCCTTCAGCAATATAAACTAAAATTTCAAAAATATTATATGATGAAGTTGCTATTATTATAAAGATGCTTTCAGATGGCATGTAATTACTGGGCAGGGTAATTCATTTCACTACCTAGAATAGCTTGGGCTAATTGCATTTATTTATGTTTTATACTTGTACTGTTCCAGCCAACAGTCGATGATATATAGTCATAATGAATATATTGTTTCCTAGGAGTTGTTCTGGGTTTTCATCTAAATTTGGATGATGCTATTTAGCTGTAATGGGAACTGTCCTGTGCACTTACACCTCCATGGTAAAAGAACGCTTTGATCTTCCCAGAAGTTTAATTGCATTTCATGGAATGGTTCCTCTTCGCAATTAGGTCTAAGGTTTGGATGCCACTGAGTTTTGCCTTTCATGTCCTCTCATTCATTTTAGTGGTGAATTTTCTGTTTCCTCTATGTAGGCTTTTATCCTAGCTTCTGGTAACAATTACCTTGGAGTAGCCACACACTTTTATCTGATTAAACAAGGTTCTCTAATCACCCTTGAAATGTTTTGGCAAGTTTGCCTTTGATTATTTTCATTGTTCCTTCCTTTTGGTGACCATTAATGGAAGGATTTGGACTAAGATGCTGTCATATCTTTTGTTGGGCACAGTTAGCTAGGAAGCCCGTCATCACTGATAGTGTAAATACAGTCAAGAGTCCCAGCTAGTTAAGCCAGGAGTGTGATATTCAAGCTTCAGTGGAATTCTTTAGGTCCATCCCTTTGAATAGTGGAAATAAATATTTTATCACCATAAGTAGCAGTTATGATTTCAAAGGAAGAAAAGCAAAAGCCTTTCCAAATGGCAGCCTGCCTCTGGGTTGAGCTTCCAGTCTTTCAGTCTGCAGCACCCCAAGGACTCAGTTAATATTAGCATCCTGGCTGGGTGAGGCTCTGTACATGGAAGGAGGTGCCTTGAGAATAAGAATGCTGCCAAAGAAATCGAGCTTGTGTGCAGCATTTAGCTCTCTCCACAAATGTGAATCAATTCTATTAAGGAAGTGTGGTCTAATGGTTGGAGGAGAGCCAAGAGTTTCATTAGTAATTCCAAATACAGATACAATTCTAAATTGAGATTCAATAGTCTTAAATAGAAATTCCCAGTCAATGACTGATTAGCTGAATAACACTGAGCATAAAGCTTTTCTCTGTGTCAGTTTCTTTACCTCAGAAATGGCCAAGTCTCGTGATAACCTGCTATCCAATTTAATGTTACAAATATGTAATTTGGCTCAAGGAGGCTTGTAGCTTAATGGATTAAAAGCTGGATGTGGAGCCAGGGAGACCTGGGCTCCAACCCCTCCTTCCTGTTATGTGATCATGGGCACACTCTAGTGAAGTGATCCTTTTCAGCCCCCAACCTCCTACCCTGGGACCCCACTGTTTTGATCAGTAGTGGCTTAAGCCATCTCCTACTTCTGGTCTAGATCCAGTTACACTTTATTTTTACTTCCTGAACATTTTCTCATCAAAAAACCAATACATAGGCATTTATTAAATGACTACTATATTTCAGTCACTATGCTAGGTGTTGGGAAAAGCAATGAAAATTTGAAAATGCATGGGAAAAATGAGATATCTTTTTGAGGGGCTCAGGCTTCCCCTTTGTACCTCAGGCATTGTGACACAGAGGAAGAATTGGTGGATATGGAGTCAAAGGAACCAAGTTCAAATCCCAGCTCTGCTACTTACCAACTATATGACCTTGGGCAAGTCAATTGATCTCTTTAGGTCTTACTATTTTCTTATATAAATTGATAGGACTAGACTATATGATACTTGAGATCTCTTCCACCTCTAAATCCAAGATTTTGAATACAAGTCTTTTTAGTTTCCCAAATCCACCCTCAAAATGTTGAGAATACACTCAGATGATATCATCTCACAGCCATCAGACTGACTAAAATGACAAAAGGGAAAAATGCCAAATGTTGGAGGGGATGTGGAAAAATGAGAACACTAATACACTATTGGTGGAGCTGTGAATTGATCCAATCATTTTGGAGAACAATTCTGATCTACAACCAGAGAGGTATAAAACTGCATATATTTTTAGACCCAAATATTGCTGGGTCTGTTTCCCAAGGAGATCAGGGAAAAAAGAAAAGAGCCCATATATTCCAAAATATTTATAAGAGCTTTTGTTGTGGTGGAAAAGAATTAGAAATTGAGGGGATGCCCATTAATTGGGGAATGGCTGAAAAAACTGTGGTACATGATGGTGATGGAATACTACTGCATCATAAGAAGTGATGAATAGGCTATTATTAAAAAAATCTTGGAAAGAACTACATGGTATAATGAACACTGAAATGAGTAAAACTAAGAAAGCATTATACATAACTACAGAATTAATCCTGGAACAATACATTGTGAATATTACCTCCATAGATATGAACTGAAAGGTGAAAATATGAAATTTACCTGGATGTGTCAGTCTTCCATACAATACCTCCTGTGATGCCAGGAGGCTGAGGAGGGGCTAAGACATTTGTGGATAGGATTTATGATGTTGATATAAAGCAGAATAAGCTTAAGACATGATTTCATTTATGTATAATCTTTTCTTTTGTATATGGAAATACTTATTTTATTTCATTTTGAAAAATTTGGAATAAATAAATAAAATAGAAGGTACTGAGATGTCCAGAGCAGCATCATGGAAGTAGTCCCATAAGCTTGTTCTCCAAATTTACTGTATTAGGTGGTGAAATGGTTCAGATTTCTAGAAGCAACATGCTACCTGTAGGCAGCGATGTGCTGGCAAATGTTTAACAATGTTTTATATAATAATAATAAATAATAATAAAAATGTTTTATATAAACAGATAGATGTGTGTGTGCATAGACATTGTGTATATATATACATGTAAATATACATAAATTTAGTATTTAAAATGAGTGTACATCATCTTATTTGAGTTTCACAAGGAATTCTTTGAGACTAAGAACTAGAAACAGCTATGTGATGCAGTGGTTAGAACCCTGGACTTTGAGAAAGGAAGACCTGAGTTCAAATCCAATCTCAGACACTATCTTCTCTTGGGCAAGTAACTTCACTTCAACACTTTACGAATCTTAAAGTATTACATAAATGCTGGTTATAATTATTATTAAGAGACAACCATGGCTCAGGTAAGAGCACTGGGTTGGGAGTCAGGAAGACTAGAGTTCAAACAATTCCTAGCTGTGTGACCCTGGGCAAGTTGCTTAATATCTGATTACCCAGCAAAAGGATTCACTGGATCCCCTGGAGAAGAAAATGGCAAACTACTCTGTTAAATTTGCCAAGAAAACCCCATAGATACTATGGTCCATGGGTTACAAGGAGTTAGACACAATGGAACAAAATTATTGTCATCACTCCATATGTATAGAGAGATATTGATATATATCTTTACATACACACATATCAGCACACTTTTAAGTTTCACCTGTGCTAACGATTTCTCCATCAATTGCTTAGGTCTAGACCATTAATGAAACAATCAAGCTCTGATTTGTACCCCTTGTTCATTTTTAAGGTATAAATGCTCACATTGAAAATTTAGCAATCAGCTGTCTGGAGGCCACACAGTTAGCTCTTGTACAACACTCCCTCCAAGTACTTCCCCTCCCTTTTTCACTTCTGGCACCATAATCAACTCAACTTTGTTGACACTTCCTCAATCTATTATCTCCTGTGCTTGTACCCATCAACTCCTGAACTATTTAAACCAAAATATCCCTCTTTGGGTACCATTTCCTCATGTTATCACCCTAACACCACCCTCTTTTAGAATGTAAGCTTCTCTTCTTGTTTGCATTTTTATCTCTAACCTTTAGCAGAGTTCTCGGCAGATGGGAAACACTTAATAAATGTTTCTTCATTCATCCTGAGCCTCAATTTGCTCATCAACAATTGGGAGCAATAATAATAATAACTAGCATTTATATTGTACCTGGCTGTCTCTAGTTCTTAGCCTCACAGAATTGCTTATGAAACTCCAATGAGACAATGTGTATTGATCACTTTGCCACCTTTAAAGTGATAAATAAATGTCATTTATTATTGATATTGTTATTAATGAAGACTTTGAGAGTATCAGATCTTTATAGATATAAAAAGGGGAACACTGTGTGAAATTTGATGGATAAAAATATTTAAACCAAATCAAATATAAAGAACAAAAGACCTTCAATAGTTTCCCAATCAACTAAAGGGAGAAGTCATCTACTCCCCCTGCCTCAGAAGCTCAAAAACCCCCTCAAACAAACCCCTTTGACAGTTTCTCAAAGTAAGACAACTAGTAACGGTTGAAGCCCTTTTTTTCCTGCTGGTGGGATGTTTGAACCTCAACTAACTTTCAATCCCACTCCCCAGGTCCATTCTCCTCATTGCTTTCCCCCAATATCTGGTTCTGCTGGACCTTAATAAGAATGCATGATGGGGAAGAGGGTTCCCTATTATTTTCAGTATCTGAGCAGGGCACCCAGTTCAACTCAGGGCCCAGCACACCTGACCTATTTCCACCATCTTCCCCAACTTCTCTTCCATTCTTTATCTCCTCTTCATTAACCTAGCTTGCTGTACTTTCCTGTCAGAAGTTCCTTGTTTCCTTGTACTGGACTTTTGCTTTTCTCAACCCTCTTAAGTTTGTGTATTAAGACACACCTATATTCAATTTCTCCAGAGCTGAGGAGGAGAGGTAGAATTATTAGAGTCTGGAAGTAGCAATAAAAAACTAAAGGTTGGATTTCTATTCAGTAATGTCTCCAAAACAAAGATATGTATGGCTCCACATTGAGTTTCTTCATTAAAAAATAGCAATTTTACAGGTATCTCATACATTAAAAACAATAAATAGCCCATAATGATTGGGATATGTATAATGAGCACAATGACATTATTTTCACTTAAAATTTTTAAAGCAAGTCCTCCTAAAGTGCCAACAAGATTAAGAAAACCAAACATAACTCATGGCCTGAGGATAACCCTGGTAGTTTTATTAACATGAGTGAAACTTTTCATTTTTTCAATTCCATAAAGCTCATTTTGGACCAACCAAAACAAGGTGGAACCCTAACTGACAATGAGTTTCTTATAACTCCAAGGTTATGGTCCCTCCACAAAAATCAACTCAAATAAGACTCAACAGCTATGACCAGGCCACCAAGGTTGCATGTTTTTCATACTTTGGGCCATGTTATTGTTTCACCAAGGAATGAAGATGTCCTTGACCCAGTTTATCACTGACAAAATATATTTCTGTATGCATGTGTGTCATATCAAAAGAAAAATAAGTTTGACAAGGACAGAGAGCTAATAACTAGCACAGTCAATCTCTCAGAAAATGGCAAGTTAAAAAAATAAAAAGGAAATGAGCAACATTCCCTTTTGAGAATGAGCAACCTTACCTCCAATATTAAATACCCAATGCAATTAGTGCCTGCCATTACAGTCTGCCCTATTAACCTAGACAGTAGAACTATACTAAGAAAAGTTCAGAGTCTAAAAGCTAATCAGGAGAAATATCACTAAGCACCAGGGTCAGTTAATTAACAGCAAAGTCATCTATTCCACAGATTAAGTCAGATTCTTCCTTTTGACCTCACTTAATTGTTGCTTTTAAAGACCACTGGCAAAGCATTGGGCCTTCTATGAAAGTACATGGAAATCGGCTTTTCTTATAAACTAAAATCACATCTTAACAGCTTTTCATCATGGTTCAGCTAGATCACCAGTTCTTGTTGGTCAGTTCATACACCATCCCCCTTGGATTTCAGACACATTGGGTGAAGGAGTTAGGGTAGGAGTAGAAAGTGATGCAATGTGCCTAGTTATCATTTCATGTTTGGATGAAGCACATGGCTCCTTTTAGTTCTTGTTTCGGAGTTGGGACCAACTCTGATTTCAGAATTGCAATGTTAATATTGAGTGGAACTTTTCAGTATTTTGCTCACAGCTGGATCTGGCCCTCACTTATTGGATTTCCTTGGATGGCCAAGTGAAAAGATATTAGGAAGAGTTCCTGGTTCTCTGAGTAACAGCCAAAGTAAGGCGTTCTCTTACTGCAATCTGATTTTATGATCTCATACCAGTCAGCCTTCTTTACTACTAAATTAAATATCATTTACATCAAACATAGTTCATAACCTCTGTTTTGTATATGTGATTAATTTCAAATACAAATGTAAGTAATGTTTCATTTTTTCTTCTTCTCCATTATGAGATCTATAAATAAGATAATCTTCTTAAATTCTGAAAGGATGGAAGAATTCTCTCTTCAGTGCTCATATTCAATCACCATGATTCTTACATGAACTATAAAACACAGGCCATAATTTCTCACATAAAGGCAATGATTAAAGGGATAATACCCTTTAAATTTAAAAATAAACAGAGGCATAGTCAAATTCAGTAATGCTGCTCTGATACACACTCAAAACTTCAATGTTCAAAAATCATTAATGCTGATTGGAATAGGTGCTTTTCAAACCATAATATCTTCTGTCATTGTCATCAACACTGCCATGATATAGTGGAAAGCATGCTGGATTTAGAGTTAAGTGAGACTTTGCTTCCAATTTTTTCTCATATTAATTAAAGTATATGTACATAAAATATAACATTTACGTAAGTCTACATAATATATATGTAGATCTTGGGTGTGTACATCTATTATTTATACATAGATATAGTAACTATTTTTAGCTAAAAACCCTGATCCTAGTTGATCCAAAAGGCATTTTTAAGAACGTATTTTCAAGTCACCATGCTAGGTGCTGAGGAAACAAAGATATAAATACAAAAATGAAAAACAATCACTTTTCTCAAAGAGCAAACATTCTATTTCATTTAAGAGACTGGCTGTCATTTTAGGGGCAAATAAAGTATCATTTTTGTTCTGAATAACAAAACACATGGTCACTCTTTTCACTAATAATATCATTACTGGAAAATACCACATAAAGGTCATACTCTCTGAATAGATTTATATTAGGAGAAAAGACTCATATTTACCCTAATTATTTTTCACCACTGCTACTAAAATGTTATACTGTATATGAGTTTTTATGTAAACTACTTCCATTATTCTTCTCAAAATGCAAGCTATTTATTAATCCTAAAGGTACTGAATGCCTGGGTTCTGGGACAGAATACAATGTACCAAAATATAAAAAAATAATCAGATCTATCCATCAAGAGTAGGATTATTCAGTGACCTAAGGACTAGCACTTATTAATTGACTTGACCTTCAGCTAATCAACACTTCTGGAAACACTAATATACCTGGATGGTTTCATACTCTCAATTTAAACAGGTGTTTCTCATTAACATCAATGGATGACGTAAGCCTAGGTAGGTGATACATTTCTAGGGCAACTGACATGTTGATTGGACCAGAGGATGCTTATGCAAAAATATGATAATTACACTATAGTTTTGTGCAAGGTAATATATATTTCCCCTTGATTTCTCTACTTGCCCTTTGATTGGTCTAACCAAGCTTCTCATTTTCACCTTTATTTGAAGGAAAGGAAGGCAGGGAAGTGTTAAAGACAATCTCAAGGAAGAAGAAATCATGTACAGGTGTATAATTGGAGATCTGTTATCCTAAAAACTACATTTCCCAGGAGCTCACTGACTTCCTGCCATTACATGCTGACAAAGACAGAGGGATATATTGGGTGAGGTTCCTGGACTCTCTCTCTTTGCTTCCTGTCACAACTGTGGTGAAATGGAGTTTTTGAATAATAGATCAGCCAAAAGCATGTGGTTTTATTTTGTTACCTTTTTATTCCTTTATTTCTAATGATTATTAATAAATCTTATAAAATATATTTATTTTAAATTTTTACACAGGAAACAAGGCAATTATCAATAAGGCCATATTGAGGACCTTGAGACTATGACTCTGCCTATGAATGTTTATATCCTAGTTAGGAATCCTTCTTTCCTTATTCCTTATAAGTGGGCAAAAGAGATGCTAAGGAGCAGTCTAAAGATTTCTTGTTGATCTGAAATCTCTGGATTAGCATAAGCATTTTCCATCCTTCTGTTTCTGTTGCTTTTGAATTTCTTTTTCTTGAGTTGAATCAACAGAAAGAAGAGGAAAAACCAAAGCATAAGGACCATCCAGGATTTCTTTGTTCTTGATCTAGGAGTCAACATCAGGAAAATCCACATATACCTAACAACCAAATAAAACCAAAATTGGCTAGCCTGATAGTGACTGACAACTTAGGCAGTGCATGGCACTGGTCCTAATTTCTTGTACAACTTGCAGGAATGTAGTGAGAAAGAAGAAACAGTGGTCTTCTTGTCCCCGTTGTCTGTATTCCACCTTTTTTCTGTGTCATCATTAGTATAGTAATTTTATATTGAGCCCAGGCTCTGAGTGTGATTTTACTACCTTTTAGCCATACTTCATCTGCATCAGTTTCCTTAGATGAAAGTCATATCTCACTACAGTGGTCTCCCAACTTTTTGGATCACTCATCCCCATCACTATTTTTAGCACATATATCCCAATATATGTATATTTGTTTATTTATAAATTATATGCAGGTACTATTTGTATTAATTGTGTACATTATAAAACTTAACCAAAATGATATATTTAAAATATTGATATATAGATAACATAATATTCAATCATAGTGCTAATAATGAATCACTGGAGTTTATTTAATAGAGAATTAACATATTCATATATGCATCATAGGAATATTACTTTAGCAGCTATTTGGAATTAAGGAAGGATGCGAGGGAGGGAAGGAAGAAAGTGGAGAAAGGGAAAGAAGGGAGGGAGAAAGAAAATATAGAAAGACTAAAGGAAAAAGAAAGAAAGGGAAAGGAAAATGGATGTAAGAAGGAAGGAAGAGAGGGGGAGGGAGGAAGAAAGAAAGGAAGGAAGGAATGGAGGGAAGGAAGAAAGGAGTGGAGGGAAGAAAGAAGGAAGGAAGAAAGGATGGAATGGAGGGACAGAAAGAAGGAAGGAAGGATGGAATGGAGGGAGATAAGAAGGGAGAAAGGGAGGGAATCAGGAAGGGAAGACAAAAGAAGAAAGGAAAAAGAAAAAATATATGGGTATTGGGAGCTGGTGGGTAGGGAAGGAAGGTAGAAGAATTTTGCCATTGATATTTTAGTAAAAACCTATTCACCTTTTTTGTGTTTACATCTGTTTTCACTCCAAAGCTCTAAGATGGAAGAAACAAATCCTTCCTGGTATAGCATTCAGCATCTCATAACATGTAGGCAGTCATTTAATAAATATGCTTCAGACAAGTGATTACAATAAAAAGCATCTTTTTGCTATGATTTAGCATTTTCTTCTCCTGCAAAATAGCTTCTTTCCTATAGGAACTTGGTTAATAGAACATCTGTACATTAATCAAGTACATAATTGATTCCTTCTTCCACACCACCCTTCCATTTTCCTTTGGAAAACTGCAGATCAGGCTACTCTTGTCCCCATATCTCCATGCAAGCATTATTTATTTCTTGATTGAAAACACAAAGTCATTTCTATTTATGAACATTTTCTTGTAATAAAACCTGGCATTTCTCATCACAACCATTTGCAGTCTACTCTTATAAAACTTAATGGATGTCAAAAATGTGCACAGTCTGAAAAATAAAGAGACAAAGAAGAAATCCTTTGTATGTCAATAAATGTCACCAAAAGGTCTTATCAAGCTAAGAATTCTCTTGGCCCTAGACTAGGAAGTGTGCCATTGGGATGGACTTTAACAACAAGAGTCTTGGGTGTTCTTGCAAATTTTCGTGGATTCCCAACTAGTAGATGCCCTTTGTTAGAAAACTTTATATCTATTGGTTTTAGGTAGATTAACTGGCCTAATTGGATCTAAGCTGCAAAAAACCCAAGGGGAGGGAGGGCAAGAGGAATGAAGAAGTGCACAGGCTTTCCATGTCTTCAAGTCATATACTCCTGGTTGACTGGTCTGCTTAGCCAAGCTGAAATGGTCCTATTGTCATGTTGGGCACATTAATTGGAGCACAGACCAATTTGCAAGAATGCTTTAGTGCCCTTTAAAAGGTGATTTAAAATTCAAAGTGATGGAAATGGTATAAAAGCATGCTGATCTGATCACTCACAGCATCTCTCTTGGTATTCTTCTATTTATCTCTTTTCATTGTTCAGACTTTAACAGTACGGCAAAAGGCTTAAGTGATTTCCAAGCAAAACATATTGTACCAATTCAAAAAGCACAACCCCTTCTTTTACAGGTAGGGAATTGAGGAGTTACAGATTTTCAAAGTGAGGTATATGGAAATTATTAAAAGAATACATGTTTATGGATTTTAATAAACTTGCCACATATGCAAAATAACATCATGTTTAAAGCTGTTTCTTGGAAGTAGAGGGCAGCTAAGTGGATCAGTGGATAGAGTGGTAGACTTGGCATTAGGAAGATGAGTTCAAATCCAGTCTCAGACACTTAACTGTGTGACCCTGGTGCTGGAAAAGAAAATGGCAAAAATCTCTGATATCTTTGCCAAGAAAACCCCAAATGTGATCACAAAAAAGTCTGAAATAGCTGACCAATGAAAAACTAGATGTAAACCATAGAAAGGAGGTAAAGGTAAGGAAGTAAACGACACCTTTTCAGATCAAAACTCAAATCTAGGACTTTTAGGAATTTAGATTATAGGCTGATAAAATGCAACAAAATAAGTCACTTGTCCAAATGCCTTCATTGGGACAGTTAGTACATTCAATTAGTGTGACCTTGATTTGATATATGCAGAAATTTTCATCTTGCTTTTTCATCATGGAATTAAGCATTTGCTTTGCATTACAGAATGGAACATACACTTTTTTATATTTTTTGATATAATATGGACTTCCTCTACACATTCTTCCATAGCTCACTCTATACTGAGTTAGTTTAACTCTTTAGCTCTCTTCTAGTATGACTAGAATATTACAAACCTGAAGTGGTTAGGTAGAACCACTCTGGCTCTGGAGTCAGGAAAACATGAGTTCCAAAATGGCCTTAGACACTCACCAGGTGTTTAATGCTGGGAAAGTCATTTAACCTCTTTTCTCTCAGTTTGATCAACTGGATGATGAGGATTATAAGAGTATCTACCTTCCATGCTCAATGTAAGTTTCAAATGAAATTATATTTATAAATATAACTAGTTCAATGCCTGGCACATACTTAATGCTATATAAATATTTCCTTCCCCTTTTCATTCCTTTTTATCAGTCAGAAACTTATGAGAAATTCAATATTCATAGATGAAAATGGGTTTGGAGATACTGTATCAGCCTAGATCAGTGTGCTCTTCACTTTCTTACCTGTACCTCCTTACCATGATTTATTTCTGGATTGTATTGTTGTCAGTCATTTCAAACTCTTGGACCCCATTTGGAGTTTTCTTGGCAAAAATATGAGTGGTTTATCCATTTCCTTCTCTAGCTCATTTTTCAGATGAGGAAACTGAGGCAAATAGTGTTAAGTGACTTATCCAGGGTCACAGAGCTGGTAAATGTCTGAGGCTGAATTTGAACTCATCTACCTGACTCCAGGACCAACATTCTATCCACTGTACCACCTAGCTGTCTCCTTACTTCTAGAAGACAGTTTTAATCTTAATGTTATTTTGCATATATGGTAAGTTTATTAAAATACATACACATGTGTCCCTTTAATAACTTCCATGGACAAGCCAGTCAGTGTTTGGGTTTGGATTAAGAGGTATAGGAATTGGACATATGAGATACTTTCTGTTAAGATTTCTAGGTTGCACAGTGGATAGAGCACCATATCTGGAGTCATGAAGATCTCAGTTCAAATCTCATCATATTAGCTATATGACCCTGGGTAAGTCAGTGGAAATTTGCTTCAATTTCACAAAGATTATATAAGATGTTGTTTATAAATCATTTTTCAAACCTTAAAACATTATACAAATGCTAGTTATTATTGTGGAGTGAAGCATAGACTCTTGAAAGGATGCACAGGATTAGGTGACATTTGGCAGCCTTATTGTTGGTGGGTGCCATTACAGCCCAATCAGCCATGAGCTGCCCAAGACACCAGATTTCCAAATATTTGACATAATGTGTTCCATAGGAGAGGCTCAGAGGTCTCAGCTTTCGGTGCACCAACTACCCCAAACTGGCATCTATGTCCTCGCCACAGGCCCTGGCTTGGACTCCTGGCCTCACTCTGGGCCCACACAGGTCAGGTTGCTTCTGCATAGATTGCCCAGTGCTGGAATTCTGGACCCCCTCTGTCTGCTCAGAAATAAGCATGGATGGCATAATGGAGAAGATGCAGGACTTGACCTTATGAACACTTGAGGACGCATTGTGAGACCATTGGGAAAGAGGCAATCAGTAGTCTAAACCAGGAGAAAAACAGATCTGCCAGAGAAACTGTTCCAAGGACAAGCATTACTTCAGATTGTCTAAGAAGATAACAGCAATATAAGATGTCCCTAGAAATTAGACAGCTTCATCATAAGGCTCTGAGTCTTTGGATAAAATGGACTGAACCATGGGGGTTGGGTCACCCATTCCCTTTGACATTCCCTATATGCCTTTCTTTTATTTTGTGTGTAAGTCCCTTCCCGATAGGGGACTGTCCCCTAATAGCTCCCCATCAATGCATCTATCTATGATTTTTTAATATTATATTGAGACATCTATACATAAATAGACCTTACATGAAGTAAAAGTATCTTTGTAAGATATAATACCTTTGGATCCTTAAATTTCCTAGTAAATAAATCCTGAAATGTATAGATATTATATCTAAAATGATTCACTGAAAATACTATGTCTTCCAATTAAATAGAAGGGAAAATGTCAAAAATTAATATGTGAAACAATTTTTCTCCCTAACCCCACCTCAGCATCAGTATGAAACAGTCTGATAAGATCCAACAGTTGAAGCAGTAAGTAGTTTTGAAGAAAGAACCTCTGTGAGTTAAGAAGGACCAATTCTGTCCTGTGGAAGTCAAGATATTTTGAGAAATTGGCTGAAGGAACCCAGTAGAGATGCTGGAGCCATCCCTCTACAAGGGACAAAAGCATGAGGACACCAGAGAAGAGAAAGGATATTGAGGTTCAGCAGTACCAGATTTGCTTTAGCCAAACATGTCCTCTAAGGGTGAGCCTTTCTACCTACATTCTTTCTGTATGTGCCCGCCCACTCTTCTCATTGTTGATTTGTATAATCATGGTCAAGTGGGTGTCAGGATTATGATGGGAGGGCTCTTTTATTATTCTTATGATGCTGTATCAGTGAATATCTTTGCTTTAAGGTAACTGTGTCTACTAGCTAACCATTGAAAGTAAGCATGCTGTCAGGAACTCCAGAGTGATAGTATTAGAAATGTAATACTTCCTAGGGCTCTCACCTACTAGCTACATTTGCCCAATTGAGGGGCACCCCAGAGAGGAGGAAGAATTTTACTTTATTTCTGTTTATATGTTTTATTTTATTTATATTTACTATATTTATTAAAATTTTCCTTCAAAAAGGAATTAAAAAAGAAAAGAGAAAAAATAATTATTACCTCTTTTCTGCTATAAGAAAAAAAATAAACTAAAATACATGAAAAAATAGGATTTCATCAGATTTGAGGAGTCCTCACCAATCAAAATATGTCTGTGACTTACTAGAAAATCAATGTAGAAATTTGTTTCAATTGACTTTACATATTTATAACAGGTTTTGTTTTGTTCTTAGTTGTGGAAGAAGATTTAGAGTGGGAGGGTGAGAATATGAATTTTTGTTGAACAAAAAAAATAACAATTTTAAAGAAAAATCCTGGAGGTCAGGCCATTGTTTGAAAAATCTAGAGGTAAACTGATTTGTCCAGGGTCATGCTTTTAAATATTTTATTAATATATTTTGGTTTTATGTCATCTTTCAATTCCCAGCATATCCCTCTCTTCTCTATTAACCAGAAAGGTATCCTTTAAGTAAGAATTAAAAAAAATATGGTTTAACAAAACAAACCAGTATATCAACCATGAGCAATATATATAGTATTCCTCATCCATAACTCCCCATCTCTTTAAAGGAAAAAGGTAGGTTCATTCTCCTAGCTTTCTTTCAGACAAAGCGTGGCAATAAAAATATACAATATTTAGTTTTTATTTTGTTGTTCTTTCCATTTACATCATTACTACTTTTTTTCTGTTTTCTTGGTTCTGCTTTTTTCACATTGCATCAGACCTTATAACTCTTCAGGGTCTTTGCTCTAACAGGTGTTAGAAATAAGGTGTGAACCCAGGTCATCCCTACTTTAACCTGGAACCATTCTGACTTGACCATTCTGTCTCTATTATTATGAAATGACTTCTTAAACACTGTGTTTAGAGGTGATGATCAAAGGAAGGATAAGGAAAACTCAAAATGTCAGTGATGAACACATCAAACCACAATTGTACTTAACATGTCAGGAGGATACTACTGATTTTTTATTCTTGAAGTGGTTTTGTCATTTCCATCCACATACCTTCACTCAGCAACCCTTGGTACCAATTATATGCACCAATGAAATGGTACATTCTATGACTAAGCAAAGGAGTTTTGTAACAATCTAAATGAATTAAATCACTTGAGAATTGGACACTCTATTCTGGCTTCATTAGGACTAGGCTTCAAGAGGGTCAAAAAACTATGACTTGAGGGCTAAATCCGGTGAATAGACTAATTTTATACAATTGGGTAGGGAAATAAGCATGGATTTTATAGTTTGTTAATAAAGTTTTATTACACTTTAAAATGTAAAAGCCTTAGCCTTAGTACCTTATAAAAACAAGTGACAGGCCATTGTTTGCACAATCACAGTATCTAAGTTTCTCTTAGAAAAAAGAAAATGTGTCCCTGATCAGGAGAAATTCACAGAAATTACAATGATGGTATTTTAGAACCTTTGTTTAGTTTAGCTGGTAATTCTTATATCTGGTAAAATGTGTAAGAGCATAATGACTCTGAACTATCCCCTTTTAATTACCTAGGAATGAACCTAGAGCTTGAGGAAGACAGCTGTTTGATCATTCTGCTTATATGCCACACATAGACCTTCTAGAAAAAAAGGAAAAACAGGAGAATTTTTTTCCTACATTCAATTTCTAGAGCCTTGAAATAGCAGGAATTAGAAACTCAATCCATTATCAATCAAGAAGCATTTATTAAGCTCCAACAATGTGCCAGGCACTGTGCAAATTGAAAGAATTAGAATCACAATGAAAGATTGAGTCTTCTATTAATCACACTTGACCAATTTATAAGCAAAAGTTCCTGTCACCACCCTGACACTCTACTTAGAAATAAGGAAAATGTATTATTTATCCTGGAAACAGAAAACAGACACTAATCTCTCTGGTTTAGTAGGATTATAGAATCATAGATTTGGAACTTGAAGGGAACAAGAGAGGCCATGAAGTCCAACTCCTTCTTACTGCCCCCACCTTTCCCCCAAACATATAATTTTCAGAAGAGATATAGAGAAATTAATTCCTATTGCTTGTTATTCCTTCTAAGAGTACACCGAGGCAAGATTTGGATCCAGAGCATTTTAATACCAAAATCAAATGCTCAATTAAATAGACCTTGTTACACCTCTTATAAATTGTATGGTACCCACATCTGAAGAGTAAATGGAGTGGATTGAGAGCCATGTCTAGAGACGGGAGATCCTGGGTTAAAATTTGCCCCCAGACACTTCTTAGCTCTATGATCCTAGGCTAACCTATTTAACCTATTTAACCCCTATTGTCTATCCCTTAATCACTTTTCTGCCTTGGAACCAATATACAGTATTGATGCTGAAAAGGAAGAAAAGGAATCAAATAATAAGAGTGAAAGACATCATTGTGAGTCAACATGGTCTATTAGACAGAGAGCCATAGTTGGAATCAGAAATCCTTGGATTAATTGTCACCTCTGTGTTACCCTAGCAAGTCATTTTACCTTGTTGGCCTCAGTTTCATCTGTAAAATGAGCTAGAGAAGGAAATGGCAAACTACTCTAGGATATTTTGGAAAACCCCAAATGGGGTCATAAAGAGTCAGAAATGACTAATCAGCAACACAGTCTTTATATCCTTGCCCCCATCTTATCTTTTCAGCTTTATATTATTCTTCTCCTTATATGCTATACTCTAGTCATATTAGTTTTCTTGCTGTTCCTCACACATGAAATTTAATATATCATCTCTGGGCTTTAAACTGTCCCCCATGTCCAGAAGGCACTTTCTTCCCACCTTTGCATTCCTGGCCAGCCTTGCATTTCTAATTTCCATTATTCCAGAGGACTAGTAATGAAGATTGCTACCCATTACCTGATAGAGAGATAGACACAGGGTGTAGAATCAGCCATGGTCAATGGAGAAATTTGTTTTGTCTGACTATACATATTTGTTATGGGGCATCTGTTTTTAATTTTTCCTTTTTTCTAATGGTTTGGGGGGTAGGATGGAGAAAAATTGCTATTTATTTAAAAAAACCTTTAACAACAAAAAACAATCTAATATGATGAATAAGATATGTATACCAGACTTTATTATTATACAGTGTGGAATCTGAAAAGGGAAAATGAGAGGTCTAAGTAAGTGTCATAAAAGGGTACACATTACCTCCAGAAGCAGCTCAGTATGTTTTTGGATAGTTCTGTTCCTGGAGAATTTCAAGTGGAAGATGGATTAATTATTAGAAATGGTATTTAGAGGGGAAAAATATGGCAGAGATCTCCGGTGCCTGCTTTGACCCCTCCAACCAGATGATGAAGCGCAACCCTTGTCGTGGCAAGTACATGGCTTGCTGCATGCTCTACAGAGGTGATGTGGTAACTAAGGATGTCAATGCGTCTATTGCCACAATCAAGACTAGGAGAACCATTCAGTTTGTAGACTGGTGTCCCACTAGCTTCAAGGCTGGTATCAGTTACCAATCCCCAAATGTGGGGCCCGGTGAGGCCTGGAGGAAGTGCAGTGGGCAGTATGCATGCTAAGTAACACGACTGCTGTTGCTGAGTGCATGGACCCTTCTGGATCACAAGTTTGACCTTATGTATATAAAGAGGGCATTTGTACACTGGTATGTGGGTGAAGGCAGGGAGGAGGGAGACTTCTCTGAGGCCCAGGAATATTTGGCTGCCCTAGAGAAGGATTATGAGGAAGTAGGCATAGACTGTGGAAGGAGAAGATGAAAGTGAAGAATTCTAGAAAGTGTCCAGCAACCAACCTTATTTGGCCTTATTTGTCTTTTGTGTCTTTCTCTTTTCCTACCACTCCAAAATAAAGTCTTTTCTTACTTGCAAATATATATATATATATGTATATATATATATTTTATGCACTGTGTGCTAAGCATTATACTAAGTGCTTTTAAATTATCTCATGTGATCTTCACAACAATCCTATGAGTTAGATACTAATATTATCCTTATTTTATAAGCAAGGAAACTGAGCAATATAGGCCTCAAATACATTCTTACAGCTAGTAAGTGTCTAAGACTGGATTCAAACTCAGATCCTCCTGATTCTAAACTCAGCACTCTATCTACTGTGCCACATAGCTGCTAAATAATTATTAGAAGAGGAAGACAAGGAAGAGGCATATATTTATAGTTTATATGGGTTTTACTCTAACAGAATATATTTCAGTTCAATTTAACAAACATTTATTGAAATCTCACCAGAGTTAGCAAGGACTAGGTGTTTGAAAGAGCCATTCCCTCCCTGCTAGCCAACTGCATTTTTTTTCTGTGAGCAAGATCATTAAGATGTCAGGGATCTTAGGCTGAAAGCATTAACTAAATAATTTTCTATAGTTTGTGCAAGAATCCCCCCCCCACCAACTCTCTTCTTTCTATATTTTCTCCTCACTTTGCTATGACAAATTCATCATTATCAAGCAGTACCTTTGTGACTTGTTGCTTTATTTGTCATATTTATTGACTACATCCATTGCTTACTAGCCTCTGGGCACATTAACAAGTATCCTAAAAATAGACAGTCTGCCATTATAGTTTATACTTTGTTAGAAAACATAAAAATAAAACATATGCATGTACCATATTACAGTTTCCAAATTTGTAGGATGATCAAGCCACATCTTGTAACTTTCCTTCCTGCTTTTATGTGTTTCTTTCTTTGGTTTATTCTGACCATTTTTACATATATGTATGTATGTATGTATGTATGTGCACATCTATGTATACATATGTGTGTATAGATAGCCTTTGGGAGGACAGGCACACTAATGTACTGTATAGTGGTGGAACAGTGGATTGGCATAGACATTTTGAAAAATAACTTGAAACTATATCTCTAAAATTTCTCCAAGGAGGTCAAGGGCAGAAGGAAAGGAACCATGTGTATGGAATCTTTATAAAAGTGCTTTTGATTGTAGCAAAATGAAAATAAAAATGGTGCCCATCAATTGAGGAAGGGCAGAAGAAAAAAAAAGTATCAGCATATAATGGAATTTAATTACTGTGTAAGAAATGATGGATGTGTCAGGATCAGAGAAATATGGTAAGAATTATATGAATTGATTTAGAACTGAAGCAGAACCAGGAGAACAATTTATACTATGACTGTAATAATGTAAGGAGAAGCAACTGATCAAACCAGAGACCAATCATGACCAAGAGTACGATAATAAAATATATACAATCTAACTCTGGGCCAGCAGTACAGAGGCAGATTGGCATTCTCAGATATAGGTAATATGTTGATTTATTTTGCTTGACTTTATATATATTCATCACAGCAGATGGCTTCTACTAAGGAATGGCAGGAAATGAGTAAGTAAGTAGTGACAGAAAAGAGAATAAAATTTAAATTGTTTCTAAAATGCACAAAATAGAGTGAGAATAGTGTGATTTTTACTACCATTTGTATATATTCATGCATCCATAAACACACATGTTTTCATGCACCTATAAACACATATAAGTATCAATACATATATGTATTGTATATACCTACATATTTTAAGCATGTAAAATAAATTCTTAATAAAATGATCAGCAGATACCATAATCACTAAACCAACACTAACTGAAAAGGGAAAAGATTTTCATGAGCAAATATAATTGATTGGATCATATATTTTCAGAAGGATGACTTTAGTATTTCCAAATAAAATTGAATATTCCAAAACAGGTGGCAAAGAGCAGTGGACAAATCTCAAGACTGCTGGAGAATTTTGTTGCTTTCTTAGATAACTCATTTCTGAGCATTCTATTCCCTGAATAGTTTTCATGGAAGCAATGTGATGTAATGGAAAGTCTACAAAGTTAGGAATCAGGAGGCTCAGATGCTTAGGCTTGCCTTCTGCTCATTAGCTGCATGACTGTAGGAAAGCCATTTGATTTCTAAGTGTCTTTGTTTCCTCATTTATAAAATAGAGATAGTCCCATTTGTCCAGCTCATAGATTGTGAAGACAAAATGAAATAATGTAGTTGAAAGCACTTGAACAAATATTACAAACTCTACAAATAAAAAAAATATCTTAATATTGATGAATTGGTCTATTCATAATTTTTCCAACTTTCTTACCTGGCAAATGTTAATGAATCAAGACATTCCTCTTATATCTCTCCCCCATTTCAGTAGACTCATGCTAAGCATTTGTTCATGTGCTAATGGTAGAGGATGTCATTATAATTTTGTGTGTGTAGCATTTCATTACCGTAGAGCTTTCAAAGCTATCATAAATATATAGTATGTGGACAAAACATTTTTCTACCTTATTCTACCATCTTCTTAAAGCTTTAGTGAAAAATATTTCTCAACTGTCCCTGCCATCATGCAGCTCACATTTTAGAAGGGGAGAGATCATGTGCAGAACCATGATCATACAAGATATATGCCATGTTTATTGGAGGCAATCTTAGAGTGAAGGCATTGGCTTTGAGGATGACTAAGAAGGGATTCTTACCAAAGTTGAGAGTTCAGCTGAGACTTGAAAGAATCATGGGAAGTCAGGGAGGGATGGCAAAAAGACATTTCAAGCATTGTGAGAGTGAGTGAAAAGGAGTTGGAATCACCTATTCAAGTAATAGCAAGAAGGCCATTATCACTGGATTACAAAATACTTGGAGGATAGTAAGCTTAAAAAGACTGGAAAAGCAGGATTCTAGAGGTAAAATAGAGTCGCTAGGATTTATTGAGTGATGTTGTCAGGCATCTATTTTTATTCAAAGATATTTTGTTTTCCCAGTTATGTGTAATAATTTTCAACATGTGTTTTCCAAAATTATAAGATCTAAATTGTCTCCCTCCCTCTCTCCCTTCCCACCCCTTCTTCCTCTCAGATATGACAAGCAATTTTATCTGAGTTATACAGGTATTATCATGTGAAACATGCTTCCATAGTTGTCATTGTTGTAGGAGAATATGCATATAAAACCCAAACTCCCAAATAAAACCACAAATAAACTAATATGAAAAACAGTATTTTGATATGCATTTGATTCCAATAGTTCTGTCTCTGGAGGGGGATAGCATTCTTTTTCATAAGTTCCTCAGAATTGCCCTGGATCATTGTATTGCTGAGAGAAGCAAAGTCTTTCAGAGTTGATTATCATACAATATTGCTGTTACTGTAAACAATGTTCTCCCAGTTTTGCTTATTTTGCTCTGCATTAGTTCATGTGGATTTTTCCAGCTTTTTCTGAAATTATCTTTCTTATCATTTCTTATAACACCATAGTATTCCATCACCAATATAAACTACAATTTGTTCAGCCATTCCCCAATTGATGGATATCCCTTCAATTTCCAATTCTTTGCTACCAAAAAAAGAACTGCTCTAAATATTATTGTACAAGTAAGTCCTTTCTCCTTTTTAATTTTCTTTTTGCTACACAGACCCAGTAGTTGTGTTTAAGGGTCAAAGAGTATGTATAGTCTTACAGTCCTTTGGGCACAGATCCAAATTGTCCTCCAAAATGGTTGAATCAGTTCACAACTCCCCCAACAATGCATTAGTCACACATATATTTTAGATCACTTTGGCAACTGAGTGGAAAAAGAGCTAGAGTGGGGAGATACTTATAGCACTGAGACCAAGTAACTATCTCTTTTAAAATCCAGGCATGAAGTATTAAGGGCCTACACAAGGGTACCAGAGGATGAGAGATATACAAAAGAGTTATGCAAAGGTAGAACTAGAAGGACTTGACTCGACTGGAAATATGGTATTCTTTTAGAAAATGGAGAAAAAGAAAATATCTAGGTTAAAAGTCTGATGACTAGAAAGATTCTTGTCCTTGACAGTATTATGGAATTTTAGAAGAATCTTTTGGGACAAAGGATAATGAGTTTAGCTTTGACATGTAGAGTTTAAGATCTTTACAGGATATTCAGTTTGAGATGTCCAATAGGCATTTAGAGGTGAGGGGGAGGTCAGGAGAGAAATCAGAGCTAGATAAATAGATCTAAGAATCAACTGCATAAATATTAAATCACCCAGATATAATACTCAGAATAAGTTCTCTGAAAGGGAAAGGAGAAGCAACCTGTTCCAAGTCATATGGATAATAATCAGGAGAACTAGAATTCACCTCCAGGTTCTATAGCTCAAGAACCAAAATTGATGGATTATTCCACCACTTGAGTTATAATATTCTAAGTCAAATAAAACATTAAATTATATTCAATGTGGATTTTCAAGATGTTGGCCATTTCCCCATAACTAAATTGTCAAAAGATACAGAATGGTATGGAAAATATACAAGAGTTGCAAATTATTAATCACTTTATGAAAAAAAAAATCCAAATCACTAAAACAAAAGAAATGCACATCAAAGCATCCAAGGTTTTGTCTCACACCCACAAATTATAAAAGATGTCAAAATATGATATAGTCAAAGTAGGAAGATTTTGAAAAGACATATACTAAAAACAAATTGTTGCATTGATACTTCCTGGACACTGTGAATTGTTATAGAAATTGTTATAAGGAAAGGAGCATTGCTGCAAGGCAGAAACAGGAAGGTTCCAGAATTCTAGGGAAGTGACAGGGCTGTTGCTTCTTCTAAGAGACAGTTGAGCAGGCAGGAGGTTGAGTTTCTGTCTAGTCTTGTAGGGTGGACCTAGAGAGCTAGATATTCTCTCTCCTGTGGCTTTCCTTGTGATCCAACCTGTTCCTGTGTATCCTGTGGACTGATTGAGATCTTCCTACAGAGCTGCTGAAGACACCAAAAGCCATCTGTCAGTGAGACCATCCCTTTGAGACTTGGTCCTGCTTACCTTCCTACCCTGCTACCTCTATCACCATCCAAAGGGGGAATCTGGGTTAGAGAAGTGTATTGTATTATAGGAACTGGGACTTTAGGTAGAGGTAATTGACAGTGTAGATACCATTTTTCTGAGGTTATCAGCTTGTTTTGGGGGGAGCTTTATTTATGTTCGTTAGTTTAG
This sequence comes from Monodelphis domestica, assembly GCF_027887165.1. Taxonomy (NCBI): domain Eukaryota; kingdom Metazoa; phylum Chordata; class Mammalia; order Didelphimorphia; family Didelphidae; genus Monodelphis; species Monodelphis domestica. Next base: position 197,637,673 of record NC_077227.1, read on the forward strand.
ATATCCCAAACTCTTTTCACCTTCCCCTCAGTTATTAAACCAAACTATCCTGTTATTATACAGTCTCTGTTTATTAGCTCAGGGTCTGGCTCTGCCTGCCCTGGGCTGGTATACCCTTCCCAAACCAGATTACTGGCCCTATAATACCACCCTTAAACCTACATATTTATACAAATGTTATAATTAGTTATTTTAAAATCAATTTGGAATTAGTCAAAGAAAGTGAATTGTGTATTCATATCTTTCAACCCAGAGATTCCACTCAGGCATTTAGCTCAAAGAGATAAATGATAAAAGGAAAGGCCCCATATGCAACAAAATATTTACAGCATAATTTTGTAGTGACTAATAACTGAAAACAAAGTAAATACTCATTAGTTGGTTAATACGTAAACAAATTGTGTAATACATTACTTGAATGGAAAATCACTATGCTGTAAGAAATGAGAAAATGAGTCCAGAGAAATATGAAGAAACTCATGAATTAACACAAAGTAAGTAAGCAGAGAAAAAAACCAATAGATACAAAGACTACAATACAAATGGTAAGAACAATAACCACAAAAAATTAAAATTGAACATTGCAAAATTATAAAGAATATGCATAACCTCAATGAAGAGATATGAGGAAAATATATATTCTTTTGTAGAGGTAAGGAGATGCATAAGTATGGAACTTCACATATATTGTCACAATTTTCTTTTTTCATATCTTGGTGAGTTTTGCTGCCTCCCCCCTCTCCTTTTTTCCCCTTTTATTTTAATGAAAACGCATATTATATAGGATGACTCTCTGAAGAAGGAGACACAGGAAAATTAAAGTGATATAAAAATAAAAGAGTAATTTTTTTAAAGAAGACATGGAAGTGGAGAGACAGTATGTCATGGCAGATAGGGTGCCAAAATGTATTTTATTCCTGTCCCTATATCATTTGTACTATGTCACCCTAAGCAAATCATAAGACCTGTGAGCCATTGGACTATGAATCACTAGTTAAACCATGAGACCTCTGTGATGCCCAAGCAACTTTATAAGAATTTAAATTGCATAATAATTTCTGATCTACATTTGCAGAAGGAATTTCCTCATAAGAATTCTCAACAAAAATGAAATCCCAGGTCTAGATAGAAAAAAAATCAATATGAAAATGCTATGTAATACAATTTAGAATGACTTCCATCATTCAACCTTCTTTTTGATGGTCAAGCCTGTTTAATGTTCATGGGTGTTCAAGGAAGATTAGTACCTCTGGTGTGAGGGCTTGACAAGTCTTTTTCAGGGCACTTATATACTTTTAGTGTCTATCTGCCATGCCACTCTCACCTGTGACTTGAAGAAGCTGTAGCATGCTTAGTGGCAACTCCCTGCAGAACCATTTTGGGAAATGGACTAAACCAGGTGGAGGCTTACTGATGGGCCACAAACCCATCAATGAATTATTGTTGTGTCTACCGAAGCATGTGAAAACTACTGAATGGGTAGATGAGAACAATTTGTTCCATGGACCATGAAGGTAGCTGAAGCTTTAGAGTACTTAGAACTTCATCAGACATCAGAGGACTCAATGTCATCCACTGCATCCTAACTTTTGCATTGCCAATATACTTGTATGACTGTAAGAGAGAATTAGTATGATAACTTTGTATAACTGCCTCACTTAAATCCAATTCATACACAGTCAAGATATCACCCCATAATATCATTGGTCTTCTACAGGAAGGACAAACAACAAACAGCAATTCAAAACATAAGACTTTCATCAGGAATTCTGGATAGGTAAGCTTTTGCTGAATTGATGATAGATTTTGTTGACTGTTCAGAGATGAGTTTCTGTATCTGGAAAATGGAATTGGAGATTCTTGCCACCTAATATATAAATATTTGTCTCTGTTTCTGTTCGATGACAACAAATGAAAGAATTATCACTTTAAGTATCAGATCTAATGAATCATGGTTAATTTGAAAAAATACAAGTCTCCCACAGGCCATGGTCATAAAATAGTTTTATCTCCAAAAATGTAAAACTTTTCTTTGCTTTTTTAATTTCTAAATATTGTTTTAAGGTTGTGTGTTCTGTACTTTGAACTATATTCTGCTCAATGACAAAGATATTCATTGAAGAGACATTCATTTGTTTTAAACTCCAATAAACCAATAAAGTTTTTCTTTTCTTTTTAGAGTAGGACCATAGAAACATAGAATCTTAGAGTAGGAAGACTCCATAGAGTCCATAGAGGTAGTGTCATCCAACCCTCAAGCTGATTACATTATGGAAAAGAAAAGTTTAGGTTTCTATGAAAGACAGTATTGCATAGGGGAAAGTCCTCAAGCTTTAGAATCAGAAGGTATGAATTTAATTCCCACTTAGAATATTTCCTATCTATGTGACTGTGAAAAAAATCACTTCATTTATTCAAAGTTTCAGTTTCCTTATACAATAAGGATATGAATATTTGTAGTTCAGAAAAGGTCTAGAGGCAGAACTTAAAAAGTGGGGAAACAGGAACTTAACTGAAGAATTAGACAAGTTAATCCATACCAACAGCAATGGGCTCTTTTATTTAGTTCAAACAAAGACTAAGTAGTGTAACAGAAGATACCCAAAAATGGTAGCAGGAAGCATGAGACAGGGACAACCAGAGAAGGACATGAGGGAGACATTCATACCTCACTCTGGAATATCATTTAATACTTTCAATGTGAAAGAAGTCAGAGATTCAACCTTGGAAGGGACACAGTCAGGTGAATTACTGGAATACTTTAGGTGGAATGGTCTTCAGACCAATACGAGAGAGGCAGACCCTGATGATTCTATGAGAGATTTTATCTTGGACTTTGAGCATCTTTACACCAAATTTTTAAATTTAATGGGTATAACTCCAAGGTTCATTGTTCTCCTATGCCTCAGGGGGCAGCTTTGGGATGCTAAAGAGAGCACAATGTTTTACAAGCAAATATAAAGTCTTACTTAGTTGCATATGACTGAATTATCACCTCTGCAGTCACAGATAGATAGGTACAAATCAGGGGGTGGGGAAAGAATTATGGAAGTAATGGAAGTTTAGAACATAGAAGGTACTCAACTGATTCCATAACTATGAGTAACAAACAAGAGAAAGAAGAATAACTGGAACCATGATCCCCTTTCATAAAGAAGACTAATGATGAAAAAACAGAGTTGTTCTCCCATCCCAGAATTGGGATGCCTATTTCACAAAATTGCTGTGACAAAAGCACTTTGTAAATCTTAATACACTGAAGAAACATGAGCTCTTAACATTGTCATGACTTACTCACTATCCATCTTTATTCTTTTTCTTTTTCTTTTTAAGTACTAAACTCTATTATTTCTTTTTTTTACATTATTTTATTTGGTCATTCCCCAGCATTATTCATTATTCTTTTTCTTTTAATAAACCCTTAGCTTCTGTCTTAGAATCAATACACAATATTGATTCCAAGGCAGAAGAATGGTAAGGGCTAGACAACTGGGGGGTTAAGTGACTTGCCCAGAGTCACACAGCTGGGAAATGTCTGAAGTCATATTTGAACCTAGGACTTCCCGTCTCTAGGCCTGGCTCTTAATCCACTGAGCTACCCAGTTGCTCCCTCCATCTTTGTTCTTGGAGACTATTACCTTATGCTGTAACCTCTTATAAGAAAACTGTTTCAAAAATAATATCTAACTTTCAGCATGATGAGCAAAATTTCATTTGTAAAGGAGGTATTGAGTCCCTACCACAATTTTAAATACTAGTTATTCTTGCTCCGGGCAAATTTAACTTCTTTCCCCCTAAAAGTTGCTTGCTTGTTGTACCTCAATTTTATTTGGTTAACTATTTTTTTTAAAGTGCTCACTATGGCAACCTTTTCCTGCAAAATGGGAATGTATAATTTGCTAGGAAAATTGAAAAAAGTCTGGGTGTGTGTGTCTTTCTCTATTACTCTCGCTCTCTGTATTAAAATAAACTCTCTTCATCAACATATTTCCCTTTGCAGCCAGTCACTTTGGTACAGTAATAATAATGTTTGCAAAAGATCATTTCTGGGTGAGAAGGGTAGCTCATTCATTAAGGAGTTCCACACGTATGTTCAGTATTAGTGCCAGGGAGTTTCTAGAATGGCATAAACCCTCAAAAGGGGAAAATAATTGACTCCTTACTTGTCTTTTCTATGCCATATTAGCACACTTGAGAAACAAAGAGATACACTCTCCAGGCAGAGGTCAGCTCACACTGACAATGAGGAGCCTCTTTGCAATTCCTAGAAATGGGATGTGTTTGAAAACAGTGAGAAATGAAGAGAGTAGATAGCAGCTGAGAGCCAAAGTTATATGCAAGCCAGTTCAAATTGCAGTCTATGCCCCTGGGTATCTGTTCCACTCAGGAAACTTCAAAGCCTGCATCAGGAACAGCTGAGACACCAAGTTGGATAGATTGTGCTAACGATAGGCAGTGAGATTCTACCTTCCCCCCCCCCTTCTACAGGCATCCATATTGAACATGTATGTAAGTTCACTGTACCTTATGCTGTGTGCAAAGCAGAGAGAATATGGCAATTCTTCCTTTTTTCATTCTCTCTTTAATTTAGACATCTGTGTTTCAGAAAGAGATGTTTCTATAACATCTGGGACTGGATGCACCATTTGTAGCCACATTCGTAATTCAAGAACCCCAAAAGCAGTACCTATTGCAGCTTTCATTTTTTCTCTACTCCCTATCCCAGGTACTAATCCACACTTGGCTTTGAGCAAATGCAAAATGCACCACAGGCCCAGGGCATGAATGGGATTAGGCTGTGCTCAAGAGGAATCAAACTGAAAGACAGTGAAGCTTAAAATGGTGACCCACCAGATTACTACCACCAGCTGTCTCCTGGCTCTTTTGCTGAGATGTGGGAGAAGGGACTAGTTAAATGAGTATCAGAGCTTAAGGGCAGTCCTTTACAAGGCTAATTAGTTGGGTTTTATATCTGGTATGATTTGTTGGTGGCGCTGTCTTTTTAAAATGTGTGATAGTTAATAGTAAATTCATTGAGATTAGGAATTGCCTCATCCTTTGCACCCTCAGCAAAAGCATGTTGTTCAGCCATTTAGTCATGTCTGACTATTTGTGACCCCAAGGACTTTAGCATGCCGATGCTCTCCGTGGGATTTTCTTGTGGTTTGCCATTTCCCTCTCCAATGGACTAAGGCAAAGAGAGTTTAAGAATCACACAACCCGGGTCTGAGGGCAGATATGAATTCAAGTCTTGCTAAACATAATGCCCGACAAATAGCCAATACTAAATGATACTTCTTGTTGATTGATTGATTAATGGTAAGCACTCATAATTATGAGTTGGAGCCCTGCCTGCTCTCCTGGAAACATGGTTATCAGGTAAAAAACATTGGATAAGCTTATTCTAACAAAAATAGTTTCTCTTTATCTACCTCCTTATATACTGATTCAGTGTGTTCAGAAAAGGTTGTAAGATTATTGTTCAGGCAATTCACACCACTTTGTCAAATTCTGGGATGATACATTTTGAAGTCTTTAGAGTTAGTTGGATCCAAATACTGTTGTAGTAGAGGATAGTTCCACTTTTTCTGAGATGAGCATCCTACAGAGTATTGTTCGCATGTGGGAAAATGAGATTAACTGCTCTTTCCTTTAGGAGAGGAAAGGAACAATCAGCTAGAATCAGTTAAAAAACTTCATAGAATATAACTTTGTGAACACTCTTCTTCTAGGACCTTCATTCAGCACAGTTTGTCACTTAAGTTTCATTATTCTTTTTAACTTTAGCAATTGAAGAATATTATAATCAATCACCTCTATTGTATTGAGGAGAGAGGTAAAGACTATTTCGTGATCAATATTAGGAAGTTTAGAATGGTCTAAAGCTCTTTCAGAGCTGGTGGTTTCTGCTTAAGCTTAATCGATTGTTTTAAAAAGGTGGACAAAACCAAATTTAACATTATGAGTAACCCAATGGTCATTCACTGAATTCTTACTGCTTGTAGCTTGGAAGTGACCCTGAACTCTTGAAATATACACAGAATCATAACAAGCCATTTTGGTACTCATGAAAGGAAAACTTCATCTGGAACAAGCAGCTCTCAAATTGACTGTGTAATTCATGATGAAAAAAATTGCAATTAATTAAGACAAATTTAATTGATGTGGAGAGATAAGTAGTATCTTTCTGCTGCTAAAAGAATACATATGTTGAGTTTTGCCTTTGTTATAATTTAATGTCCCAGGACAAAGCCTTTATGGTCCCGTTTAGGTGCAGCTTTGAATATTTGCCACTATAACACAAACTCTCCAATACAAGTAAAGGGCTATTATCTGAAGACAAGACTAACAGAATGTTGACTGTGTGGGGACAAATTGTAAAAATCTCTATTAGCTCAAGGAGGTAATCTACTAAAGTGTGACTAGAGTTCTAATCCACACAAATGAATGGAGGACCCACATTAGAAATCAAAGATACTTACAGCATTACTCAACATTTCATTATATGGAGGTTAAAAGAAGTGTCTTTCCTGAATTTCTGCATATTGTTTGTTTTATGTGGTGACTTTTAAAAAATAGAGGCAGAGGAATAGTGATGTATTGTGTCTTAAACCTAGCACTATGTAGTAAAACTGGGTGTAGACCCTGCCTCTCCTAATTCCCGGTTTAATTCTCTATTTACTGGAACCCAATAACCATTTTGTTTTTATATTATATAATATTTAAACAGGTAATGTTACATGGCCTGTCAAGTGATGGGCCAGGAGTTAGGATGACCTGGGTTCAAATTCTGCCTCAGATATGACTAGCTGGGTGACACTGCCTAAAGTCACTGAACTCTAGGTCTAAGCTTCCTTACTACAAAATGGGATAATATATCTAAAACTAGAAGGGGACTCACAGCCCAGTTGCTCCCACACCCTCATATTAAAAATGAGGAAATTGAAACACAGGGAATTTCAGGTATATGCTCAAGGTCACACAAATTCACATTTGTCAGGATTTGAATACAGGTCCTCTGACTCCAGAGTTATCCTCCTTTCCACTTCACTACACTGGAGAAAATGTTAATTTTAGTACTTACCTGATAAGTTTGGTATGAGGCTTAATGAAATTATGAATGTAAATTGCATCACTTTATTATTCATATCTCAGAACCCAGAAGTTTTCTATATCATTATTCATTTCCTGTTTTAATAGACTGAAAAGAACTTGTTTTGTATAATGAGGCCACTTTTGGAAATATCACTCTAAATATTCAGTTTTAGGACCTTGTTTTATAGAATACTGATTGTTACTGTAATTTTATTCCACTTAGGGAATTGTTAGAATTAGACTGATGATACCTGACCCTATAATCTTCAGGGAAAAAAAGAGCAAGAATATTATTCTCATTTTAGAGATGAGAAAAATGAGTCAAAGAAGGTTATGTTTCAGTAAAAATCATATGCCACTGAAGAAGAGAGAAATTGCTGCAACTCTTAACTACAAACTGATCGCTTCAGTCCATCCCAACAGCTAATGCCCTAAATTAAACCAAAAGTGTTTCTCACTAGTGGCATAAAAAGAACTTGGAAAAACATGTAAAGCTATGTAAGCAGAAGTTATATGAAATAATTTTCATTTTTGTAGCTTCATGATTTCAGCTAAGTGGATATGCCTGCCACCAAAATATTAAAAACCCCTTACATTCTGTATAATATGTGATTCTCATTCATGTTTTTCAATAAATCCTCCTAAGAGGATAATGTACTGACAACTTTCCTTCTTTTGGCCCTTTCAGTATCTTTTGTTGTTCTCTCAAGTGTATTGTTTGAGCTGTCCACTGACATTTTACTCATAAATTTAAATTTCAGGTCAGCAACAATAACAGAATTCCCTTCGTTCAATATTCCCAATAATCATGCATCTTGAGAAAGGGCTTCTTTCTTTCATGGCTTACAAATGCTTTTTGAAAAGTAGTTACATGGATGAATGAATGAATGAATGAGTGAATGAATGAAAAGCATTTACTATGCAAATGATATAGTACTAGTTTAATTAGTTCTTATTTTACTAGTAATCTTAGAGATACAAATATGAAAACAAGTTAGGTGCTACCTTCCTGGAGCTTCCATTCTTGTAGAGGGAAACACCCTATATAAGGAGGTGGTAGTAGTATTGATTTGCTTAGTGTTCCCAGAGAAAGTGTTAGAGGGAGATCAAGTTTATTTATGTTCTATGGATGGAAAGCAGATGACCAACTCAATAGAAAACATAGTCTCATGTCTGGTGCCAACCAATCACATGGATCTGTTCTGAATGATCCATCATGATGCCATGGACCCAAGGCATTGGAACTAATTGTATGAATCTCCAAATATGAGAACACAGGATGCTAGTCAGTTCTCTCATTTATATCTATTCATAGATCTCTGGTTTCTTTTCTCTTTTCTTTTCTACATAAGCTTAGATTCCTTCTCTTCTTTTGAGACTACGTGTCCCTATCTCACCAATACTGGAAGTAGAGTGACCACTGTCAGGTCTCGTATCAGTTCTGATTGGCATAGGAGATTTGAGGTCTCTGGGCAGCCTGGTGCTCCCCCTTACCCCCCCCCCCCGAAGAACTCACCACTCTGGTGTTGAGTTTAGTAAGTGGACACGTGATTGGTTTAGCATACTGCAGTTTAGAACTCTTGAGCTCAAGCTATCTGCCATCTTCAGCATCCCCAAGTATCAGGGATGAGAAGCATGTGCCACAATGCCCGACTGGTTTCTTATAGAAAAGAACATTCACTGGCTCAATCCTAGTTCCTCCCAAGCCACATTTCTTGTTGTAAAATGGTATATTACAGGCTAAATGCCAAACAGGCCACAGAGGTATATTCCTAAATAACTTAATCTTCACTTCATAGAAAAAGAATTCTAATAATAGTATCTATTGGACTGGCATGAAATGTTGGTTGCATTTAGAGTTTGTTTTATTAAAATTGAGGAGGAACCATTTATAGGCATTCTTCAGCAAAAAGATCTTATATAATGTTGTTTAAAAGCAGTGGATATAAGCTAGAAATAATGGAACAGGCTTGCCAGGGAACACCTAAAGAGAGTTTAATAGCTTTCTCCATAGACAATGAAAGACAGTATTAAAGATCCCCTTTGGTTAGCTTGGGATAGAAGCTTCTTTGCAAATGGGACTGCCTGGGAATAAAAGCCGTACTATAGTTTAATACGCAGATTAGGAAAGTAATAAAACGAATGCTAAAAAACATAGCCACTGCACTGTAGTCTTCTTGTAATTAGTTAACTCTATAATGAAAGTCATAATAATAACTGAATGCATGTAAATATGTATGTAGGACCCATGTGTGCACATATACCTATATTAAGTACATATATACTCTCAGAAGGATTTGTGGTAACATTTGTTCAATATTCCCCACAAGAGTTCAGATTATACCCCATCTACAGCTCTCCTTCCTATGGGACTCATCCCACATACTATCAAAAGTTTGCCACAAGAGTTTGAATCAATTTTCTGTAGGCCTTTCTAGCTTTGTGAGAGAGTAATCTGACTGTTCTCCTTCCATCACTTGCTTTTGTCTCATGACTAGCTCACCTCCTCCTTTTGTCAAATAATCTGTCCAAAATATCTACTGTTCTTTGAAGGCAGTGAAGTGGTGCAATGAACAGGGCGCTGGAACTGGAGTCATTAAGGACTGAGTTCTAATGGGAAAGTTTTTATTGAAAAGATAGGCTTTTATTGTTATGGGAAGTTTGGGTCAAAGTGCTTTGAAATATTCCAAAATCAATCCACTTTCTTCCTTTTTAACTTTTGTTATAAACTCATTATTCATATGTGATTTCTTCCTAGACAGTCAGAGAGACAAAAAGAGAGAGAGACAGAAAGACAGCCAGACAGTCAGCCAGACAGACAAAGACAGAGACAGAGAGAGACACAGAGAGGGAAACAGACAGACAGACAGACAGAGACAGAGTCAGAGAGACAGAGAGAGATAGGGACAGACACAGTGAAAGAGATGGAGAGAGAGACAGTGAGAGTGACAGAGAGAGAATGCCCATTGTTCATGGGTATCATCTTTCCTGGAGTAAGTCATTAGTCTCTCTCTCTTTTTTTTTCTGTTTCCTCATTTGCAAAATGGGTTTAATATAGAACCTACCTCACAGAGTTGTTGTGACTATCAAATGCAATATTTTTAAAAGGTTTAGTTAACACAATACCTGATGCATAGTACTACATAAGCATTACTTATTATTATTAATACTATTATTTCTATTAGTCACATACAATATGGTGTTTATTTAGATACATTTTAAAATCTCAGCAATAGACCTTCTTTATCCCTTTGGTTTTTCTGTGATCTTACTCCTCTGAGTGATTTCAGATCTCTTTCAGGAGGTTTTCAGGCTTGATGCAATCAATACAATATGATTGCATAAAGCAATACAATTAGAGAACATCATCATCTATTAGGAAAACCTCCTCAACCTGGAGTTTCTGCTTGAGCTCTACTATGGTTGCAGACATTTTTTTGAGATTATCTTCCGGTTTGATGCCTAATCTCATGTTTATTTGCAAAGGGTCATTGAACAGGGTTATTTCTGTTATGTCATTGGAAGAATCTTAAATGATCTCTATATGTGGATTAGAGATACCCTGTTATGACATTATAAAAACAAATTTGTGAGGTGGTATTTTTCTATCAAGATGCATACTTTTTTATATCCAATTAAAAAACAAGCACAATGGCATCCTTTGTTGAAGTAAATTCCAAGTTAGCAAATATGGGATCCATTGTTGATCATTTATGAAAACTTTCTTGTTCTCAACTCACATTCTCATCAAGAATGGTCTCAATTAATGTACGTATGATCCTCAAACTTTGAATAAATTATAAAGTTGGTGGATGAATATCTATATGCAGTTGTGACCATTTTATTGTTTACTTCTTGTTCACATCATAAGATCTGAGTTTTTCCCCTGTGTCTGTCTCTTTCCTGTCTTTAGGTATTTTGTAAAGTAATTCCCCGACTCTCTTCACTATGAATTACAATATGGGTTTCCTTTCTTTTTATATTCTACTAAATCCAGCTGTTTTTCTTATACTCTGTAGTGTCATTTTTTTCTTCTGTAATCACTTAGTGGACTGTGAAGTTGGGACTCAAAAAAGGCAGATTCCCTAACCTTTATGAAGAAAACAGTTTGCTGCAATAATTTTATACATCTCTTCTATTTTTCTTCTGTTGGCTATCCTTTTTTCTGTTCTCAGCCTTGAATGTCCTTGGGTTGACTTTGTTTATTTGGTTATTTTGATAAGCTTCCTTTAATCTTATTTCACTCTGCAATATTTTTTTCTCTACTTCATAGGACAGTAAAGTGCACAATTATCATCTTTCTTCAAATGAATTTAAAGTTGAGTTTATATTCTGACCTACTGACTTTGGCATATTCTTGTTATTTGGCAGGCATAGATTGTTGACCAAGGTGTTTTCTGCTTTTTTAGTCTGTTTGCAGCTACCATTTAGTAATAGCATTTATATAATATTTTGAGGTTTGCAAGGCACTTTAGAAATATTATCCCATTTTACCCTTACAACAATCTTAGGAAGTAAGAACTATAATTATATCCATTTTACAGACAGGAATCTGAGACATTCAATGGTTAATTAACTTATCTAGGGGCAGACAACTAGTATTCTGAGGATGAATTTGAATTCAGGTCTTTCTGACTCCAGTCTCAGTTACTGTGCCACCAATTAATTTTTATTTAACTTATGTATAATCAATACATTGTCCATTTCTCACTTTTAATTTTTGGCATCTTGTTAAATAATTCAAGGTTAATTCTTCTTAATAGCCTGATGTATCTTTATCTCATTACTATTCTTTCTTTTTGTTTATAATAAATACTGACTTTTGTTATGAGTCAATGTTTTGACTGTGCACAGGGAAAATTCCCATGGCCAAAACAAGTCTTTTTTCATTTGTTAAAATATAGTAGTTTCATTTGTCTTGATTGCTTACCATATCCAATACCTATAATAATTTTTGAAGGAAGTATTTATGACATAGATGTATGAGGCTTTTATAAAATCTACAAGTCTTGGGTCTCTCTTATTTCTTTCTTCTAAGCTATCATTTCTCACATATTTATCCTCACCCTCATTTTTTTGCCACATTATTACCAAGCATCAGAGTGTTTTTTGATTTTATATATAGGGTTCCATCAAATACTTCATAGAATTTCTCTATCATTTCATCTTATTTCATTGGGATGAAAGATAATGGCTATACTTTAAATTAAGAGGGCAAACCAAAATGTTTTATTGAATAATTTCTTGGGACATGTAGTCATTATAGATTGTAGTACTAATTGTAAGTTTTTGCACAAAGTTCTGCATGTGAACATCATAACTAGATGGAAATAGGAGAGCTCGGTTAAGAGAGATAGGTAGACAAATTACATAGATTGATAGGGATAGATAGATAGGTAGATAGGTGGGTAGGTAGATAGATAGATAGATAGATAGATAGATAGATAGATAGATAGATAGATAGATAGATAGATAGGTAGGTAGATAGATAGATAGATAGATAGATAGATAGATAGATAGATAGATAGATAGATAGTTCCAGAAGGACTTCCCCATACCAATTAAATTATAGGTCCACACAGACAGAAACATAGATGAGAAAGATAAAAATGGAGATGATACAGAGATATGTAAATATAGATATTTCCCTTTAGGTTCAATTTTGTTACTGCTGTCCCTTTTAAATGTCTTTGGGAGTGGTTTCCTTCATTGGATAAAGAGAAAATATACACTTAAGTTTCAGGTTCTTGCCTTAATTTGTCTAGGAATCCTGAATTTCCACAATATCATTTCCATTTTCAGCACATTTAACCCAGAGGAGAATTGCTTACCACTACTTTTTGCAAACTGATATTTCATAGAAGGGATGATTAATTGAAATAAATGGGTCTACTTTAGCCACTACATTCAGCAGTGTTGCCTACAGTAATAGCAAGTTACAAGCTGATTGATAATGTATGGAAGCAATTAAGGGGCTTCAGGTTCCCAGCAGGGCTTGAGATAAGTATTCTGTTTAAATAAATATATTTGGTAATGAAAGCAACAGCATTAAAAAGAAATTGACCAAACCCTACTTATATATGGTGTGGAAAATTCAGTCCGAATCAGCATCTTGCTGATGTAATATGTGATTAAGAAGCAATTGGACTTTAAAACTCAGTAGGGCAAGACTTTGGGGGGATAAGTTTCTTTCACTATTGTTTCTGCATCAAGATTCAGAGTGTCTAGGGTTTATTCAAGGACTACCCTTTAGAAGGCAAAAACATTGCAGAAGAACAGAGGCGAAATGGATTCTGGTCTTGTGCACTTATGATGCTAAGGAGAGTGGATCATTGGCTCTTGATGTTTGACACTGGGTTAAAAGATAATGGTAACACTTTAAATTAAGAGTGCAATCATAAATGCTTTATTAATATCTACTGAATGATTACAAGAAGTAGCTGTGTTCTTTAATAACTTTTTATAAAGCACATCATAAAATGCATTAGCAATACATCCTTATTAAATGATGCCATAACACGCTCTTGTACCATGTGCTCTAACACAGCTGTTGTTAATTAAAACAATGCAAGCACCTGCTTAAGCCATTATTAATTCAGGTGATTCACATATAAAGCATGCCAAAAAGATCAATGCAATTTTTAAAATGATTACTTTTGGAAGAAATACTTTGGAAATAATCTTCTATTGGTGCATGCCTTTAGGCAAACCCACAATGGCTCAGGGCCATTGTGGTGCCAGCTTCTCAGATGTCAACTGAGTTAGGAATTGAATATGTCCAGCATTTAGCAGAGTGCCTGTCATATAGCAAGCTTTTAGTAAAGGTTTCCTTCCTTTCTTCCCTTCTTCCTTCCCTCATTCCCTTCTTCCATCCTTCCCTTCTTCCTTCCCTCATTCCATTTTTTATTCCTCCCTTCCTCCCTTCCTTCCTTCCTTCCTCCCTTCCTTCCTTCCTTCCTTCCTTCCTTCCTTCCTTCCTTCCTTCCTTCCTTCCTTCCTTCCTTCCTTCCTTCCTTCCTTCCTTCCTCCCTCCCTCCCTCCTTCCCTCCCTCCCTTCCTTCCTCCCTCCCTCCCTCCCTTCCTTCCTCCCTCCCTCCCTTCCTTCCTTCCTTCCTTCCTTCCTTCCTTCCTTCCTTCCTTCCTTCCTTCCTTCCTTCCTTCCTTCCTTCCTTCCTTCCTTCCTTCCTTCCTTCCTTCCTTCCTTCCTTCCTCTAAGTTACATGTTCTTGGTATGCTGTGGTTTCTTCTGAAACAATAAGAGGGAGATTGCTTGGGGTGCTGCCTCGAGATAATCATGATATTGTATTCAACCTGTGATTCTAAAGATAAATGAGATCATGAAAACAGTAAACCCTGAAAAGCTATCCCTGCCTGTTTTCTTCCTATACTGACAAGCTAGCACATTAAATATGAGGTCTGTTCTATGTGGTAGCTAAATGGTATAGAAGATAGAATGCTGAACTGGAATCAAGACCATATGTTCAAATCCCACTTTGGGTATTTTATTAGCTTCTTGATCCTGGGTAAGGCAGTCTGGTGTTTTTTTTTTAATTTGTAAACTAGATATAATAATAGCACCTACCTCACAGAGTTGTTATGAGAATCAAATAAGATATATATATGTATATATATATATATATATATATAAAAGTACTTTGCAAACCTTAAAAGAACTATATAAATATTAGCTAGTATTATTCATTTTGACTTAATTATATGTGAAAATCATAATGCTTAGAGCTATAGTTCTCCATTCCAGCATTTGTGGTAAGCAATTGAAAATCACTTTCAAAGTAACCAAAAACAAGAAATTCAATTGAGTGGTGAATGAGGATAAATCTTAGATCCCAGATATATGGTCCCATGAGGGGAATATTGTCCTATGATTGGCATGACAGAGACTTTTAGAAACTTGACTCTGTGGGAAGAAATCCTTGGAAACTCTAAGCTTCTGCTTCAGAGGCTATCACTGAGGTGTGGGGCATGGAGCATATCAGAGCCCTACCATGAAGGACTTCAACTGGGTTGCTACTGCCAAGTGGAGGGTAGGGGAAGTATCATGGTCTTGTAGCTTAATCTTTTTCGCTCTTGGTTCTAATGAAGTAGATTATTTTTACTTACAGCTAGAATTCGGATGCTATTAGAGCCCTATAAATTTCACTGCCTTAAGGCAAAGCCCAGGTCATCCATTCCTAGTTATAGCTCTGATAATGATTTCCTTTTTTATTAATATTTTATTTTTACATTTTTCTAGATTAAACATAGATACATTTTTATAACAATTTTATGACATTTTGTAATCCATGTTCTCTCTCTGACTCCTCCCCTATGATAGTAGGTAATATGATATGTGTTATACATGCACTATCATACAATAAATAATTCCATATTGATCAAGTTGTAAAAGAATTTTCATATCATTTAAATGAGAAAAATTCATAGAGGAAAAATAGTGAAGAATGGCACACTTCAATCTTTGTTCAGACTCCCACAGTTCCTTCTTTGGCAGTGGATAGTCTTGCCATGAGTCCCTTGGAATTGTCCTAGATCCCCAAATGATTAGAAATACATCCTTAAGAGATGATGTTACAACTGCTCCTAAACTTGCTCTACATATCACCTCTGTTGAGACAAAGCCAAGCTTATACATTCTTCTGCCTATGTTCTTTCATTTGTTATCTTATTAGATTTCTGGCTTTCAATTCAGGGTTGCTACTTATTATTTTACTGAGTCCCTAAAATAGGGCATCATGGTTAGACCATTGTGCCCTTTCTCCCTTGCTTGTTGATTGTATTGTCTCTGTTATTTAACTATTCATCACTCTATTTAACTATTCCCTTTTATTATTGGTGCAAGATGGCCCATGTTGACTGTGTCACTTGCTACTTCTTTGACCTTTGACAAGTTGTTTAAAACAAGAAGGTGGTAGAAAGACTTGGCTTTGCAGTCAAGGGATGTGGGTTTCAATCCCGACTCTTGTCACTTATTACCTATATGACTCTGGAAAAGGCATATGAGTTCTTTGGCCATCAGTTTCCTCATTTTTTTAAATAAGAGAGTTGGGCTACATAGCTTTTGAGATCCCTTTTAGGGATAAATCCATGATCTGATGATGAAATCCTCCACAGACTCTGAATTCACTCAAGGCCCAATATTCCTTTATTCCTATTAATATCATCTTTACTATATCAGTTATCTGTAATTCTTGGGTTTTACAGCTTGATTCTTTTATTTTTTTACATTTTATTGATATATTTTGTTTTTACAAAATGTGACACAGATTATCCATGTCTCTTGTGACAAAGTAAAACAATTAAGTAAATCACATTACATACTGACCACATCTGAAAGTGTGATCCATACCTGTAGCACTGCTACCTCTCTTTCTTTAAATTTCTTTTAACCGACAAAAATTTATCTTCTTCCCCTCCTACTTTATCCTCCACATTGAAAAAAAAGAGAAAGAAGAAAAAATAAATTCTTTATAACTAATGTACATCAGGATCTGATGTGGTTTAAATTCTAAGTCTTTGCAAATGTCCATAGTAACAGAGGGATATTGTTATTCTTTAAAAAAAAAAACAAAAAAAACCTTAATCTATGACTTCATCAGTGTGAACTTCCTATAGACATTAGAGGAATGAGCAGAATAGAGTCTGTCAAGATATTGACCATGTCTGAATATCAAAGATGGACAATAGGTATTTTCATTTGACCATTCCACTGAGTAAAGTCTTCTCGTGCTTGGGATAGATATCCCCCTAACTCAGCAACAGGTTTGAGGCCTATGAATTATCCTCTGCCAAGATGGTTTTTCCAAGATGTTACTGATGCATGTATTTTTGTCTTGGCACTGGACTCTGAAGAATATGAAAGAAAGAGTGAAGCTAATGACTTTATTCAATTTTGCTTTCATTTAAATCCAATTCACTCATAAGTCAAGATACCATCCCTTAATGTCACTGGTCTTCTTAAAAAAATGAAAGACAACCAACAACAAAAATTCTTCATCCACTTGGTTCTTTTCAGCACAAGCCCTTTTGAGTGATTTTGGTTCTCATCTATAGGACTATGGTATAATCATCAGAATATCATTCACATATAAGGACTTTACCATATTTAGGAAATCTCACTTCTATGACATTATATAAAAGTTTTATCTTGGCAAGGTATTTAAACCCTCTACAATCAAACCCAAATTTCCCTTTATTCATATATTTCCATGTACTTTACCAAATCCATGTTCTGACCTAACCAAATCACCCTTATTAGTAGCTCCCTAATCACAGCCTGCACCTTGCTGCCTCTGGGCCTTCATTCACATTGTTCCTTCCACCCAAAATGCCACTTTATCTCATTTGTGCCTCTTGAAATCTTATCCACTCTTCCAGGTCCAACCCAGATGCTATCTCCTCCAGGAAGTCATTGTGATCCCCAGAGTGATCTCTCCTCCATCTGATTTTACCCCACACTCTTTATTACCTTAATTTAGGCTCTGGTTAGTAACCTGAACTGATATAACAGTTTCCTAATCAATCGGTCATACAGATTTTAGTCCCTCCTTTCTCTAATCTATAATGTCTTTAGCTGACAAAATAATCTTCCTGAGAAATAAGCCTGATTGTGTCATTTCCTTATTCAATAATCTTCAGTGGATCCCTATTGCCTATGGATATGGGTACTAATATACACTGAGGAGAGGGTTTGGACTCTAGCCTAGCAGTTTAGAAAGGTTAAGCACATGGATATAGTAATAAGCATGACCTAGGCATAAGGAGCATACTGACAAGATCATGTATATATATATATATATATATATATATATATATATATATGTATGTACAAATTTTTGATCTGTTATTGTTAAAATAACTAAATAATTAAATAAGATAACAGCATGACTTAATGGATGAAGTCAAAAGTAGTCTCATTCTGGCAAGATAATGGAATAGGACAGAAGATTACTTCACTCTCCAAATTCTTTCACAAATGTTTAAAAATTATGCTACTGAGTAAACTTTAAAGCAGCAAAAGTGATTGTTGGGAAGAAATAATTGTCTAACATGAGACAACTTGAAAAGAAGCTGGGAAGGCTCTAAATGGCTGTCTAATGACCAAATAAATACCTATCAGGGCCCAGAGGAAGATGTGTAGGCCATAGATTTAACTTAGGAACTTTCAACAAACTTATGGGAGTCTGACTGAGAAAATTTTTCCTAAAAAGACTAAGTGCTTGACTCAATATTGTATCAAATTATGACTTCAGAAGAGGAGAGAGAATATACACAAGTGAATGAACCCTAGGAAAATTGCTGCTTCAGGAAGGATAGAAACATGCTAATGGCTTTGGTAGAAATCTTAGTAAGAGTATTGAAAATAATATATTGCCAAGGACCCTGCAATATAGAAATTAAAAGAACCAAGAGTTGGAAGATCCCCAGAGAGCTCAGGAAATAACAGCAAACTAACCCTTGAAACTTTATCCCACACACAGCCAAGGAAAAGAAACTAAAATATGCATAATATTGACAATTAAGAAATAGACCACTAAAAATAAAATATAAAAATGGGTCAGCAAAAGAGAAAGAATCTAACCATAGATAGTATTTTTAGAAATAAAGAAGATTCAGAAGTCAAACTCAGAAGACAATGAAATTTAAAAACTTTAAAAGGCAATGCAAAAAAAGGACACAAACCCCAGAAGAGTTCTTGGAAATGATTTTTTAAAGACTTTAAAAACCAAGTGATAGAGATTCAGAAAAAATAAGAAAAAATAAAAAATGCATGACAATACAGAAAATTATGAAAGATCAAGATATTGGAAAAGAAATCCAGAAAAACCACCAGAGGAAAATAATTCATTAAAAATTAGAACTGGAACAAAAATTAATCAAACTAAATTTAAAAATTAAAAAATGGGAGAAGATAGCAAATATTAATACAACAACACAGACCTGGAACAAAGACATAAAAATCCCATATGTAAACCTCAAATTTCCTTAGACTTATAAATGTTGGAAATTTCACCATTGGGATATTTCATACTTGGAAAATTTCTTACTGATAGTCTATTGGAATGGGAACCCCATTGGCATGGGAGGTTCTTTCTCTTCCCTTCTTAAGATTTCTTTAGGACAGAAACCCTTTGCTGAACAATGGAAAGGACTTTGACCTATGCTTAAGCATAGAACAGGAATTTCTTTGAGTCTTGATTGATTTTTGAATTGATACAATGGAGATACTTGGAATAAATCTCCACCCTATTCAGTCCTAATAGGATTGAGTAAGGGCTGCAGCCTAGATCAAAATTTAATTATTCCAATCTCTACCATACTCAAGTTAACAGGATTTAGAAAGGGCTGTAGCAAAGGAGTAAAGATTTAATCATTTGAAAATATGACCTTCAACAGACATGTGCAAAAGCCAGAAACCTCTGGGCGGTCCTGGGTTAAGCTAGAGCCTCCATTGACAGGGAAATTGATGAACAGTGATTGGTAGATAGGGGGTCTGAAGACTCAGGAGGAGGGAGGTTGAGGAGAGGTTTTGGTCGGTGTGGTTCCTAGGCTCTGAGAAGGCTTGCTCTGAAGGAAGCTGAAGGTGGGGGCCCCTGAGACTGTTTCTCCATTTTGGACACGTGAGTAATAGGGACTGGTCTCTTTTCTTTGCTCCAGCTATCTAAGGGCTTAGGCCTTTTGGCCCAGCCTAAACAGAAGGGGTATTTAAGCCCTATTCCCTTCTCTCCCCTTTCTCTCTCTCTCTCTATCTCTAATTCCTTTCTTACTCCTATTGTAATTAAACTCCAAAAAAGGCTGACGGCTGACTTGAGTTTTTCATTTAGGAATTACATAGCTGATTCCTTGGCGACCTTAAATTAATATATATCAGTCTTTTAAAGTGATTCCCTTGTTACACATACAAGATCTTAACATATTTAGTAACAATACATATACACAAAAATCTGAATCAAATAACATTTTGCAACTCAATGAAGGGAACAGTCATAAAAATAGCATAGAAACACCAACCAGCACAAATGGAGAAATAAACCCAATGCAAACACAAAACACATTGAAACCTGATAGTCCAGAGTTTGAATAAACACAAGCCAATTCAAACCAAAAATGGGACATAGGAAAAATTGAGTTAAAAGCACCTATGGTTCAAGTCAAACAATATACAAAAAAATGGGGATCCACAAGTAATGATCACAACACGAAATGAGATATACAGAGCTTTGATAGATACTGGTGACACAAGATCAGTTCTTAAAATATCACCAGAGAAAAATTTCATTGTGGTGTCTAAGTCAAAGGTGCTACAGGAGAAACTTAAAAGGTTCCTAAATTAAAATCAAAGATGGTAAAACTTGGTCCTCTCACCATCAGTCACACTCTTCCCTTGATTCCTGAATGTCCTTCTAACTTGCTAGGTAGACATCTCCTTTGCAAAATAGGTGCAATGATTTAAAGTGGACAAATCTTCCTAAATTTTCCCAAACAATCCTTAAAACACCATCTATTGTTATTCCTAGGACAATTGGAAGATGATGAAAAACAGCTAAGTGATAAAACTATTTTTGAAATACCTAAAGATATTCCAGAGGAAGTTTGGGCAAAACATTCCAATGATGTAGTGCTTTTAAAATCATCAGTCCCAATAAAGATACAAGTCAAAGAAGGAGCTCCATCATGAATCCCATAATGCAGGTTGAGCAAATAAGCCATTGCTGGCATAACTCCAATAATCAATAGACCCCTAGCATAGAAAATTTTGGTTCCAACAATATCACTATATAATACCCCAATCATGCCCATGAAGAAACAAAAGCCAGACTCTCAAAAGAGGGTGCAATGAAGAGTCATTCAGGATTTAAGAGCAATAAATAATTTTGTAAAGAAGTGTCACACTGTCATCCCATGTCTGGCTGCCATAATCTCCAAAATTCCAAGCAATGCAAAATTCTTTACTGTCGTGGACTTTTACAGTGCATACTTTACAATCCCCCTAGATAAATCTTTCCAAAGTATCTTTGCTTTTACCTGGGAAAATTCTCAGCTCATCTAGCAAAGATTCCCCAAAGGGTTCTGTGAATCAGGCTTTCTATTTTGCCAAATTTTTAAAAGTGACCTTGAAACAATAAAATTCACTGATAGCAAGCTGCTAAATTACATTGATGACATAATTTTGGACTCACCAAATGCAAAAGTGTGTCAAAGGGACAGTAAAACTCTTTTGATAGAGCTATACAAAAGAGGACACAAAAGCAAAACTTCAATGGATAATGCCAAAAGTAGAATATCTTGGGTTTATCTTGGAAGCAGGTACCAGAAAATTTTCCAAGAAAAGAATAGCAAACATATAAAAGCTGTGCATGCCTTCAACAAAAAAATAACTTTGTGCCATCTTAGGAGTGACAGGGTTTTGTAGACAATGGATTCCTGGATATAGTCTTATAACCAAATGTCCCACAGACTTAACCAAGAAGACAGTCTTAGAACCTCTGAAACTCACTAAGAAACATAGATATGCCATAGAAAAACTAAAAGTGGCTATAATATCTGCCCCAGCCCTAGGAATTCCAGACTATTCAAAAGAATTCCATCTTATTGTCCACGAAGACAAAGGAGTAGCATCTGGACTGTTATTGTAAACCCTAGGAGATAAATACAGACCTATGGCTTAGTATAGTGCCCTATTAGATGTAGTTGCCCGAGGAATGAGCCATTGTCTCTATGCCATAGCTCTCATTATCAAGAAGTCATGTGAACTGGTTCTGTAATGCAAATTGACCATATATTCACCACATCAAATAGACCCTATGCTAAAAAACAAAAATCTGTAAGCCTTCACTTCACAAAGGCTACCCCAATATGAAATTATACTACTGAGCAAAGAAAATATCACCTGAAAACATTGCCAAATTCTTGATCCAGCTACTTTACTCCAAAACTACACATGTCAGGAGAACCCATGCACAATTGGCAAGATACATTAGTAGTGTTAGTCTCTCGGTGACCGAGAATGACAATTGTCTTTGTGCATTATCATCTATTGATGTACCCTCATATGGCTTTGAAGATATATTAGATCTAGTACAAAAGATAAAAGAAGATTTAAAAGATACCCAATTGCCTAAAGCAGATCTTGAACTCTATACTGATGGATCTTCCTATATACATAATGGAGAAAGGTTCACAGAAGCAGTTGTAGTAACACAAAATGACACATTGTGGTATGCATCCTTGCCAAAAAACACCAGTGGCCAAGGAGCAGAATTGCTTGTCCTGACAAAATCTCTACAGATGGGTAAAGACAAAAGAATCAATGTTTATACAGATTCAAAATATGCATTCAATATTTAAATGCTACAGGACAGATTTGGAAGCATAGAGGGTTTTTTTTTTTAAATCAGCAGGGAAAGAGATTGTTTATGGAAACACCATCTTACAGTTTTTGGAAGCAGTGCAATTACCTAGAGAAGTTGCAGTCATGCATTTCAGGGGTCACTCAATGGGGAAAGATAACATTTCCTTAGGGAATCATAGAGCAGACATAATAGCAAAATATGGATCTTGGTTTGATTCAATCCATGTTCTGAATTTCTTCCTAGTTGAGGATGATTTAAAACAAGCCTATAACAAAAGGGAAATTCAGGTCTGGAAAGAAAAACTTGGAGCAAAACAACTGAGAGGCATATGGTTTTCTGAGAGAGGTAGGTCCATCTTACCAAAATGTGTAATGCTATTCATGAACAAAAGCATTATGGCGCACAAGCAATCATCGATTCTGTAAAATGATTTTGGACAGTTCCTGGAATTTCCTCTTATGCTATTAGTTTGTCAGAAATTCAAGATCTGTTTACAGTTCAACCAAGGACTATTCAGAACCAAGGGTTTGGGAGGTAGACCATTGGCATATACTCCTTTTGAGAGTTTACAACTTGATTACATATGCATGCCAAATGACAAAGAGTTTAAGTATGGTCTTGTCATAATAGATTCTTTGACAAGAAGGCCAGAAGTTTTTCCAACTAGGAAGAACACTAAAGCTTTTGTGATAAAAATCCTTTTGAAAGAGAACATTCCCAGGTTTGGGATCCTTCAATCATTATATTCAGATTTCACACATCATATACTCTAAGACGTGTATAAAAACCTAGGGATAAAAGGAAATTATCACTCTGTGTACCATCCTGAAAGTGAAGACCAGATTGAGAGATTCAACAGAGATATAAAAACACTTTTTTGGCAAAGTCTGTACAGAAACACAACTATCCTGGTCAGATGCTCTGCCAACAGTCATGTTTCATCTCAAGGCAAAGCCAAGTGGGGTCTTACACCTATCTCTATTTGAGATGTTATATAGTGATGCAATGTGGAATGGGAGAACACAAATACCTGCATATGTATCAGTGTTAGGAGGAGATTGCCAACTACATAAATATATTCAGGCTATTCAACAGAGACTCAAAGAATTACATGAAATGGGCATATTACAACAGAGAGTTCCACTAGACTATTCATTGTACAATATAAAACCTGGAGACATAATATATACAAAGAACTTCAACAGAAAATCAATAACAGATTCAAAATGGTTGGGTCCACATGAAGTTCTGTTTGTTTCTCCATCAGCTATAAAAGTTGCAAACAAAGATTCATGGTTCCACTGTTCCCACATAAAATTGCAAAAACCAAACATAGACTCAGAACAATAAAAACACTCACCAACTACTCAAAACTTAGAATCAAATAAAAATCCAGAGAATTAATGAGGAAAACACAAAGACACTGCCGACAATTCCAATAACTAAAACCAATAAACATCCCATCACACTCATATATTAAGTTCTAGGGCAAGAGGAAAGATTCCCATCAATCAACATGTAGACAACAGACAAAAATCTGACTATCACAGATGAAGACAAAGAACAAAAGATAGAAGCAAAGAAGAAATGAATCAACTTACAACAGAAAATGGACAATTAGAACTTTAAAACTTGCAAAAAAGGATAGTCTAAGGAGAAAGATAAAGGGGAAGCCATATATGTAAGATTAGTGTGGTGTAAACACAAAAAAACCCCACAAATTAACCTCACACTATAAAAATGCAAACAACACTACATAACTTCAAGAAAGAAGAGATGTATAAGCAACTAGTTAGGTAAAGGACACCTTGCAACAAAAAGGTATGTGCATGTAAGAGGACATATTAGACATTGTACAACATAAAAACTGATTTCTAGATGACCTTGTCTAAATAAATGAGTGTCTGAATATTGCATACATGCAAAATGTATATTTTGTATAAATGTATATACTTCCTAAGTCTATAGAGATTTTTAACCTGACAAGGACATGTTTCATTTCCCTGTAGGGCTAAAATCTCTATGCAAGACTGAAAAACCTCATAAAAATATATCATATGTAAATATGTCATACTTGTATTATATATGCATGAAAGTAGATAAAATTTACTAATAAAATTCTAACCTATAGAATAGTGTAGTAACTAACAACATTAAAATAATAGCATAGGGAAAGAAGCAGATAGGGACTAGGAAAAAGTTATGTTTTTTAGCTAGACAGTTTAGGGACAGCATAAGGATAAGATTTTGGATAATGATATTAATAAAAATAAATAGATAATCAAATAAAATAATAGCATAACTTAATATTATTTTGTAAACATGAGTAGGTAAACATTTAAAATAGAAAAGTATATAGCTTAGCATAAGGTAATGAATGATTAATAAGAAATTGTTATATTGTTACATTGAATTTACTCTTTGGATTTGAGAAAAACCTGTTTGCTATTATAAAAATTGTTCACTCATTGCAACATTGTGATGCAATTTGTATTATCATTTCCTACCCAAAACTTTCCTATATACTATTCTTAGCATAAGTAGATAGAATCTTAGATAGACTAAGATAGCAAGATAGGAATTTATTATTTTGGTGGGATAGAACATAGGATAAGAATAGGAAAAGACTGCACAAGCAGCATGAGCATTTAGTAAAAGATTCACGAAAATCAAACCCAGGATATTGTAATGATGGGGAGTAGGACAAAAGAACCATTGGGGGAAATTGGAATGTAGGAATGACAGTTGAAAACTGAACAAAGACCTCTGGGAAACTGCTGAGGAGCAGGGTCTTGAGAGCTGAAACACAGAAGGGAGTGGAAGGAGGAGCTGTTTCTCTGGGCCATTTCAAGACACTTGTGGAGATTTCTGTCACTGGCAAATCCTAATATCGAGGGTTCCTATTTAAAACATCACTGGTTCCTGTCAAGAAACCTAAATTTATCCAAAAACTATCATTCCATGGACTATTGAGATATTGCACTCAAATTGGTGAGCAGTGCTTTCCCCTTTTCCTACCTCTCTCCTAGCTATGAGAAAAACTTGTAATTCAGTAATTAGTTTTATTTAGAAAGAGACTTAAGGTGACACAGAACCCCTCTAGCCTTTACCCTTTGCCCCAATCAACAAATAAATCAAATAAGCAGTCAGATAGTGAATTCAATCTCATTTATTTACAACTAGACAGTAAGCCCATCAGCAGATTCTATCTTGTTGCCAGTTTTCAAGAAGACGTAAGGGGGAGGCTTATGAGCACCCTAAAGCAACACATAACCAGATTGAGGTCCCTCTTACCTCTCCTTGTAGAGAAGACTTTACCACCCCCCTTGAAGGACAGCACAGCCATTAAGGGACAAGCCTTCACAGAGAAGAGATCTCCACTGTGTCTCCCTCAAGTTACTCAGGGACTCCAGGAGGGAGTAGTGAGGGAAGCCATTTTAATCAACCCTTTCCTCACTGCCTTAAATCCTCATTTCTCTATCTAAGGTGTGTGAATCCTAGAAAATTACACATGAAAGTAATTATTTTAAAAATACCTTAAACATTATCCTTCAAGTAATTATAGAAGAAAATTGCCCTGAAGTTTTAGAATTGGAAGATAAAGTAGAACTTGGAAGAATTCATCAATCACCATGTATAAGAGATCTCAACAGGAAAATTCACAGGAACATTATAGCTAAGTGGTGTAACTTTCAAATTAAAGAGAAAATATTACAAACAACTGAAATACTATGGAGATACAATAAAGATAATGCAAGATTTAGCAGTTTCTACAGTAAAACAACAAAGGGCTTAGACTACAATATTTTGAAGAGCATCAGGACCACATGGATTTATAAGTAAATTTTATAAAACATTTAAAGATCATCTAATCCCAATATTAAATGATTAAGAATAATTTATAAAGAAGGATTCCTACCAAACTCATTTTATGAAACAAATATGGTGCTGATACCATAGCAAATGAAGAATAAAAACAGAGAAAGAAAATTATAGGTCAATGTATTTAATGGACATAGATGCAAAAAAAAATTAAATAAAATATCAACTAAAAGGTTACAATAATGTATCACAGATATTATACATGAGGATCAAAGAAAATTTATACCAGAAATGTAAGGATAGTTTAATATAAAGAAAACTATTAACAAAATTGATTGCATCAAGAAAAAAGAAACAAAAATCATTTTATTACCTCAATATTGTAGAAAAAAGTTTTTGGAACAATATAAAACTCAATCCTATTTAAAAACCCTTGAAAGCATAGGTATAACTGGATTTTTCCTTAGATTGATTATATATATATATATATATATATATATATATATATATATATATATATATATATGTATGTATGTATATATGTAAAACCACCAGCAAAAACTATCTGTAATGGTGATAAATTAGAAGCCTTTTCTATAAAATTAGCAGTAAAATGAGGATTCCCACTAAGAGTAAAGTCATTTAAGATTGTATTAGACCTCTGACAAAGGTCTAATTACTCAAATTTACAAAGAGCTAAATCAATTGTACAAAAAATCCAGCCATTCCCAATTGATAAATGGGCAAGGGACAGGAATAGGCAATTTTCAGTTAAAGAAATCAAAACTACTAATAAACACATGAAAAAAGTGTTCTAAATCTCTTATAATCAGAGAGATGCAAATCAAAACAACTCTGAGGTATCTCCTCACACCTAGCAGATTGGCTAACATGACAGCAAAGGACAGTAATGAATTCTGGAGGTGATGAGGCAAAATTGGGACATTAATGCATTGCTGGTGGAGTTGTGAATTGATCCATCCATTCTGGAGGGCAATTTGGAACTATGCCCAAAGGGCGCTAAAAGACTTTCTGCCCTTTGATCCAGTCATAGTACTGCTGGGTTTATACCCCAAAGAGATAATAAGGAAAAAGATCTGTACAAGAGTATTCATAGCTGCTTTCTTTGTGGTGGCAAAAAAATTGAAAAATGAGGGGATGCCCCTCAATTGGGGAATGACTGAACAAATTGTGGTATATGTTGGTGATGGAATACTATTGTGCTCAAAGGAACAATAAAGTGGAGGAATTCCATGGAGACTGGAACAACCTCCAGAAATTGATGCAGAGTGAAAGGAGCAGAACCAGGAGAACATTATACACAGAGACTGATACACTGTGGTACAATTGAATGTAATGGACTTCTCCATTAGTGGCAATGCAGTGATCCTGAACAACTCAGAGGGATTTACAAGAAAGAGCACTATCCACATTCAAAGGAAAACCTGTAGGAGCAGAAAAACAGAAAAAAAAAAAACAACTGCTTGATTACATGGGTGGATGGGGATAAGATTGGGGATATAGACTCCAAATGATCATCCTAGTGTAAACATTAACAACATAAAAAATGTTTTTGACCAAAGACACATGTAAAACCCAATGTAATTGCGTGTCAGCTATGGGAAGGGGTGGGGCAGGGGAGGAAAATAATATGATTCTTGTAACCAAGGGATAATGTTCTAAATTGGCTAAATAAAACTTTAAAAAATATATCAAAAAATAATCATTGCAAAAAAATAAAATTTTAAAAAGGTTGTATTAGAAATGCTAGCATTAGCAATAAGAGAAGAAAAAAGATATTAAAAATATCAGAATGGGCAAAAAGGTTATAAAACCATGTCTTTTCACAAATGATATGATGACATGTGGAAAATTCTAGAGATTCAACTAAAATTAATTGAAACTAGGAATAATTTTACCAAAGCAGCAGGATACAAAATAAAGCCAAATAAATCAACAGCATTTCTACAACCATGACCTGAAAGAAAAGATAGGAAGAGATAACCCATATAAATTAACCATAAATAGAGTAAAATATCTAGGAGTATATCTTCCAAAACAAATCCAGAAATGGTATGAACATGATCATAAAACATTTTATACAAATAAAGTTAGATTTAAGTAATTGGAGAAATATTCATTTTTCATGAATGGGTAGAGCTAACATAATTAAAATGACAATCCTACCTAAACTAATCTATTTATTCAATGATATCCCCATTAAAATTACCAAAACGTATCTTATTAAATAGAAAAAATAATAAATGTTTTTGAAAAAACAAAAGGTCAAGAATATAAAAGGAAAGAAGGTAAAAATAGTAAGATGTATAGCAGTATGAGATTTCAAACCATATTACAAAGTCATAATTATTTAAACTATTTGGTACTAAGAAGCAGAAAAGTAGACCAATGGAACAGAATAGACTAAGGCAAAAAGCTGCAAAAGATGATAGTAATCTCATGTGGGACAAAAGTAAAGTTCCAAGTTTTTTAATAAGAAGTCAGTATTTGGTAAAAATTGTTGGGATAACTGGAAAGCAGTTTATTAGAAACTAGAGACCAATATCTTATGTCGTTTACCAAGATGAGATCAAAATGGATAAATGACTTAGGTATAAACGGATAAATAAATAATCAGTAAAACAGGGAGCATATTATCTACCAGACTTGTGGATAGGATAAGAGTATGAAAATAAACAAGTGATAAAAATGAATAATTATGAATACAATAAATTGGAAGGTTTTTATACAAATGTAGTCAATGGAGTCAAGATTAGAAGGAAAGTGTGGAGTTGGGAAAATTGTTATCTCCAGTTTCTTTGATAGTGGTCTGATATCTAAAATACAGAGAGAATTTTGTCAAATATATAATAATATGAACCATTCCACAAATAACAAATGATCAAAAGGTCTGAAAGGAAAGTTTTTGGATAAAGAAATCAAAGCTATATATAACATTATAAAAATGCTCTAATTCATTATTGATTGGGGAAATACAAATCAAAATGACTCTTAGACATCATCTTATACCCATCAGATTGACTAAAATGATAAAAGTGCAAAATGACAAATTGAAAGGGATGTAGAAAAACAGGGACACTAATACATTGTTACTAAAACTATGAACAGATCCAACCATTTTGGAGAGCAACCTGTAATCAGACTTAGAGTTATAAAACTGTGTATACCTTTTGACTCAGTAATATACTATTATATCTATTTCCTAAAGCAGTCAAGGTAAAAAGGAAAATAAATATTTGTGGTGTTAAAGAACTGGAAACTAAAGAGATGTCCATCAGTTGGGGAATTGCTAAACAAGTTGTTATATATGATTGTATTGGAATATTATTATGCCATAAGAAATGAAGAACAGGATGATTACAAAAAAATCTGGAAAGACATATGAAATGATGCAAAGTAAAGTGAGAGGATCCAAGAGAATGTTGTACACATTAACATCAATAATGTAAAATGATCAACTGTAAATGATCATTATTACTATTATGTGACATAGTCAGGGTGTTGAATAGTTATGTCAAACTCAAATGCAAATGGTAGCCACTTCTCAATACATAAGATCCCTGTTGTTACATGTTGACAATTTTAAAATGTGATATTCTGCTCCATTATATTTTAATTTATTTTGTTAAAATTTTCCCAAATACATTTTAATCTGCTTTGGGTCACAATTGGCCTCTGAGCTGCCTAATTATTTCCTCTGGGGAGGAAGCCTTGATCATATCTAGTATATACTGATCCCATGGCCCTAGATAAGTCATTTAATTGCTCATTACCCCATATGACTTTCTAAGACTATAAGATGCCTAGCTGATTAAGTTTGCATTGCTAAAAAGAGTTTTCTCACCAAGAGTTCCCCCACACCAGACCAGTCTCTCCCTTTAAAAATATCATTATTATTGGTATTCTCCATTGTGTGGTGAGGAGAACCAGAAATAGCAAACTGACTCAAAGTAGAATTTTTATTAGCAACTTTCCATTAAAATCCCAAATCCTCAAATACAATCCGTCCTCTAAGAAAAGCAGAATGGTCCAGTAAGCTGCAACACCATAAATGACAAGGTTATTAGGGAATCCTTCAATTTTTGTGAGCTAAACTACAGCACTGAAATGGGAGTGATTGTTGCCAGTCATCTTTGTCTCTCCTAAATAGCTATCACAATGATTACCAAACATGTTACAAATGGAAAACAACAAAACAACAACAACAACAACAACAAAAATGATCAGAAGAATGAATGAAGCTTAAATCTCTTATCTTTGGGGAAAGTATATAGACACAATGTCCTTAAGGTCTTCATTTCATTTTGAGTCTTCCTAGTTACTTGGATGGGCAACTAAGTGGCTCAATGAATAGTGTCAAACATGTAATTAGGAAGACTCACCTTTCTGAGTTCAAATCTGGTGTCTGACTCTTCCTAGTTGTGTATTGCTGGGGGAGTCATTTAACCTCATTTGCCTCAGTTTTCTTATATGAAAAATGATTTGTAGAAGAAAATTTTAAACCACTCCAGTATCTTTGTCAAGAAAACCCCAAATGGAGTCTTGAAGAATCAGATAGGACTGAAACAAATGAACAACAAAACAAAACTTACTTGGATTACTGTCTGCCAGTAAAGGAGCATTTTATTATCTTGCTGCCATAAAAATAATAATTACAAATAAAAAGAAAGTTTATTTGATTAGAGAGCAATGAAAAATGATAGCAACAGTTGACAGTGCATAGGATGGCCCAATTCATTCATTGTTTTTATAATCCTAGTACCTGGAACTCAGTAGGCCAGTAATAAATACTTATAGATTGATTATCTATTTGCAATTACTTTGAAGATCTCCAGTCCTTACAACATAATACAAGAATTAGGCATGGAATCATGGAATTTTAGAGCTGAATGGAGACTTTTTCTTTATGATATACAGATAAATATTTTAAGAATAATTCAAATCAAAAATTACATTATGGGAAATGAATGTTTCTCTATGATTAGGGAGAGTGAAGAGAAAAAAATATGCCTGTGGAAATTCCCAGTGAAAGCAAAAACGCTGAAGACTTTCTTAGTCCTGTAGGATTCATTTTTGCGGAAAATGGTTCTAGCTAAATATGTTAATTACTCTCAGGAACTGTTTGCCACAAACGACCACTATTCTTCATCTAGAAAACCAGACAGCTTCCTAATCTGTATATGGAGCCAGTTTCTGTATTTAGCGATTTAAAAAAATGTCTTTTGGAGAAAGAGGGTGATTTCAATGAGCAACTACTGTTTCCATCAGATGAACTGATGGCTTAATCATGAATAGCATTGCCATTAAATTAACCCCCTGTGGATGCTAAGACAATGTAGCCAATGAACCAGTGTGTCGCACCTGTGTGAAATGGGCAGTAAAAGTCAGAGAAAGATTCATTGCCAATTGATAAATCAACCAACCAACCACAGTCTGATCCCTTATTTTAGATAGCTGATTTTTGTCTTATTGCTTATAGTCTTTATCCTGTGACCTTATTATTTTGTTTAACCCATAGATCCATTTCCCATTATGTAGATGTCATGGTCTTTAACAAACAACTAAATTGATCAACATATGGCAAAAAAAATCTCAAGTCTATACATTTTTCATTCTCTTTATTTTGGGCTAATTGGTAAGTTCTAGTGATTCAGCTACAGATAGAAAGATAATATTAGTGTTAAGATGTCCTATATGTGCTAGGAAGGCAAAGATAAGTATGAAAAGGTCTCTGTCCTCAAGGAGCTTATACTAACTCTCACATTTATTCTGATTCCTTTCATAAAGTACAACAGGAAAATCCCAAAGGATTCCAGATCTATATTTAATTTTTAATATTTTTATTTTTTACCAATTACATGTAATATCAATTTTCTACACAAGTTTTCCTGTTATATGATCAACCTTATCTTCTTCCCTCTATTCCCTTCCCTCTCCCAGTGCTGACAAGCTATTGAATCTGGGTTATACATGCAAAATATCTTTATTGTTCAATTTTGTGAATAATCTTATAAAACCAAACCCCAAAATATAAACAAAATAAACAAGTGGAAATGGTATGCTTTGTAGATCTATATTTCTAGGGCCTGTAAGTCACAGAGGACCATACTTTCTCTAAAAGTATCTGAGCTACATAGGTCATGAGAAAAATATTCCATTGATGGGGAGAATTAAAGATATAAAGATGGCCCTGGGAAGGGTTGCTACTTTTTTCTTTTTTAACTCTTCTGTCTCTCTTCTACTTTTACATATTGATACAATTTTAATAAGCATTTTCTGACATTTTAAATTATGTCCTATCTCTTTCTTCCATCCTTCCCCCCACCCTAAGGGCAGTCAATATAAATTGTACACATGTTACCATTCAATATTTTTCCATATTTGTAATATTTTGAAAGAAGACACATATTGTGCACTCTAAAGAAAAATCCATGGGGGAAATAAAGCAAAAATATGTATATGTACTTCAATCTGCATTCAGATTATATTAACTCTTTCTATAGCAGTGGTTAATGTTTTTCATTATTTGTCCCTTGTAGCTGTCCTGGATCTTTGCGTTCTTGATAATAGTTAAATAATTCACAGTTGATCATCATACATCATTGTTGTTAATGTGTACAGTGTTCTCCTGGTTCTGATCACTTCATTTGCATCACTTCATATAATATGTCACTCCAAGTTTTGAGGGGATCATCTCATTTGTTATTTCTTTTGGCACAATAATAAGAGGTGCTACTTTTCCCCAGTTATAAGTCAGAGACTGTCTTGTGGTCCTTAGACTACCTCTTGACTTCAATGGGTTAGTAGTAAAGATATTCCAAGAAGATGGTGAGGAAGTAAAGAAAGAGTGGCAGAAGTCAATGGAGGAAGTGAAACTAGCCCGGGTCAGAACCAGTTGCCTTAGTCAGCTGCCTTCTTTCCTCCCCACTTTCTTTGAAACCCTTTTGTTCTACTACCCCTTCCTACACACTCATCTCTATTAGACATTGAGTTCTTTGAGAGCTTAGACTGCTTTTTGTCTTGCTTTGTAACCCTAGTACATATCACAGTGGACAGCATATAGTGGGTTCTTAATAATTTAATAATAAAATAATTTAATAATAAAAATTTGTGTTGCCTTAATTTTACCATCCAGTTTAGTCCTAGTCCTCCCCATCCCCTATTCTCCTCTTTCCACTCTACTATATATTCTTCTCATTGCTAATAAGCTCTTCTTTATTCCAAATTTCCTCCTTATGTTCTTTCCATCTTTGAGTGTTGATTTGAACCTATCTTTCTCCAGAAGCCACTCTTGACAGTCCATGAAGGCTGACTGCTTCTTCTTCCACACTCCTAATACAAAAGTTCAGGAGGAAGAGTTGATGTATTCTTTGTTCTCCAATTATATTTTCAGATCCTTTTTCTGATATTGTTACTCATCAACTTTTCCTTTAAAGCTGATTCTATTCCATTCACATCCTTATTATTGTTTTCATCTGCATACCTCCAGGTAATTCTCTGTCCTTAAATTTAGTGCCAAGCTTACTGTCTTTTCAATCTCAACTCTTATCCTCTTTAAGCACCCTAGCTTCCAAGTTCTTGGGTTGTCAATTCCAATGATCTCTATCTCAAATTTATTTCAACCTTTAAAGGAGTGATCAGACTTTAGATGCTGTCTTCCATCCCCCTCCCGGTCACTCCTTTTATAATACTAGAATCTTTTACAGAGCAGTTAATATGTCTTGTTCCTCAGTTTCCATGAAAAGCAAAATTCTATTAATTTGCAAAATTAAGGATCTCAGTTGAATCAGTGACAATTCCTCCTATTTCTAAAGAACTTTAACATTTACCAAGTGCTTTACCGATAGGATCTCATCTGATCATCCTTATATGTACTATTATAGCCCTATTTAACAGAAAGGAAAGTGAGGCAAAAAGAAGTGACTTTCCTGGGGTTACACAACTAATCAATATTTGAGATAATATTTGAGGTCAGATTCTTCTAACTCAATGCTATTATCCACTTCCTTAAAAAATGAGCTAACTCTATTCCTCAGTTTCCACAGATAGCAAAATTCCATTGATTTGTAAAAATTCAGAGGCTCAGTTGAATCAAAGGGAAAACATTTATTTATATATTGATTGAAAGTTGTCAAAATCACTTTTCCTCTCAACAGTCCAATATTATAATCACTATTTTTTTGGTAAATGAAACTGAGTTTCTGGGAGTTTAAGTGGCATACTTCATGATCACATGGCAAGGAGGTATGTGAAGTGAGTCTCACACTAGAGGTCCTTACTTCATTCCAGCAATCCACTGAAGCCATGAAGCTCCTCAAAGACTAGATTAAAGACTGCTTTAAATGGTAACTACTACTTTCTAACAATCATAGTAATATGATTGGAAGGCTGACCTGCATTAAAAATTAAATGTAATATGCCCTAGTGGATGGAGGGCCAGTCTTACTGTCAGGAAGACCTAGGTTCTAGTCATGTTTCTGACACGTAATAACTGTGTTGATGTGGGCAAGACAAGACTCTGTGTGCCCCTCAACAACTCTCAAAATGTATGTTTCAAATGAGATACTGATACATTTTAGTGGAGGGAATTTTCTGTTTTAAGAATAGTCTGTATCAGTGAAATCACATGTCTAGAAAAATGCTTTGTAATTAGCACATTGATTATTTTAAAGCAAATAAATGTTAAGTAGTTGTTAAAGTACTTGATAAGTTTGCTTTCTTAAATAGGACAAATATCCTCTCCCTGAAATTTAATTAACACAATTTGCTTAACAAACCCTCTTTTCATACATAATACAAAGGCAAACTACAGTGCAGTCCATTTGAAGATTATCATTAAATCCAAATTAATAAGATGGGATTTAGTAAAATCTTTCTCTTCTTAAACCAAGACAAATACCAAATACCTGAGCACTTTAAAAATTAACTGTACATTCTATCTTAGCCAAATTCTATCTTTGTCTTAAATTTTTGAACTTTATATATTTTTACCATTTCCCAATTGTGCACTTCCCCTTGGATGTCCCAGAGAAAGAGTATAGGAACTGGACTTTGTTGTCATTTGTATGGAAAATTCCTGGAGCAAAAAGAATCCCCTTTATCAATGTAGGGCAGCATCTTCCCTGAAATTTGTTTTCGGGATTTACCTGAAGTATTTAAAGGTTCAGAGAATTTCCCACAGACTCATTTAATATGAGTCTAAAATAAAACTTGAACCTAGATCTTCTTAACTCCTGTGTCAATTCTTTGTTCACTAAACTAAACTTTGTTTTGAACTAAATTTGTCTAAAACAGAGATTTTATTTTATTCACCCTTTTCCTAACTTTCTCATAGCTGTCAAAAGTACTTCTATCCTTCCTCTCATCCAGGCTCGCAACCTCAAGTCACTCTCAGTTCTTCATTCCTTCCCATCTCAATATCCAGACTTGACATTCTACTAGCACATCATCTTTCTTAACTCTCCCCTTCTCTTCACTCAGAGAGCCAACACTTTTTAGTTCAGTCCTTTATCATTTGTCACCTTTTCTACTGCCACAGCTTTTCCTGTTGAGCTCCCTGCTTCAAATCCCTTTCTTCCTCGTTCTATCATCCATATGAGTCTCAAAGAGATTCTTAAAGTATAGTCTGACCATGTGAACCGTACTAGATTGAATCACACAGGACTTTTGCTCAGGGCCACCATCCTCACATCTCATGGGGACAAAGCTTTGGAGGACACTTCTTATTTTATGCTCAAAAAATCTAAAATAAAAATGAAAAATGCAGAATATAGCTACATAATTATGAAGGACCTGCACAATGACCAAATGTTTCCTCATTTGTATGGTATATATTACACAGAACATAAGAACATCTGAATATGCCTCAATCAAGTCAGTTAACGATCCTAGATTATGTTGTGGGAAAGTGACAGAAAGGCAACAACCAACAACAATAATGGTAGTAACAACAGCTTAAATAACATATATCCTGAAACAGATGATGGGAAAATTTAAGTGACTTGCCCAGGGTCATACAGTCAAAAAATGTCCAAGGCGGGTTTTGAAGTTCAGTCTTCCTAACTTAAAGTTCAGCACTCTGTCTACTGATTCACCTAGGAATCACTATATTTGAAACCTCAGAAATAGCAAATTTGGATTTGGAAAACACTTTTTCTATTCTCTGTTGCTTTGGAGGTGGATACGGTTAGCAAGGAGGTAGATTGGAGCTCAATGTAAGGAGCTATTGAGAGAAGTTTGGTTAGAGGCAGGCCAGACAAATCACCAAAATCCTCAGTTCCCTAGTTCAGTGTTTCCTAAACTATTTTGACAATAATATGTACTAATTTCTTGCATTATAAAACATATATAAAAAAGATCATTTAAAAGTAAATAAAGGTGAAATACATATTTTAAAACCCTTACCTTCCATCTTAGAATCAATTCTGTGTATTGGTTCCAAGGCAGAAGAGTGGTAAGAGCTAAGCAATGGAGGTTAAGTGACTTGTCCAGGGTCACACAGCTCGAAGTGTCTGAGGCCAGATTTGAACCTAGCACCTCCCATCTCTAGGCCTGGCTCTCAATCCACTGAGCCACCCAGCTACCCCCTGAAATACATGCTTTTAAAAAACCATTACTTTCTGTTTTAGTAGCAACCATAACAGGAGGTCAAGACCTACACAAATGGCATTATTTGATTTGCTCAGGGTTGCATGGCTAGGAAGAGTCTGAGACCAGGCTTGAACACAAGGCCTTCTGACTCCAGACCTAGCATTCTATTCACTGAGCCACTTGGTTGCCCCCAAAATTTAATCATTTTACTTATTAATGGTACAATGTTCTCTAATTAAAATATTATTTTTAAATGAGAACAGCATGATTAAATGCGCTTTATTTTTTCATTAAAATTTTTATGTACTGGCAGGTAGGATAGGCATAAATAATAATGTTTTCATACCCAGTTAATGTGATTAATGTAGTTTGCCCAGTGTGTGGATTTTTAAATCTACTTTATCGAAAGACACAAAAGACAACAATTAGTAACAGGTCAAAAGTCAGTGAATATTTCTATATTAATCAAGGTAATCATTTTTAGGATAAGGACTAAAACTGATTTATTAGTCTAGTGTAATAATTAAATGGATTGTCAATGAGGATTGAAGAGGTACATAGGATAAGAAAGGTTTTGTAAAAGGGAATGGAGGAGTTGAAGGGACAGAGGGAATATGGCTGCTGCTGAGGTAAAAGGAGGGAGATGCCCCCTGCTGAGAGGCTATCTTTGAAAAATGGGTTTCCCAGAAATGGGCCAACTATGATAGCCTGAGGGGATGTCTTCTCTATTGATTGATGTTGAAGATACCCAAGAGCAGGTAAGCACGGACACTCCTGAGGGACACCCCCCCCCACAAAGGTCACCCAGCAGGGGTCTAATAAGTACCGTTTATGGTTGAATGACTGTCTTTAGGTTCAGCTCCCTCTATGTCCCCCTGAAATGATCATTCTCTTATCTAACTGTGATTTATTTAAATAAAGATGAATTTTAATACAAGTTTGGATTGGGAAGATATCAGGGAAGAGGGAATCAGGATTTTCCTAGATTTGGTTTGAGCCTCTCTCAGCTTTTGAGCTGAGACCAGACCTCACAGGCTGGTGGAGAGTTTCTTTTATTCCTGTCTATGCTAATCTGTGCCAGTTTTCTTAAATTCAGTCTTTAGTAGTAGACAGCAAGAGGAAGAAAAGGTTCTGACCTTCAGGGCTGGTTGGACCTGTATCTTCAAGCTGATGCCCCTAAAGACTAGTCTTATAGTTCAAACCACTCCCCTTAAATCCTTTTGTTTGATGACATGATCACAGGAAACCAGGTAGAGCACACAATTGGGAAAGTTCCAGGAGTAGAGGTACTTCTATCCAGAGGCAGGGTGAGAGGCTCCTTCCAGTCAGAGGGCCAGGAAAGAGAACTCATCCTTCATGAGATCAACTGTCACTCCAAGTTCCCCTCCCCCCACCAACTATCATTCTTGTCAATATCTCCTCTCTAACATTCCAGTTGCTGTTTGATCCACCTGAGTGGCAGAAAGTCCAAAACTTGCTTCAGTTTTCCTTTCCACACTAGGAAGCTCCAAGGTGAGGAGATTCTGTCTAACAATGTAGGCTCAAATTTCTTCTGCAGTTTACCAAATTACCTTGGACACAAAGATGCTTTGACTTCTGCAGGGGTCACACAACCTCTATGTGTCAGGGGTAGAACTTGAAACCAAAGTCTTCCTGGCCCCAAGAACAACTTTCTATTTACTATGACACATTGCCTTTCATTGTTTCTCCAATACTTCTTATGAAAAGGGAATGGTCTTAATCAAATTATTCTAAAACTTTATCAATGAACCAATATACTTCACATAGTTCCAAGGATTAAAGAATACATTTTTAAAACAAATTGTTTTGGGGGAAGCTGGGTGGCTCAGTGGATTGAGAGCCAGGTGTAGAGATGGGAGGTCCTGGGTTCAAATTTGGCCTAAGACACTTCCCAGTTTGACCCCCATTGTCTAGCCCTTACCACTCTTCTGCTTTGGAACCAATACAGATGGAAGATAGGGGTTTTTATAAAAAAATTTTTTTAATTGTTTTTAGAAATGTGCCACACAGAAATATTTGCCTGATGCCCTGTAGACTTTGGGGGAAGTTCTGCTGGTGAATCCCTGATACCTCTACAGTCAAATGCAAAGTCCTCTGTTTGATATCTAAAGGTTTTTACAACTTCACCAACTTGTTTTTCCTGGATTATTATTCGTTAACCTCCTACCCCCATAGCACATGTTTTTAGTACAGCTAAAGTGGTCTACTTGCTATGTTTATGATACCATGGACAAATCTCTGTTAATGGAATCAGAGGACCTGGATTCAAATCCCATCTCTTGAACTTACCACATGTGCGACTTTGGCCTAGTCACTCACCCACCCTAAGCCACAATTCCTTTAACTAAATAAGGAGGTTGGACTAGATGGCCTCTGAGCTATGTTCCACCTATAGATCAGGTGTAATTAGAATTTTGTACCCTTGAACTACATTTCCCAGCATTCCTCTTTTGTCCCCTCCTTACATCCTTACATTTTGGAGACAAAAGTTTCTATAACTCCACCCTCTCTCTCCTCCAGCTCTTGTGGTCTGGGAAAAATGCTCTTTACTGATGGTTTTTACTTTCCTCTATTTCAAGTGATTATTAATAAATCTTATAAAATATAGTATTTGGAGTATTGGATATTAGTTTTTAATCTTACAATCAATAATCCTAAAACACTATTTTCTGGCTTAATTCATTTGCACAGCCAGTCAAGATCTCATACCTGGAATCAAGCAACAAATTTATTAAGTGCCTATTATGTACTACAGGATGGGGATGTAAAAAGAGGTAAAAGACAGTCTTTGCTCTCAGGTAGCTCACATTCTAATAGCGGATACAACCAACTAACAAACAAAATATAAACATCATGCTATATACAGAATAAAATAAGAAATAGTTAATAGAGGAAAAGCACTAAAATTAGAAAAGGTTGGGAAAAGCTTCTTGTAGAATTGTTAAGACTTTTTTTCTTAATTTCTCTCTTTTTCTATTTAAGGGGCAAGGGAGCAAAAAGGTTTCTGAGACGGAGCCCCCCTGCTGTTCAAACTGTCAGTTGGTGACAGTTAGAAAGGTGTGACTGAGAGTTGGTCAGTTACAGCTGGCAGTTGGAAAGGGACTTTTGACTCTGGGTCCCCTGGGGAGAGGAGTGTGTATGTGTGGCTTGATCTCTATGGGACTGTTGGAGACTGAGAAATGGATTTAAGGCCTTAACAGCCTTATTGATTATTGATTATCTTGGGTAGTTAGCTAGATAGTGGGTAAATTATTAGATAGTCAGAGTAGAAAAGTTAGGCCAGAGCCTGGCTCTGGCAGAAGACACTGCCCTTAAAAGGGATATTGATTTAGGTTTTTTAAAAGAAAATTTTAGTAAGGATTGGGACCCCAGTTATAGTTGTAAACTATTATAAGATTACTCTCACTTTCCTCCTTTCTTTTTTCTATTCCTATTTTCCTAATAATAAACTGTTTTATGTTTAAGAAACTGCTTTCCTGATTTTTGTTCATACTCTTACCCCAAAATTTAACCCTTCACAGAACCAAACCTTAGATTTTTTAAAATTGTTTTTGTTGTTGATCTTTTGTTTTTGAAGAGGACCAATGGCATCATAGGGTAATGACTCTATTTGCATGAGTGAGTCAGAGTTGTGCAAAGTCAATGACTTCATGCTCTCTTCCAGAGTAGTCTAAATCTAGTGACAAGACAAAAGTCAGGGTGACTGGCGATGGCCCAGGATACAGTGGATGACTTTGGCATCTTCCATGTCTGACCAAGTTCTAAGCACACCACAGTATCTGTGTCAGCCACCTTTATGGCCATTTGGAACAAAATTTTCTCATCTACCCATTCTGCTAGAGCAACTCTTTACATGCTTGGGGTAGACATCCCCCTCACTAACAAATGGGTTTGGGGTCTTTAAATTATCCTTCACCTGGTTTAAATCATCTGCTGTGTCAGTAGGGTGAGTTGGGTGACCGCTATACACCAGAAATGAACAGCCCTGAAAAGGGTTTGGCAAGCTCCCACATTAGAGATACTATAGATCCCTGAACATTGTATACATCCCAGAAACTGGGATTTTAGTTCAGTTCTAAAAGGAGGTAATTCTTCATGTTCAACTCACAGAATCACTAGTTTATCATTTACTATGTGACACCTTTCTTGAAACCACCCATCTTCTAGCGTCTCCCCACAATATTGCTTTCTATTTGTTATTTTTATCTACATAGCTTTCTCCTATGACAGACAAGTCAGCAAACCCCATCCTGAGACCAAATCCTGCCACTGTCCATTTTTATATGGCCATTGATCTTAGGATGGTCTCACATGGCTCAGGAGGCGTTAGTGGACTTCCCCTCTACTTTAATAGTGAATGTTCCTGCAAATAGGTATATAGATACACCAGAAAATGGAAAACAGCCTATAAAATTTGCATAACTGAAGTCATAGTTATTATTATAAGATTTAGGAATACAATCAAGCCCATCTCTCACACATACTGACTTTGTGCCCCTAGGGAAAATGCTTGACCTCATTGTTCTCTAGGAAGCTCTCTAAGACTATATTAAGTTGCAAAGAAGGTGCTGACTTGTATAGGCAGAGTGAACTTCCTCTCCTGAGAGTTCTCTATACTAATCAAATCACAAGCATCATCCACAAAAAACTATACTAGTGTTTACAGAGCTCTTTACAAATATTATACTGTATATACATTTGATCTTCACAACCTCCCTGGAAAGGAGGTGATTTTATTATTTGCATTTTACAGATAAAGAAATAGAGATAGAGAAAGGCTAATTGTAATTAAGGTTTGATCAGGATACATTTATACTTTGTATGCCTAATTTCAACACAATTTTCTTGTTGAGTGGAATTATACAAATAATAAAAGCAGATATATTTATAAATGTCATTGTTATAATATCTGATATGGACAATCATCTACTTTTAGTAATTTAGTTGCTGCTAATAACAAAGCCTCTAAGCAAGAATAAATGATGTGTGTATTTCATAATTTAGATTTAAAATAGTTTAATTGAAAGGAAAACATTAAAAAGACAAATTAGGCATGATCAAGGATTTTTGTTTTGTTTTTCTTCTTGCTAGAAGTGTAAAGAAAGCTCAGCCTTGAATCATTAAAAATATAAAAGTATATGAGAAGGATAATAGGTAACAGGGAATATATGTATATATGTATAAAATATGTGATATGATATGACATGATATGATGTTACATAATGGGACATATGATTTAAATTATACTTGAATATACATATATATTTATACATATTATGTAGGTGCATACACACATATTTTTGCATGTATTCAAAGGAAGGAAGAAAGGAAGGAAGGATGGAAGAATAGAAGGATGGAATAAAAAAAAGTTTATTAAGTATGTACTATGTGCTGGGCACTGGGCTATGCACCTTACAGCTATTATCTTATTTAATCATACAAGACCCTGGGATGTGGGCTTTATTATTATCTATATTTTACAGTTGAGGAAACTGAAGTAGATAGAGACTGGTGACTTGCCCACAGTCACAAGGCAGACACTAGTAAATATTTGAGGCCAGATTTTACCCTGAGTCTTCTCATGATATTCCAAAAGTTTTCAACTTTAAGAGTTTAAAACTTTATGAAGACTTTTTGGAAGACTAAACATATATAGAATTGATTCAAATTTATAACAACAAGAGCCATTCCCCAATAAATAAATTTAAAAAGGATATGAACAAAGCAGTTTTCAAAAGAAGTTTTAAAGAACTCTAATCAATAAAATGAACAGTCATGACTCCAGAGGACCAGTAAAGAGCCAATGCTACCTACACACTGACAAAGAGATAATGAACTCAAGATCCAGAATGAGCCATGGAAAAATGGGGAACAATTTGCTTGCCTGTGCATATTTGTTACCAAAAGAAAGAGATTGAGGATCAGATAAAAATATTTCAGTAGATTAAATTCTGTCTCAGGAGTCAGAAAGACCTGAAATTTGAATTTAGCCTCAGACATTCACTACTTACATGACCCTAGACAAGTCACTGTCTGACTCATTATCTTTAACTGTAAAACAAACACAATAATGGCACCTACCTCATAGGGCTGTTGTGAGGACCAAGTATGATATTTGCAAAGGTCTCAACACAGTATGTGACAAATAGTAGGTACTTCATAAACACTTGTTACTTTCACCTTCCCTTTCTCCTCTTTCCCTTGCCTCCTGAAATAAGAAGAGAACAGAAGGAACGATATAGATTCATAGACACACAGGACAGCTTTGAATGTACATGTTGAATTCCTTATATATTTTAAAAGAAAAACATGCTTTACATAATATTTACATATTCATGCACAATCTTTTCCAAATTGCACATTACATATGGAATGTTCATTTTATTTGGTATTTGTTAAGTTCAAAATAAAAATGAAAAAATGAAAAGATAACTATAGTTATGATAATGAATAATGCATAATGCAATATGTAAGCTATGTAAATGTTA
This sequence comes from Monodelphis domestica, assembly GCF_027887165.1. NCBI lineage: Eukaryota > Metazoa > Chordata > Mammalia > Didelphimorphia > Didelphidae > Monodelphis > Monodelphis domestica. Next base: position 197,681,078 of record NC_077227.1, read on the forward strand.
ATAAATATCTTTCCCTGGATAGTTCTTATATTTCAAAGCTCTTTCACTGGACCATACCTCTTAATGACTATCTTGATAAGAAGGCATTGAAAAATTCCTTTTGCAACTGAAAAACTTTGAGAGAAAGTCTTTCTCCCAAGATAATTGTTGCAATAAGTGAAAATTTAATATAAAAGAAAGAGAAAAGACAGTCACAACTTTTACTGTTGTGAATGAGTTTTGAATGGTGTGGTCATTTTTGAAAATAGCTTCTCAAGGTGGGGAAATGGAGTATTTCTTTACTTATTAAGCAATTATGCATTACTTATTTTAATGTTTTAGATATTAGTGTCCTGAATTCATTAAATGCATTGGTAAGAAGCTAAAATTTTAGGAAAAGGTCAAATTATCAAAGAATCCTACACAGTTCCTTCATCTCTAAAATGGAATAATGATATTTATAACACCTACTTCACCATTTATATGGAAAGCACTTTTAATAAAAAGAAAATGTTATACAAATATAAAGATGATATTATTCATATTATTATCTTTAATGGGTTAATTTTTATTTTCTTCTATACTTCCTCTTCTTCCCTTGAAAGAAATGCTAAGTCATTAAAATAAAAGAAAGAGAGAAATAAAAAGGAAAGAATGAATGAGAGAAAGAAAAAAAGAGCATTATAGAGGAAGAAAGGAAGAAAAGAAAAAAAAACAAAAAACAAAGATGGAAAGGAACCAGATAATCTAAGAATGAATAGCAGTTTAAAATAGATTCTTCAGATCCCCAAAAAAGTTTTTTTCAGGCTATTTTGTAAGGAATATGTTCTGTAAACTAATTGCCTTTTCTCCTCAATTTTTTTTGAAATTTTCTTGGTAAAGCTAATGTAATGATTTACCATTTCCTTCTCCTAGTTCATTTTACAGATGAGGAAACTGAGACAAACATTATTGAAGTATCCAGGATCATATAGTGAATGTCTGAGGTAGCATTTGAACTCAACTCTATCCTGAGCAACTAGGTGGCACAGTAAGAAGAAACATACCTGAAATCAATAAGACCTGAGTTCAAATTTGAAATCATACATTAGTTGTGTGACCCTGGGCAAGCCATTAATTCTGTTTGTTTAGTTTCCACATTCTGTAAAATGAACTGGAGAAGGAAATAGTAAACAACTCCAATATCTTTGCCAAGAAATCCTCAAAAAAGGAATCACAAAGAGTTGAGGAGGACATTATTGAAATGATTAAACAACAACTATCTTGACTCCAAGTCTGGCCCTCTGTCTGCTGCACCACATAACTGAATAAATTGATAGATGTGTTGTATTCAGAAATTAGATGATAACTCCCTTGAGTACAGGAATCAAGTTGCTTTTAATCTTTCTATTTCCTGTACCTAACAGAGTGTTTGGCATGTAGTAATTCATTTATAAATGCTTGTAAAATTAAATTGATGTTGTTCTTTTTTGGAGGCATTATTTATTTCAATACTTTCATGAGTCAATGATAACAGTAGTAGGGATGTCCCAATAGCATCCCATATTATAATCCTTGCACCCCTCTGTAGAATTCTTGTTTATATCTTAAATCTCCCATTGAGGATCTCCCTCATGTGTTGTATGTATTTCTCTGGGTCTTTTAAAATGCCATGGTGACTAATGTAGCACTTTGACTAGCAGTTAACTCATCACTCTCCATTCTAGCCCAGACCACTTTCCTCTCTGGTCTTCCACATCCTTTTGCTATGTGTCTTGGCATAAAATGTTGAAAGTGTTGTCTGGGCTCATTTGTCTCTATATCCTCTCCTCTCAGGTACTCATCCACCCTTTGAAATCTGACGTTTGATCTCATTACAAAACTGACACTACTCTCTAAAAAGTTACCAATGTTTTTTTAAAATACCTCATAATTTTTTCCTCATTTTTAATATTTCTTTTAGAAATTTGATACTGTGAACCTCTTTTTCCTCCTGGATACTTTTTTTCTCTGGTTTTTTTTATGATACTACTCTCTCTGGGTTCTCCCACCTATCTGATTTCTCCTTATTTTCCTTTGCTGGCTTATCTTATACTCTATGTCTCCTAATTGTGATTATTCCCCAAGGTTCTTTCCTAGATCCCTTTTTTTCCCTTCTATACTTTCTCTTGGTAATCTCATCAGTGCTCATGGTTTAACTATTATCTCTCTGTAGATGACTGCAAACTCTCTCTCTAGAGTCATAATTTCTCCTCAAACTTTAGTACCAGATCATATAATCCTAGCATTAGTCTGGACTCCTCACTCTTCCTTGTCCCACATATTTATTCACTTGCCATATAAATCTGTTTTCAGAACACCTCTCGTATTTGGCCCCTTTTTTCAATTCATAATTTCACTTTACTTCAGGATCTTATCACCCACCACTTTGGTAATTAAAAACATCATCCTAATTTATATTTCTAGCATAAGTCTCTCACTACTTCAGTCCAGTCTCTATATACCTCTGTTGGTGAACCTATGGCATGAGTGTTGGAGAGGGCTCTCCTTTCCCCCTTCTCCAAAACACCTGAGGACATTTATCACATGACTTGCCCCTCTGTCCAGCAGTCCAATGGGAGCACTTCCTCCCTCCCCTGTCTGGGGTAACGAGGTGGCTCACATGTGGTGTGAGGGTGCAGTTTGGGCACTCAGTCCCTAAAAGATTTGCCTTTACTGCTCCTGTTGCCAAAACAATTTTTCTTGAATGCATATCTGAGTAGGAGATTCTGCGATACTCAACTAATCCTATAATTTCATATTGTTTCTTGGAAAAATATTAACTCCAGGGTTTAGCTTTTAAAGTTCTATGCAATCTAGTCCAGCCTCATTAAGTACTCCTCCTGCACTTTGACCAACAGGACTGGCCTCTCCCTCTATTCCTTACTTATAACATTCCATCTCCTGCCTCTTTACTTTTTCATTCGCCATCCCTCATCCCTAAAATGCATCGCCTTCTTCCCTGAGCCTCATAGATTCTCTCTCCCTTTATGAAGTAGCTTAGGCACTGCCTCCTTCAAGAATCTTTTCCCAATTTCCCCAAATAAGTTGCATTGATGGTATGCATAGTTACCTTCCAAACTCCCCAAATACCTTGTATTTAGCTATTTCAAGTATATTTTGAATTTTACATGTATACTGTATATGTTTATATGTACATAAATACATATATTCATATATATATTCATTGTCTCACCTATTAAAAATAAATGAATTTCAAGTAGGGATTATCTGCCCAGTTCCCAGAATGGTACTTGGTGCATAATCAGTGCAGAAGAGTGATAAAGTCCAGGCAATTAGGACTGAATACTTCCCCACCTAAGAAGTGTCTGAGGCCAGATTTAACTCCAAGACCTCCATCTCCAGGCCTGGCTCTCTATCCACTGAGCTACCTTAAGAGCTTGATAAATGTGTTGATTATTGATTGACTTATTTGTTGTTGTTGTTCAGTCTTTTTTTCTGTCCTGTTTGACTCTTCATGATCCCATTTGGGATTTCTTGGCAAATATACTGGAATGATTTTTCATTTACTTCTCTAGCTCATTTTGCATATTAGGAAACTGGGGCAAACAGGGTTAAATGACTTGCCCAGAATCCGAGAGCTATTAAGTGTCCAAGGCCAGATTTGAAATCAAGAGGCTAAGCCTTCCTGACTCCAGACCCAGCACTCTATCCACTGTGCCACCCAGCCTTTTGATTGGACATTGTTAATACACTGCAGTTTATTTATACCTTCCATCAGATTATTCCATTGCTTTTGGGATCACCTAAATTTTGATTCTTCTGAGTCTTACATGGTTTTTAAACACAGGGCATTATGGAGGGGATAGCCTTTAAAAGAAGGGCTACTGTAATGATGAGCAGCTTGAGGTCATGAAAGGCAGCATGCTATTTCTCAGATGTGAAGTAGTACCACCACTTTAATTCACTTCTGGTGTTTGTTCTGTGCCTTAGAAGCAGGACATGCTCAAGATATAAATACTGACAGAAAAATCTGTTGGCTTACCATTCAATTGCTGGTCATCTGATTTCTCAAGTAGGGATGATGGGACTTTCTTTTTAAAATTACCTCATTTTGGTTGATGGATTTTATTTTTTATATAACATGTATTTCCAAATCTATATCTCTCTTTCTTCTACCCACCAATCCTTCATAGATAGATGGGAAAGTAAATGGGAAACCAAGCAACTAAAGGAGTGTAAATAGTACAGCAACCATTCCTGGAAATATATGCAATATTCTACAGTCAGAATATGACTCCTCTACAGTGAAGGAAGATTAATTTTTTTCAACTCCTTGTAAGTGGCAAACTTGTTCAAAATAATAACATAACATTCTGCTTTGGTTGTTTGTTTTCTCTGTTTACATCACTATAATAATTGTGCATATTTTTCTTGGTTCTACTTATTTCATGTGGCATCAGTTGACATGTCTTCCCATGCTTCCAATTTTCCATATAGATTACTCATATAGATTATTTTATTAACTGCTAAATATTCAAATGATTTTAGATCTCGTTGAAAGACAGAATGAGATAATAGATAAGAGAAGCAGCCTCTGAATCAGGATGATTTTGGTTCAAGTTTTGTCTGGCAGATACAAGTTGGGTAACCCTGGCAAGTCACTAAACTTTCAGTGCCCCAAGCATCTCTTTAATCTTATAAATTGCATATCTGCATTGGTAGAGGAAATTTCATCATTTGAAGTTCCTTAATAGAATGAAATAATGAATCACAAATCCAGATTTACTCCCTCCCTCCCACCCCCCAAAAAGATCTCATTAAAGAGGCCCTGTAGTGTTCTGGGTTAAATGATCACAATGTCATCCTGGACAAAAGCATCTAGAAAACTATAACACAAGTAATGACTCCTCTTTCCTTTTATAATGGCCAAATGGCAATTCCTATGACCCTGACCTAAAGCCTGCCTTACTGAATGTTGATTCTCAATAGATTCAAAAGAGTTAGAGCTATAGTTGCATTTTGTGTGGTTTGGACACAGGTGAGGGAGATACCTTGTCTGAGTGTAGCCTTTAATATTGCTTTTTATTCTAATGAAGCAAATGCTTTTTTCTAAGTTTTATTTTTTGTGATTGTCTTGTTCATCATTTCATCTGATATGAGTATTCCATATATCACAACTTGTTTGGCCATCCTCCAATTGATGGACATCTCTCAGTTTCTGGTTCTTTGCCACCACAAAAAGAGGTGGGTCCCTTCCCTTAAGCAAATACTTTTTCAAAATAACAAATAGTGCACTCTTCTAATATGTATACTCTCTAATCTGTTTTAAGACTACCAAGATATGATATAATAAAGAAAATCATCTACCTGGAGAAACCATCTCTGCCTACTTCTGTCTCCAATTTTCATCAAGGTTACCCTCAATAGATACTCTTTTAATGAGGTCATGTCATATTAAAAACAAACAGGCTCAAATTACTATTTAAATTTGACCTTGTTGTCATTATTCATTCATTTCAGACTTTGTCCAACCCTGCTAGGTGTTTTCCTGGCAAACACTAGAGTGGTTTGCCTTTTCAGTCTTCAGCTCTCTGCACAGATAAGGAAACTGAGATAAACAGAATTATGTTTATCTAGTGGATTTCTGAGGCTGGATTTGAACTCAGATCTTCCTGACTCTAGGCCTGGCATACAATAATCTAAGCCACCTAGTTGTTCCCAAAATTTAAACTAAGTACTTTTAAATAGGATGCATGTATGAAAATCATATGATTGTGTATTTTTGTTTGGGAATGTCAAATTTTAATAAAAATGTTTTATTTTTTAAGAAAACAGGTAATTACCACTTTTCAAGTTCCACGTTCTCTTCGGAATCTACCTTGGTAACTTCATCTATGGCAGAATAGGTTGAAATTTTCATTTCATTCTAAATTGAAATCAATTTTAGAGAATCATGGAATATATAAATGGACCCATGTGATCCATGGTTTCATAAGGGATAAATTGCAAGAGGTCCATGATTTTGGATTGGACAAGAGTATATCTTCATTAATAAAAAATTAGTTTCCTTTGTATTTTATATATTGAAAGAATTATGTTTAAAAGGGATCCATAGGTTTCCCTTGACAGTCAAAGGGGTCCATGATACAAAAATAGCTTTAAAAAAACTGTGATCTAGACCTACACTCCTACTTTATAGATAAAGGAATTGCAGTCTAAAGAGGTTAAGTGACTTGCCCAAATTGAAGTAGGTAGTAAATTAAAGAGCTGGGGTTTGAAATTTTCTTTTGACACTAAAACCCTGTGCTCTCCACTTTCTATCAGCAGCTCTGCTTATTTGGATTCCAGGGATCATCATGCATCAACCAGGATTAAGAAGACAAATGACCTCTCATCACCATGCATATTAACTCAGTTTTGGACACATAGTGTCTTCTTTACTTCCTCAGGTACCTCTCTCCCCTGATTGGGGACTCTTCTCAAAACCTTCCATTATAGAGAGCTCAGAATATTCCTGATAACTCTCCATTTTCCTTCAGCAATTCAGCTCGGTTTCAACTCCATGGAACTTTAATTCCATGCTAGATACCCCATGATGTTTTCCTTCTCTCCTCCCCAACTCCTCCTTTTCAGCTTTCTATCTAGATCTCAATTTCTTTATCCATAGAGTGAAAGTGTTGGACTCAAGAAATCCTAACCATTTTTGTACCATGGACCCTTTTGGTTGTTTAGGTAAGCAAGTGTATAGCTTCTAAGCATGTAGTCTTCCCACATTAGATTGTAAACTCCTTGAAGGGAGGGGTTGTCTTTGCCTTTTTTGGATCTATAATGTTTAAGCACAGTACCTAATAATAATTGATTAATAAATGTTTGTTGAACTGAATTTTACAACAGACAAAAACAAATCAATCCTTTAAAAATCAAACAATATCTTTATGCCAAACAGCCTGTAAAATAGTAAGTTAGAAAGCAATAAAATAGTTCTAGGCTATTTAAAATAAAGTAGTTTGACTTCAGTGGCTATATTTGCCAGTTATGTCCTGAGTCTATCTAGATACTAAAGAGGACTAGAATCGAACAGTTAAATGAAGAACAGAGTATTTTCAACCACAGTCATGTTTGTGCCTCTTGAAGATTTAAACGTAAATGCTTCATGAATTTCAAATCTACATCACACCAGTGCTTACTACAATAGAGGTTGAATGTATCATACTAAATGTATCATACAGTGAAATAAGCCAACTCAATCTGGGAAACTTATGTAGAAGGATTCATCATTAAAATATTAGACCTGAGATCTCTCAAAGGGGGTTAGCAAAAAAAAAAAAAGTTACTGTGCTGATGTTTATTCAATTGATTCCAGGGTAAGAAAAAATCTGGAAAAAATAATATTTTATAACCTTTTGCCTTTGGCTTAAGAAGTAATTTATTCAACCCAACATTCTACTCTCTCACATGAAAATGTCAAAGCAAAATATCCCTTTTTGTTAAGAGGCAGTTGTTCCGAAGTCCCTTCCTTACTGAGGACAATTCAGCTCCATTTTCCATTGAATGATTCCTTTTTGTCAATCTATTAATCAATTAGCTAAGCATTTACCATGTATCCTAGATTGTGGGAATAAAAGGACAAAAATGAAATTGTACCTGCCCTCAAGGAGTTTACATTCTATTGGGGAGAAAATATGTACATATTTAAGTATATACAGAATAAATACAAGATAATTGTTAGGGGGATCCTTTCGTGTAGGAGGTGGCTCTTGAACTGAGTTTTTGAAGATTTTTGAAGAATCATTGCTGTAGAAAAGTCCCTTTGGACAAACAAGGAAGTTTGGGCACAAGGAGATTAAATGACTTGCCCAGGATTATGCAGCTAGGAAATGACTGAGGCAGGAATTGAACCCAGGTCTTCCTGATCAAGTTTAAATTTATATTCTGCAACTACTGAGAAAGCAAGATTCTAAGGTTCTAATAAAACTATATACATGTCTCATTACCATTTTAAAGTGAATTTAAGCATGATATTTATATAATATTTCAAAGATCTCTAGATTTAGCAAGGTATGTATTGACTGCACTAATAGATTTCATAAATCTTCTTTGTCTCAATAGACTTTAAGTTCCTGGAATCAAATTAACAATGAAGTCCTCCATTTTGGAGAAAAGGGGAAAGAACTGTTCCTCAGGCAACAGATACATATTCTGCTAATGAATTGATGTTCAAAGTCTTGTCTATTTGATAGACCCTTCCTGAACCTGAAATCCTCTTTCCTCAATACCCATTGAGAATTTAGAATCATCCTTCAGTTGAGAGGCTCTATACAGCTGAGTTGGCATTATGAGGACAATTTTTATGTTTAATACATTAGAGGGGGGTTCCTTTTTTGCCTTTGGAGTTAACTGTCTCTTATCTACTCCTGAATACAATTAATGGCAAGTTCCCTCTTAGAATGCTAACTTCTGTAGGGCTTCTGCCTCACTTTTTTTCCTATTTGCATCTCCATGCTTAGCACAATTATTATTGTTAAATCTTGTTCAATCATGACCTACTCTTTTTCACCCCTTTTTGGGGGTTTTCTTGGCAAAAATATTAGAGTGGTTTTCCATTCCTTCTCCAGCTCATTTTATAGTTGAGGAAACTGAGGAAAATAAGGTGAAGTGGCTTGCCCAGGATTATAGTGTCTCAGATCTGTGCACAGTCTTGGTACATGTTAAGCCTTTGAAAAATGCTTTTTCATTCATTTATCCATCTATTCTTGTATTCACTTTTGTCCATTTATGGTCATGAAACAGAGTCCTCAGTAGGGCTTCTCAATGAATAACTTTTACCCTAGGACATTATTTCTATGAAACATATTCTGGGAAATGCTGCTACTATATGTAGACAAAGTAGACCTATTTATAATAAGCGCTTCACTTTCCCAGTCTTTTTTCTTTTCTTTTTTAATGAACAAGAGAATAGATTGTCATCCTATTTCACATAAAAATTCTTAATACTTAAAGATTGTTAAGATTCTTTAGCCTGAAGAAGAAACAGAAAAATGACCCAATTCTTTCTTTTTGTCTCTTCTCCCATTGCAGGAGGGTTGTCTTTTTTTTCTGGATTTGCAGATCTCCCTCTCCTTTCATTCCCCCATCCTTCATCTCCTACCCCTAACCCACCATTACCCAGAAACAATTCTAACCAGCTTAATAGCAATTCAAAACTGGAGAGGGAAAAATGTATTTTGATACAGGGAAAGGCAACTTCAGATTATTAACCTTCAGATTCTTCCACCTTTATTTCTCATACAACTCTGACCTTTTTTATGTACTCTCTTAGGCAGATCTTAGCCTGCCTTATTTGTGTATGCTCCATTTCTAATTTGAGTGTTAACTCATTGAGGTCAGAGATTGAATCATTTTTATCTCTGTAGCCCAGACAACTATTATAATGCCTTTCAATACTAGATATGTACTATTTTCTTGTTGTTTTTAAATGAATAGAATTGAAATAAAATAGAATAGAAAGTATTTTAACACTGTAAAAGCTGGTCAAAAGAACTAGCAATCTTGGACTGCATTAATAGAAGTATTTCTTGTTATTTTAGGAGATTACTTGGGTCATTATCTTTGTAACCCCATTTTGGGTTTTCTTCGCAGCAGTATTGAAGAGGTTTGACATTTCCTCCTCCAACTAATTTTATGAATGAGGAAACAGAGACAAGCAGGTTAAGTGATTTGTCCAGATTCACCCAACTAGTGAGTTTCTGAGGTCAGGTTGGAACTCACGTCCTCCTGACTAGTTGCCTAAAAGAAGTATTATATCCAGAAAAAGGGAGATGAAAATCCTACTGCACTCTGCCCTGGTTCAATTACACTTGGAATATTCTGGTCAATTCTAGGCATCATATTTCAAGGATAAGACACTTGATAAATGCTCATGGTATGATTGGCTGACTGACTGAGGATAAAACAAAAAAGCAATATGGGCTAGTAAATAAAGAGGTGGCCTCAGAAACAGGATCACATGGGCTCAAGATCTGCCTTAACATATATAAGTTGTGTGAGTAGGCAAAGTAATTAAATTATCTGTGATCCAGACAACTCTCTAACACTAGAAGTGATAAACAATTTTATTGCCAATCTATTTTGGTAGAGAGTTGGCACCACAGAATTCCCTACACCAATTAAATTATGAGTCTAGTATATGTGCCAATATGGTGTCCAGAGGTGGGAAACCTGGATGGGGACAGACTTGAAACTATGCCATATAATGATAACTTGAGGAAACTGATGCTTTTTAGCTTGAAGAGCAGATGGAGGAGACTCCCAGAAGGAAAAGATAGTGACATGAAAAATCCTAGCCAATCCTAGCACTCTCAAGAACAAGAACAAGAATCCCAACCCTTACTTATATCATGGACTCCTTTGGAAATTTGGCAGTCTGATGAAGTCTATGGACCCATCCTCTAACTGCTGTTTTTAAAAGCATGAAGTAAAAAACATAAGGTTGCAAAGGAGACCAATCATATGGAAATATAATCTGGAGACTGGAAAAATTCAAACATATGAATCTAGCTACAAATTTAATGACTATGGTGAGAAGGGAATTTATATTTTTATTTGATCAATCAGAGATTTAGACTTCTATTTGTTTTGAATTTGGGTCAATCAGCAACCAGGGAATTGATCCCATAGGCACTTCCCCCTGTGTGGTGCCAGGCTAATTGAGGAATTGTGATTGGCTCTTGGGGAGTGATGTAAGAGAGCTAGTGGGTATAGTAAGGATTTATAAAATGAGACCCAGCAGGAAGGGGTGGGGTATTTTCTCAGGCTGAGATTTGGAGACAGACACTGAGTTGTTAGGGTCTGGATTATTAGGCTAGGAAATTCTTCACCTCCTTTCTATATTTCTCTTTTACTTTTTATTCTTATTAATAAATCTAGCTATTAACAGTCTTGTGACAATAACTTTGAAGTGGTGATAATCATAAATGATACTTCAAGATATCTGAAACAATGGCATGATGATTTGAAAATATCCTGAATTTCTATTGATAACTCATAGCTAAGAGTAATACTACTGTGGCTTGTTGCCTACATTCATAATTGAAGGATATCTTAATTTCAATTAGATCAAATACATCAAAATAAGGATATAATGTTTCCTCCATCTAAGTTCCTAGACACTCAAAAACTTGTCCACAAACCCCTGCTCTCATCATTTGTAATCTATAGTACAAATTCCTCTTATCACCCATCACCTCTGACTAAGACACCTAAGATTGTGCTCAGGATTCCTAAGACTGCCTCCAAGATTAAACCTATCATCTGGGGATCATTGTTTGGTCATTTACTCAAGCAAAGAAATACAGATCAGAAGAGGCATCCTAGGTCGAGATTGCCTTAGTCAAACCACCACTCTAGCTGCCATGTGAACTCTAGTAGTTGTGCCACTTTAGGGTGGGGAGTGGAGAACCTCATCTCTCCCCTCCTGTCCTCCCTGACATAATATGCATTCAGAAAAGGAAAAAAGACTAAGGGTGGGTCCATTGAGTCAATCAATGGTTCTTTCTGCTCAATAGTCAAGGAATTTGGTTCATCAGCTTTAAGTCCTTTAACACCAAGATAAATCACATGGTCCACCGGAAGCAGGAAGAAAAGCACTGAAAAGCACTAGAAAAGCAAAGAACTGAAAATATTCTTTGCAAACTTATACTAGTTACCACTAATAGTCCAGTCATAGGCAAATCACTTAACCCCTGTCTGCCTCAGTTTCTTAAACTGTAAAATAAGGTTCTTGTGAACATCAAATGAGATATTTGTAAAGCACTTAGCACCTAGTATGTGCCATATAAATACTTCCTTTCCCTTTCCTTCCCTCTTTCCTCTCTATCTCCCTCTATTCTTTTTCCCCTTCCTTTCTCTTCTCTTCAGTATTCTTCTTCCTTCTCTTCCCAGCACTATTCTCAAGGTATTAGTAAGGGAGTGAGTCTATACAATTGATTATTATACAAAGTAGGAGATAAATATAAAAGAAAAGTACAAAAAAATGATATGAGCATTTGGAGGAGGAAGAAATTGCTTAAATCAAATATTTAAATGCCAGATGAGGATGAGGTGGCATTATACTAAAACATGAAAAAAAATGTAGGTAGTTTATTCACAAGTTCCATATGAATTGGTGGTGGGATTTGGATGTGAAAATGGCTAATGAACTCAGGTCGAATTATGGAATTAGTGTCCAGATCAATAGTAATAGTTCCACTATATCCTAGATTGATCATAGTGCACTGAAATAGGAGTTAAGGTCTGGCTTTTATATTTTAGGAGTGACAATGACAAACTAGAATGCATATAGAGGCGGGCAACCAGGATAATAAAATTACTGGAAGCCATATCATGAGGAATAATTAAAGTAACTTATAATAATTGTGCTGGGAAAGAGAAGACTTGAAGGGGCAGGGAAAGTATGAAGAGAAAGACAATACAATACAATATCTTCACATGATTGTTGAGTTAGTTTAAATATAAATATTTGCAGAACATTTGTGTAGAAAACATATTTATCTAAATTTTATGTAACTCCAGAAGAAAGAACTAGGAATTTTCTAATGATCATAATTATACAGTGGAATGAGCTGCCCTTTAAAATGCAAGTAAACTCTCAGCCATGCATAGTATAGGAGCATAGCCTTGATGTCCATATGCCAGGAATATTGTAAAAGACAATTTGACTAAGTTAACTCAGAAATGTTTTCCAAATCCATGGTTCTGTCCAAAGAGCTATAAAATAGTACATACCCTTTAACCCAGCCTTACCGTTGCTAAGTTTGTATCTCCCAAAGATAAAAAAAAAAGAAGGATCAATATGTACAAAAATATTTAAAGCAGCTTTTTTGGGGAGGCAAAGAATTGGAAAGTGAAGAAATGATTATAATGAAATAGTATTGTGCTGTAAGAAATAGTGAACAGGAGGAGCTCAGAAAAATCTAGAAAGACTTAAACAGACCAAAGCATAGTGAAATAAACAGAACCAGGATGATATTGTACACAGCGACAGAAATACTGTGCAATGAACAACTGTGAATGACTTAGCTATTCTCAACAATACAATGATTCAAAATAATCCCAAAGGATTCATGATAAAAAAAAATGCAATCTGCTTCCAGAGAAGGAACTAGTGGAATCTGAATCCAGACCAAAGTAAACTTTAAAATTCTTTTTCTTATTTTTTTTTGTTTGAGTTTCCTTCAACAAAGTGATTAATATAGGCAAATGTTTTACATGATTGCACATGTAGAATCTATACAAGACTGCTTCTTATCTTAGAGGTAAGCAGAGGGAGGGAGAGAATTTTAGAACAAAATTCTTTTAAATATTGGAAACTGTTTTTGCATGTAATTGGGGGGGGTTGAATTAAATTAAAAAAAAATCTATAGTTCTTTGATTCTAGGTGACCTTTCTACTCAGGTGACCTTCATTTAATATCTCTAGGTCTCAGCTTCTTCTTTTGTGAGAAAAGAGTTGAACTCAGTGATCTCTAAGATCCCTTAAAGCTGTGTCTATGATTTTTAGGAATTCATTATCATCAGTCACAATAGCATAATGTTTTAAGGGTGTCAAAGTATTTAACTTCTCTCTGCCTCAGTTTTCTCATCTTTAAAATAGGTATGACTCTACCATATCCAGGTATCTTCCAAGGTTGATGTGAGGATCAAATGAGATATGAATGATATATGTGAGAGGTTTTTGTAACTGTAAGGAAAATGAGGTCTACTGATTTGCACAGCCCCTACTGTTCTCTTCACTTTAAAATTCTTTGCTCTTAATTTAGTTCAATTCAACAAACAGTAAGTACTAATCACCAGGCTACCTGCTCAGTACCAGGTTAATCAGCATTTGTTAACATGGTGCTTTTGAGGTGTCCTATAAGTCATTGTGGATATTATACATCATATTGGCTAGACTGTAAGCTATATGTAATTGGGAAAGGGAGGAAGTTTATCAAAGGGGTGGATTTTGTCTCCCTCCAGCAACTAGTTTAGCATTCTGCACTCAGAGAGTGCTAAAAAAGTGAAATTTTAGTTTAAAATAGTGATTGTTTTGACTTGAATTTTCTATGATTCATAAAGACACTAAGGACCACTTAACAGGGTTTTAATATGTGACAGAATGAAACTGTATAAAAATATGATTTTAAGTCCTTAAAATTTAGAAGACACAGCATAATACTGGCTCAGATTCCATTTTAATGTTTTCAGAACCCAAAGTGAAGGGATCAGGGTTCTGCTTGAATTCTCTAGCTCATTATGCCTACATCCCAAAGTAGATCTCTGGTGAAGATGTCTAAAATAAAACCTAGATATGGTTCATGTCTAGAGGCTCCTGTCAAATGAATTAATGGGGTCTTTTCTAGAAAGGTACTCAATGTAAATGGCATATATCAGGCATAAGATAGATATTTTTTTCCCTCCACCACTAAAGAAATGCTTATAAAATGGAAGAATTGTCCATTAACATTGATTTAGAAGATAAAACAATAGCCCAACACATGATTTATTCTTTTAGGAAGTTAACTTACAAGGAATGCAAAATATTTTACTTTTCATCTCAGATCCATTCTGTATAAGTACTTCACAAGTCTAGATTTCCTTCTCATAGGTGAAAATCAAAAGAAAAGTTGGTACCAGCTGTTTCCTAACAAGGCTGTCTTAAAAAGGAGATATCATTTTCCTGTGTCTTCTATCCCTACTGAAGTGACACTTCCTCCTGAATGAATTGCCAGTCATCTTCAATACAATTTCCATTCCCTAGGAGAAAAAAACAACAACAACCTAGAGATGTTGGTTGCAAATGACTTTGAATAAGGGGCCAAAATATGTATCTAACCCACCGGGTCAGTGTAAATGCCCAACTCAAAAAGAAATGCCAAGGTCAGGATATCAGGAGGTTCTCCTGATTATCATCATTAAGCACATATGACAAATTTAGTATCCAATTAAAATTTTACTTTCATAGCCAACTTTTTAATGAAGAAGATAATTGTATTTAGATTGGAATTAAAAGGTATTTATAAGTCATTTCTTTCACCCTGCTCCCAACTTAAAAAAGTGAGGT
Organism: Monodelphis domestica; assembly: GCF_027887165.1. Taxonomy (NCBI): domain Eukaryota; kingdom Metazoa; phylum Chordata; class Mammalia; order Didelphimorphia; family Didelphidae; genus Monodelphis; species Monodelphis domestica. Next base: position 197,696,138 of record NC_077227.1, read on the forward strand.
TTTGAGAGATTAAATGATGTCTATGCTCACTTTTATTGTAAACTAAAGAGCCAAAATTTAAATGCACATTATCTGGCTGCAAATGCTGGAACAGAGGTTAAAAAATATATTTCAGTCTGTGAATAGTAATCAATATCTTGTGGTTATTTTTAATACTATCAGAATTCTATTCAGAATGGAAAAAGTAGAAAAAGCTTTATTTGACATAGGAACCTAAGTTTGAGACCCAGTTATATTACTAATTACCTCTGTGACCATGAGAAAACCAGCTGTCCACTCTGGGCCTCAGTTTCCTCATCTATAATATTATAGGATTCACCTAGATGAACTTTGAGTTTCCATTTATGTCTATGGTACTATCACATTCTGCCTAAGTCCTTTTTTTTTTTTTTGCAAGCCTGGAACAGAGCTGGTAGTGAGTAAGAAAAGCAATGTGGATTGGATGAAAAGAAATTCCAAAATGCAGCAAACTTACTCCTAAAATGTAAAGTTAACTATACTTCTGAGTTCCAAATTTTTCCCAAAAAACCCCCCTAAAGTTCCAATAATTACTTAGGATATCTAGGAACATTTTCCCATTGCCTTTCACATTTACAAGCCCCATCTCCATTCTCATGTTCCTAGCCCCAACTTTTAACTATATTTCTTGATTGATTATATAAGTGAATGGAAATTTGCCAAAAAAAGAAAATAGAATGATCTGAGTGCCAATGGATATAGAGAACATGCTACCAACCATTTTATAAAGTAGTTGCAAGAGGTATTCATTTTTAACATTCACTCAAATGAATATATTGCCAATTAGAATGTAATAGCCAGCAATTATTTTAAAAGAAATAAATAGAAGAGGGGAATGGAGTTGGAGAAGGAAAAAAGAAAGAGGGAGTGAAGGAGAAGGAATGAGAGAGAGGAAGGAAGGAAGGAAGGAAGGAAGGAAGGAAGGAAGGAAGGAAGGAAGGAAGGAAGGAAGGAAGGAAGGAAGGAAGGAAGGAAGGAAGGAAGGAAGGAAGGAAGGAAGGAAGGAAGGGAGGGAGGGAAGGAGGGAGGAAGGAAGGAAGGGAGGGAGGGAGGGAGGGAGGGAAGGAGGGAGGAATGAAGGAAGGGAGGGAGGAAGGAAGGAAGGAAGGGAGGGAGGGAGGGAGGGAGGGAAGGAGGGAGGAGGGAAGGAAGGAAGGAAGGAAGGAAGGAAGGAAGGAAGGAAGGAAGGAAGGAAGGAAGGAAGGAAGGAAGGAAGGAAGGAAGGAAGGAAGGAAGGAAGGAAGGAAGGAAGAGAGGGAGGGAAGGAGGGAGAAAGAGGTGGAGGGAAAACAGAAGGAAGGGAGAGAGAGAGGGAGAAATCGAGGGAAGAAGGGAGGGAGGGAGGAAGGGGAGAGAGGGGAGAGAGGGTTAGAGTAAGGGAGGGAAAGAGCAAAAGATCAAAAACCATAGCAATGGCTTAGATGTAAAGGATAGGCATTCTAGTCCACAAAAGCTCAGCCTCAGGTTTTCAGGTTGAGTTCTGTATATCTGAACAAACCATATATGGATGAGCATGACTTTTTTTTTTCCAGGCCAGCTCACCATCCCTTAATGTGAACCTTAAATCAAGTCTTCTGGTGCAGGTTGGTTATTTGCAGTATATTATATACTTGCTCTGATTAATTTCATATCTGGGACACAGAGTCGACCAGTTCAATCTTACAAACACTGTATAATATGAGTACTGTAGTCAGTCCTTAAAATGTGCAGTCCTCTCTTCAATTCTAATTTTAATATTTTGTAATAGGCTCTGTGCATCTCATTTGTATTTATAAATGAGATCTGTGTGTTGGAAATAAAACTGCAAGAACATGTTAATCATATGTCCAGTACTTTACTATCATGTATAAATATGTGCTTACCTGTGTGGGGGAATGAAAAGAACCAGAGAAGAAAATAAAGGCCAATGATTCATTTGTCTGCTCCTCTCTCTCTCTCTCTCTCTCTCTCTCTCTCTCTCTCTCTCTCTCTCTCTCTCTCTGTCTGTCTCTCTGTCTCTGTCCCTCCCTCCCTCTCTCTCTCTCTCTCTCTCTCTCTCTCTCTCTGTCTCTCTGTCTCTGTCTCTGTCTCTGTCTCTCTGTCTGTCTGTCTGTCTGTCTGTCTGTCTGTCTGTCTGTCTGTCTGTCTGTCTCTCTCTCTCTCTCTCTCTCTCTCTCCCCTTCTTTCTTCCATCCTTTTCCATCTATATTTGTGCTAAACTAATATTCAGTAAATTCAGATAATGACAGTTGGTGGCTTTTAGAATTTAAGCCACAAAAGGAAGTTTAGCATAATTAAAGAAATCATTGATAACCTAGCCACAAGAATGTTTTTCTTTTAAAAAGTGAAAAACCCAGCAAATTGTTTCTACTTAACAGGCAAATATATCCCCCCTCTTCTGGTTCCCAGGTCACAAAAGGTGGTTATCCTGTCACCACCACTGATTTCTGAAAAGTGTGACATGCATTTAGTTGTCAGTTCCTATCAGCAGCATTCAGGAATCAACATTACATCAGCAGCAAGGCACACCATTTTATGCTCTTTTGGAAGATAATTAGAGTTCCCTTTTGTTGCAAATAAGATGTAAAACAGCTATAACTGCTGGTGAATGTGATTAAAGTAACCTCTATAGAACCCCATTATTCGAGACAGATTCCTTCAGATGCATAATTTCCCCATTTTAAGAAAACATAATGCATGCATATAAAATTCAAATTGTCGAGACACCTCGAACAAAAATTAGTACTCTATTAAGGCATTCTTAGTAGCTGGTTAACATGTAAAACTCTTTAAGTGTATTTTAACATAATCATGAAATAATAGTATGTGTCACAGAAGGTAAACATTTTACAGTGAGAGCCTTCTTTAGACAAGATCCACAGATTAAACTTTTTTTTTTTCTCGAAGAACTTCGTGGTAAATGTAGGAAGACTTGCCTGGCGTTCCAGATAAAAATACACTTGCATACTTTTACATAACCCCCAGGTAGATATATGTCTGCAGGTATGTATGTATGTGTGTATGCATGTATGTATACGTGGATGTGATACCCCTTAGTTGTGTGACCAATATTTGAGCAGGCTCTATTTAATTCTGATGATGTATGCCATAAAAGCCAAATGTATCGATTTAAAATAAAAGAGCAGATAGAAATACATAAATATTACATATCAGGGAGGTTTTCCTTCAAAATTGCTTACAATGTGCGATTTCCTGAACTATATGGAAAAAAGGATTCTTTAAGAGACTGAGAACCTGTGTCAGAGTCCATCTCTTTGTGCACCATCTCTGCCCAAATCGAGTATTGTGCAGAGACACAGCCTAGGGGAGGGTGTCCCAAGCAATCACTCAGTTCTGTACCTTCAAGGAGGTGACTGCAGCTATTCATTCGACAAAACATTTCATAAATATTTGTTCTTTTCAGAGACAATCAGCTGCGATCGATAGATTTGCCCAGGATTGCCCAGAGAGTGACCATTACTTTTGTGGAAGAGTTATAATTATAAAATCAAATCCTTGGTTGGCTCTGCTGGGCACCTCAACTTCTAAAGAAAATGTTATTAAAGAAGCTTACAAATGAATAATCATTCCCAACAACTCACAGCGGCTGGCACAGCGGGAAAGTGTAAGAAATGGGGAAAGTTTTAAAGTGGGGGACTGATTAGGAGAACGACAATCCTCTGTCAAGAGGATGTATTGTGCAAGTGTCCTCAGGAGAAAAAATTTTCACCTGAAAAGAGACAGCGTTATGAGCACTATAGAACTGTAGATTGCAGGACACTGATCTTATTAAGAACTAATGCTAATTTGCACACTGTCTCCCGCTGAATCAGAAGCAAGTTTACCACTGGGTTTGTTAATTTACACAGGACACCATTATCTTTGGTTGGACTTAATGTATCAGAGTAGAGGTCATTAACTGCTGGGCTCATGATTATCCAGCATGAATTACCGACAGTATAACCAAAATAGATTTGTTCCTCGACTTCATTTCTCGATATGCAATTTTTTCTTCAACTGTTATTTAATTTCTATTTCAAAACACTAATTATTATATTATATATATGTATATTTATGTGCTCTTTGTGTAGAACAGGGAGCAATCGCCAACACACACACAATGGAGATTGCCATTTTGATTTTGGCCTCCTAACCATTTTGAATAGTAATGAAATTACTATATAAATAAAGGAATCATATTCTGTCTAGCTATGGTAGCAAATAATAAAATTATGGACATGTTGGGTTTTTTTAATCACAATAAAAATATATAATTACTCTGGGAGCTTTCAATCATCCATTGTAGTTGATGCTTAGACTTGAGCTGCTTAATATTCACAGAAAAAGTAGCCTTGGATTTGCTCTATCTACTATTGCACACATTTTATTTCTACTAGACATCAATCACATCACTAAAACTTATGTAGTATCTTCCCCAAAATTATTTTGTTGGAAAAAAAGAATGATAAAATCCCACTGGTACATTTATTTTAGCTTACAGTTCAGTAAAATCGGTGTGAACATTCATAAAAATTTTCAGGAAATTAGAAGTTAAAAAGGAAAGTACATTTTTACAAATATTTGTGGTTTCTGGTTAAATAAACACATTTTCATAAAGCTGCATGTTCAATCTATTTTATATAAATGGAGCAAATCAACCAAAAATTCATTTACAATTTTTATAGTCTGTACGAGCCCATTCCTAATAGCAGGGAACACTTTTGTGTCTCTGCATGATATCTTTAGAAAGAGGTGAATTTTCATTTATTTAATGCAAATATTCATACAAGGTAAACTCTTCAGGCATATATGGAGCACGCTTCATGGAAGCTCTGTGGCAATAGGAAAATAACATAACATAATTGTACAATAAATGGAGGGCTGCCATTTCAAAATTACCTGTGGTATAGTGTCATGAATAAAGAGAAGAATACAGGAAGTCTAAGATATTATTTGCTAGTTTCTAAGCTACTTTGCTTACAAATGATTTAATTCTGATCTTATATGGCTGGACATTTTATGACAATCTCATCTTTAGAACTGCAAAATTATCAAGGAGGGGATCTTTTTTTTTAAGCTTTGAGTAATGAAAAGTGCATTGTTAGTTGAGATGCTAAAGCTTTCAAGTACACAATGCACATTTAGCTAACAAAATAAGGAGGCAAGAAGGATAAAGATGCTAGTTGGAGACACTATGTATTAAGAGTTTAGTTTTGTTGTCTCTTTTTCTGAGGATCCATTGCCCCCATTCCTTCCTTAATGGTTTCTTTCCCTGGAATTAGTGTTGACAAAAATGGTTCAGAAATCATCCACCAGTACATTTTGCCATCTCCTTTCATACCAAACTCCTTTTTTCAATGCAAGGGGCTTTCATCACTTCATGGACATCTCTTGTGTCAGGGAAAGATTGAGGGAATTTCAATGCATTTAGTAAATTGAGGATTTTATTGCAAAGCCAGAATTTGGAGTTTGTTAAATGTCAGCACATAGTAATGGAAGAGTCACAACTCAGACGTGGATGCACAAACTAAGTGTTACTCTCACATGTTCCTCCTTCTCCACCTCTTGGAAATAAATGACAAATTAACTTCAGAATTTTGATAGAAACCACTCCAAATTTTAAAGAGTCAGAAGCGCTGCTTAATGTTGGTCTTTAACAAATATTAAGTGATGATTCATTGCATGTTATTGTAGAATTCTTTTAAAGTGCAACCATGTGCCCTTAAAATAGATCACAGTATAAAGGACTAATTGTCTTCAGGAAAACATGACTTTAAATTCCACAAGTCACAGCTCTTCTCCTTCTCACTTCATTGGTGCATGGTCCATCCATTCCTTGGTTTATTTCATTTATAGTATTTATTTATTTCACTTATTTATTTATACTATATTATTCATTCATTCATTCAGTAAGAATTTATTAAGCATCTAATATATGAACTCTGGAAAGAAAGAAGTAAAAGTACCACACTTCAAGGTTATTGTTTCCTTCAGAGATGGGAGATTTATTGTTAATAGTTATAATGTATTTCATATTTTTCATTTTAGAAAGTCATCATAGTCATTTTGAATAGTTATTCCTTACAACTTCATAAAATCAAGGTCCATATTCCTGAGATAGATAGAAACATGAAAAAGCAAGATGAAGGAAATAGAGCCCTGTAATCAAAAATAGAATGTTGTGATATGTATAGTTTGGAAGCTCCTTACCTTTATCTGTTTTACATCTTGATGAAGCTGGAATTTGGAAGTTTCTAACATCTCCTCCTCCACAAAGATGTCAAAGTCAGAGCTGAGAAGATTGACTAGAAAACAAGTTGAGTAGAAGTAAGTGAACTTGAAAATATCAATGGAATACAAGGCTTTTAGAAGTGCTTAGTCCTAGATAATGAAATCAAGTTATTGAGCATAGGGTACTTTAACACCATAGTAAGGTAGGGTGATGCTTTTTTGGCTACTTTTACTGGTGGAGTCCATTAAAAGAAATCATCCAATTATGAAATCATCTCAACATAGTTACTAAAATAATCTTTACTTTCCCCTATCATTCTATTTTAACTAACTTTTGACATCAGTGGGAATTGAATCAAATCCTGATCCATCAAAATTAATGTTATTTGGACAGGATACTGTAAGGAGGGAAGTAGAAATGCACCCAAACACACACACACACACATACACACACATACACACACACACACATATTCCCATCCAATAAAACAGGCTGTTACTATAACAGTCAGATGCTCAGCAATGCTTCTTTCCAGGGACTAGAACAAATTCTGGACCATTCTGCACTGGTCTGTAGTCAGTTAGTCAACAAATATTTATTAAGCTTTTATTAGGTTCTTTGCTAAGGACTGGGAATATAAATAAAAGCAAAAATAAAAAGACTATCCTTGCCCTCAAGTTGATTATATTTTAAAGAGCGAAGACAGCACATAAGGAAACTAAAAAGGTGTGGAAGGCAGTACTCAGCTCAGCATGATGAAGTTTGGATTGAAGACTAGTAGAAAAAAACAAAAGGATGACTGAAGTGGGCACCCCCCTTAAATGGAGGTTCTAGGAAGAGCCATCAAATCAGATGAAAGAGACTCAGGGTTGTCTTTCAGGTTAAATTCATTTGGAATGAAGGGGTTTCAGAGTCATGAAGATACAAAGTATTTTGACAGATCTGTGACCTCACAATATGTCTACTCTTTACAATGAAGCAAATTTTTACCTACTCCTATTTTACTCTATACAACTTTTATCCTAATCATCTTATAAATCTTCCTTGGCAATAGAGTCTACTAATGTGCTAGGGGTTTTTCTTTAGATATTTCAATTACCTACTTTGGTCCATTCCAATCAATCCTCCACACAACTGCCAAGGTAATTTTCTAAAAACACTAGCCTTAACTTTATCACCTACTCTACAAACTTCAATTTTTCCCTATTGACAATAGGATAAAATATAAACTCATTTTTTGACATTTAAAGCTCTTTGCAATCTAGTCACCAAAACTCTCTTTCCATCCCTCTTACTTATTCCATTTGATGTGTTCCATCCATATTAAACTGCTTCCTATTTCTCATATGCAACGATCCATCTCCCATCCTTTGGACTGGATGTTCCCCACTCCTGGAAGACTCTTTCTTCCTTCAAATCTGGTTCTATAGAATCCTTCACTTCCTTCAGGACAGAGTTCAAATGCCACCTTCTTAATAAGTTCCCTTAGCTACTTGTATATTTTAACATGCCTTTTTTGAATGCATTCTGTATTTGGTTTCATAGGTACATACACATCAGAGTGGTGTAGTGGATAGAAAACTGAACTCAGTGACAGAGAAATCTAAGTTTTAATTCCACTTCTTATACATACTGGCTAGGTGAGTTTGGGAAAACCCCTCAGTAACCTAGACAGTTCTTTAAGATTAAAAATTGCAGAATAAGTGTCAGTCTACATTGATGGATGGGATTTACTATTAGAATGCAAACTCTTTGAGGATAGGAAACATGCTTTTGCCTCTTTTTAGCATTATCAGAATTTAGCATAGTAACAGAATTTACATTAAGACACATATTAAGAGCCTAATCAAAGTTTGGCGACTGTTTGTTGACTAGGAAGCTCCCTACACCAATGATATTAAAGGCATGGTAAAAAATACATAGGCATGTATATATATATATATATGTGTGTGTGTGTGTGTATGAACATATCTATACATGTAGCTAACCTAAGTGCCAAAGTTCATTGTTATTTGACTCTCTCCTAAATGGTGATCATGGAGCTGAGTTGGTGAGGAAAAGAAAAGAGAGCTGGTCTCTTCAGTTCTTCTGACTTCCAACTTCAAGAAAGATATGCGATACCACACTTTCTTCAGGTTGATGAAGGAGAAAAAAGACTCTGGGAAGAAGGTGACTGGACATCAGAAAAGCTGATGGTCTCTATCATGTCCCTATCCTTAGCTTTCTATACTAGACATTTCAGGGAATTTTTCAGGGGCTTTCTTTTGGTTGAGTTCTCTTGCATCCAATGGGAGCTCATTCAGTCTGCATTGTCTAATATATATCTTCATATGGATGTTTATTCTGATTTCGGTTTTATAATGCATTTGGATAAATGGGTTTCTTTGCTATTTACTACTCTTTGCTATGTGTGTTTATTGTAGAACTGGTATTTAGTGGATAGGGAATCAAGTCTTGGGATATAATGCTTGTCCTCCATTTGCCCATTAAGAAGTAACAATCAGAAGTTTAGCTGGCACCATAAAACTACATACCCAAGACTAAGAATATTTAATGGTATAGATAAATATAATTCTAGCCTCTCTCTTGAATGAGAGCAGAGTACCCAACCTCCAACTCCAATCTCCTTTAGATTACAGAAGGAATCATTGAAGAAAAGTTGAAGAACCAGAATCTATAGATGTCTCTGTCTCTTTCTTTTCTCCTTGAAAGTTACACGTCATATACATATATGCACACAGATACATACACATATGTGTCTATACACAGAAATATAATTATACATTTTATTTGATGAGTACTGTATTAATTTATATAATAAAATGAACATGTATGCATGTAAATGTGTGCATATGTAGAAGGGTGAGGATGTCCTGTTTCCTTGTTAGAATATAAATTGCTTGAGGACAGGGATTATTTTGGTTTTGACCCTATACCATCGATACCCCTCAAAAAGTTGACACTTAAATACTTGAAGGCTTATCTGCTAAAGAAATCTCCCAACTTTATTAATAAGGAAGTTTAATCACTAATAAAAGCAAAAATGCTTAGGAAGCTGTTTTGAATGACAAAATGTTCTGTCTAGCTGGAAACTGAATTTAACCGCTGTTTCCTTGGCATCATCTTTATAGCATATATTAGTGGGTTTCCTTGCCCAGAGAAGTATAATACAATGAGCAGGACAAAATCATTCTTTGATGACTGAGGCTTTTGCAGTGCCTCTGGGTCACCATTTTTGGACTGTGATATTTAACATTGATCTATTCCTCCACCAACAAAGTATATTCCCTCAAAGTAGTTGTTATGCCATCTGATAGGTTGATTAAGAGGAATGATTATCCTATGGGGCAGAGGCTGTTTTATTGCATTTTTGTTTCCCTCATGTCTAGCACAATGCCTGGTATATAGTAGGTGTTCACAAGGCTTCTTAACTAATGGATAGATTGATCATCTTTGCAAGTTTCCACATTTGTGGTTAACCCATTAATTAATAGAAAGGAAGGAAATATTTTTCAACTTTGACAATACATTGCCAATATTTTACATTATATTTGATAGAAGTATTGTATTATTTTACTATTTCTAGTTATATTTTGCCCTTTCAACTATGTTTTCTTCTCTCTGAATCACTTTATACAAATTTCCCCATGTAACAGAATTCTTTGCATATGTTATTCCTTAAAGTTCAACAAGTTAAGCCATTATTATGTTGCTGGGGACATATTTTGCTTTTAGCTTTTGAATGTTAGAAATAACATTGCTTTTTAGGATGAAGGAGATGTATATGGAACTTTTGCTGTTGACATTTACCTTGTTACATTTTAAATGATTACTGAGATATCTATATTAAATGGGTCAAATTTTGATTTTTCATTGTAATAAAATCTTGAAGCACAGAAATGAAAGAAAGATATGATATGGGCTTGAATTTTTATTGAGGCTAGGACATGTCCTAGAACTTTCATTTCTTACTAATTCCACAAAATTAGAATATTTTCTTCTGATTCATCTCTTCTTAAATGAAGAATGCACATACACACACATACGAACACATTCTGTAAACTGTGTTCTGATGGACTGAGGTTTAATCACACTGTATTTTCCCTTAGTACCTTCAACTTGAGAACTTTCAGTTCTGAATCCTATGCTATATTTAAACCCAATAATTCATAAGAAAGAATAGTGTCTTTATCAATGAGTCAGTAAAGCATTAAAAAAAACTTTCTTATATTGATCTTTATCACTTTTAACTAGGATGATAAATTACATGGCTCAAAACCAAGAATTAGAGAAGTTATTGTAACCAAATTACAATTATGTAGCACTGATGACATCTTTTCATGAGGAAGCACAACCGTCTTTCACTGTCATGCCAAATATAATTAAAATCCCCTTGAAAGCCAACATACATCCCAAAAGAATAGAGAACAAGAACAATTCCTCATTCATTCTTTTGGCAGAAGGAAAGAATACAGGGAATTTATGTGGCTAATTCTAATAATTCCAAAAATATAATATGTATATAATTACCTAAATATCCCATCAAGATCATTATCCTCTAGTTCTCCAATCCTTGCTCTTATGCATGAGTGTTCCCTTTGCAAAAAACAACTCATTGATGCCTACTTTGCTATAGTAAAAACACCCTATTAAATTGTCCCCAGGGCACCCCCCAATATGATGAGGACTTACCTTGTTTTCTCTAACATCAACAGAGCACATGAGCTAGTTACAGCTATCCCTACAGGACTGGTCCATCTTCATTAATGTGTATTTCTTTGATAATGTCTTTCACATGTCTCCCATGTAGTTCCCTTTTGTAATGTGCTGAACTTTGTTCATATGCATGATGCATCCACTGCTATGGAGATAATTTTACATTTTAAGCCTTTAGAAATTGTAGTAATATATGAGTCTTAGATATAAAATCCTACAGAAGAATATTTTTAATATGGCTGTTTGCTTCAGGAAGAAGCTGAGATCATCAAAAGAAGTTTGCAATTTCCCAAAGACAATTTAACACATTATCCCTTTTTGGTTTAATTTTAGATCTAAAAAAATGCCCAACTACATTGAATGCCCTATATTTATCTGCTAATAGATGAGTTCTATTGATAATAATCTTTGAGCTTGTCATCTCAAAGTGGATAGGGTAAACCCATCTCTTGGTTATTTTTTAATTTTACAATTTGATATTCCCCACCAATGGGCAGCCATTGTGAAATGTTTACACCCAAGGTTCATAAATTACCAAGCTCAGACATTATTCCCTCATTGTTCCAGAAAATAGAGACATCATTTCCCTTACCTTAACAGTAAAATAATGCTATAATTTTGTGGTAACTATTAGTTGTTGGGATTATTTTGGGGTTTTTTTTTGCACTTTGTATTTCTTTTATTTTTTCAATTACATGTAGAAACAATTTTTTTAACAATTGCTTTTTAACCATTTGCCATCCAAATTCTCTCCCATTTTCCCTTTTCTCCTACTCAGATGGTAAACAATCTGATAAAGGTTATTTCAGTGTTATCATGCAATATAAAATTTCTTATTCCTCATGTCATAAAGGAAGACAAATATTGCACATGTAAGAAAAAAGCTCATGAAGGAAATGAGGCAATAAATGATATGGTTTTATCTATATTTATACTCTGACAATCCCTTCTATGACTGTGGAAAGAATAGGCTTTTTCATCATGAGCATTTGAGTCTTCTTAGGTCTTGGTATAACTGCTAATAGTTTAGTCCTAAATAGATGATCATTGCACATTAGTTCTTACAATGTTCTCATGTTCTACTAACTTCATTTTGCATTAGATCATACAAGTCTTTCCAAGTTTTCCTGAAATCATTCCATTCATCTTTTCTATGGCACAATACTATTCCATTACAACCATATACTACATCCTGTTCAGCCATTCCTCAATTTATGGACATCTCCAAATTGATGGATAATTTTTGCCACCCCAAAAAGAGCTGCTATAAATATTTTTCTATACATAGGTCAATTTGGGACTAAGCTTTTTCTTTATGATTTCATAGTCTCCATATTTGTCAACTGCTATTATTAAATTTTACCTATTAAAGCATTCTCATCTCTCATCTTTCTGTATCATTCTGCAGATTTGGGCACTTTTGATTGCCCCCTCACCTTGATATTTTCTCAATCATTGTCACTATTCTATCCTTGTTCTCTACCTTTCTGTCTGAGTAGTCCTTCTTTACTGGGTCATCATCTTCCTATCATCTAAAAATGGTTGCTCCCCAGTGCTCTGTTCTTGGCTTTCTCCTCTTTCCCTTCCTTCCCCCCCCCTTTTCCTTGGTAGTCCCAATAGCAACCTAGTGTCCAATCAACATATGCGTCCCAAATCAATATATTTAACTCTACTTACTGTCAAGAACTCTGAATCATCATCCCCCACCTAGGCATTAGGGATTTGGGCATATCTCATCAGCTTCTCAAACTTGACATATCTAAAATGGACTCAATCTGGACTATGTGTTACCATATTCTATTGCTTCAAACTCTTTTTCTCTTCTGTCTATGAGTTAGAAAAATTATCACCTTCCCCAGGAAGGAAGTGTGACATACAAATGATTATATATATTTTAATTAATCAATTAATTAATAAAAACAAAAATGAAATGCCTAAAAAACTTTCTCCCTCCCCCATTTTAAAAAATTCTACAGTAGGACTAAGAGAATTTGGAGGAGTTTTTTCAATGTGAAGATATTTAGAAATTGTTTTTGTTCAGTTGTTTTCAGTCATGTTCAACTCTTTGTATCCCCCTTAGGGGTTTTCTTGGCAAAAAAAAAATCCTGCCTTGGTTTGCCATTTCCTTCTCTATCTCTTTATTTTTTTTTTTAAATATATTTTATTTGATCATTTCCAAGCATTATTCGTTAAAGACATAGATCATTTTCTTTTCCTCCCCCCCACCCCCCATAGCCGACGCGTAAGTCCACTGGGCATTAGATGTTTTCTTGATTTGAACCCATTGCTTTGTTGATAGTATTTGCATTAGAGTGTTCATTTAAAGTCTATCCTCTGTCATGTCCCCTCAACCTCTGTATTCAGGCAGTTGCTTTTCCTCAGTGTTTCCACTCCCATAGTTTATCCTTTGCTTATGAATGGTGTTTTTTTTCTCCTGGATCCCTGAAAGTTGTTCAGGGACATTACACCGCCCCTAATGGAGAAGTCCATTACGTTCGGTTATACCACAGTGTATTAGTCTCTGTGTACAATGTTCTCCTGGTTCTGCTCCTCTCGCTCTGCATCACTTCCTGGAGGTTGTTCCAGTCTCCATGGAACTTCTCCACTTTATTATTCCTTTGAGCACAATAGTACTCCATCACCAACATATACCACAGTTTGTTCAGCCATTCCCCAATTGATGGGCATCCCCTCGTTTTCCAGTTTTGGGCCACCACAAAGAGCGCAGCTATGAATATTTTTGTACAAGTCTTTGTGTCCATTATCTCTTTGGGGTACAGACCCAGCAGTGCTATGGCTGGGTCAAAGGGTAGATATTCTTTTGTCGCCCTTTGGGCATAGTTCCAAATTGCCCTCCAAAATGGTTGGATCAGTTCACAACTCCACCAGCAATGAATTAATGTCCCTACTTTGCCACATCCCCTCCAGCATTCATTACTTTCCTTTGCTGTTATGTTAGCCAATCTGCTAGGTGTGAGGTGATACCTCAGAGTTGTTTTGATTTGCATCTCTCTGATTATAAGAGATGTAGAACACTTCTTCATGTGCTTGTTAATAGTTTTGATTTCTTTATCTGAGAACTGCCTATCCATTTCCCTTGCCCATTTATCAATTGGAGAATGGCTTGATTTTTTGTACAATTGATTTAGCTCATTATAAATATGAGTAATTAAACCTTTGTCAGAGGTTTCTATGAAGATTTTTTCCCAATTTGTTGTTTCCCTTCTGATTTTAGTTATATTGGTTTTGTTTGTACAAAAGCTTTTTAGTTTGATGTAGTCAAAATTATTTATTTTACATTTTGTGATTCTTTCTATATCTTGCTTGGTTTTAAAGCCTTTCCCCTCCCAAAGGTCTGACATGTATACTATTCTGTGTTTACCCAATTTACTTATGGTTTCCTTCTTTATGTTTAAGTCACTCACCCATTTTGAATTTATCTTGGTGTAGGGTGTGAGGTGTTGATCTATTCCTAGTCTCTCCCACACTGTCTTCCAATTTTCCCAGCAGTTTTTATCGAATAGTGGATTTTTGTCCCAAAAGCTGGGATCTTTGGGTTTATCGTATACTGTCTTGCTGAGGTCGTTTTCCCCCAGTCTATTCCACTGATCTTCCTTTCTGTTTCTTAGCCAGTACCAAATTGTTTTGATGACTGCTGCTTTGTAATATAGTTTTAGGTCAGGGACTGCAAGGCCCCCATCATATGTGTTTTTTTTCATTAATTCCCTGGATATCCTTGATCTTTTGTTCTTCCAAATGAACTTTGTTATGGTTTTTTCTAAATCAGTGAAGAAGTATTTTGGTAGTTCAATGGGTATGGCACTAAATAGATAAATAAGTTTGGGTAGGATGGTCATTTTTATTATATTGGCTCGTCCTATCCATGAGCAGTTAATGTTTTTCCAATTGTTCAAGTCTAGTTTTAGTTGTGTGGCGAGTGTTTTGTAGTTGTGTTCATATAGTTCCTGTGTTTGTCTTGGGAGATAGATTCCTAGGTATTTTATTTTGTCTAAGGTGATTTTGAATGGGATTTCTCTTTCTAGTTCTTGCTGCTGAGCTGTGTTGGAGATATATAGAAAAGCTGATGATTTATGTGGGTTTATTTTGTATCCTGCAACTTTGCTAAAGTTGTTGATTATTTCAATTAGCTTTTTGGTTGAATCTCTAGGATTCTTTAAGTAGACCATCATGTCATCCGCAAAGAGTGATAACTTGGTCTCCTCCTTGCCTATTCTGATACCTTCAATTTCTTTATCTTCTCTAATTGCTACTGCTAGTGTTTCTAGTACAATGTCAAATAGTAGAGGTGATAATGGGCATCCTTGTTTCACTCCTGATCTTATTGGGAATGCATCTAGTTTATCCCCATTGCAGATGATATTAGCTGTTGGTTTTAGATATATACTGTTTATTATTTTTAGGAATGACCCTTCTATTCCTATGCTTTCTAGTGTTTTTAATAGGAATGGGTGTTGTATTTTATCAAAGGCTTTTTCTGCATCTATTGAGATAATCATGTGGTTCTTGCTAGTTTGCTTGTTGATGTGGTCAATTATGTGGATGGTTTTCCTAATGTTGAACCAGCCCTGCATCCCTGGTATGAATCCTACTTGATCATGGTGAATGATCCTTCTGATCACTTGCTGGAGTCTTTTTGCTAGTATCCTATTTAAAATTTTTGCATCTATATTCATTAGGGAGATTGGTCTATAGTTTTCTTTCTCTGTTTTTGACCTGCCTGGTTTTGGAATCAGTACCATGTTTGTGTCGTAAAAGGAGTTTGGTAGAACTCCTTCTTTGCTTATTATGTCAAATAGTTTGTATAGTATTGGGGTCAACTGTTCTCTGAATGTTTGGTAGAATTCACAGGTGAATCCATCAGGCCCTGGGGATTTTTTCTTAGGAAGTTCTTTGATGGCTTGATGGATTTCAATTTCTGATATGGGATTATTTAAGAATTCTATTTCCTCTTCTGTTAGTCTAGGCAGTTTGTATTTTTGTATATATTCATCCATTTCTCCTAAATTGGTGTATTTATTGCCATATAATTGGGCAAAGTAATTTCTAATGATTGCCTTAATTTCCTCCTCATTGGAGGTGCTGTCCCCCTTTTCATCTTTAATGCTGTGAATTTGCTTTTCTTCCTTCCTTTTTTTAATTAGATTGACCAGTACTTTGTCTATTTTGTTTGTTTTTTCAAAGTACCAGCTTCTTGTCTTATTTATTAAATCAATAGTTCTATCACTTTCGATTTTATTAATTTCTCCCTTAATTTTTAGGATTTCTAATTTGGTTTTCTGCTGGGGGTTTTTAATTTGATCGCTTTCGAGTTTTTTCAATTGCATTTCCAATTGATTGATCTCTGCTCTCCCTTGTTTGTTAATATGAGCTTTCAGGGATATGAATTTGCCTCTGATTACCGCTTTGGCTGCATCCCAAAAGGTTTGAAAGGATGTTTCGCCATTGTCATTTTCCTTGATGAAATTATTAATTGTTTCTATGATTTCTTCTTTAGCTAAACGGTTTTGGAGTATCATATTGTTTAATTTCCAATTGGTTTTAGATTTGGTTTTCCATGTACCATTACTAATCATTATTTTTATTGCCTTGTGATCTGAGAAGGCTGCATTCATTATTTCTGCTTTTTTGCATTTGTGTGCTATGTTTCTGTGACCTAATGTATGGTCAATTTTTGTGAATGTGCCATGTGGTGCTGAGAAGAAGGTGTATTCCTTTTTATCCCTATTTATTTTTCTCCATATGTCTATTAATTCTAATTTTTCTAAGATTTCATTCACTTCTTTTACCTCTTTCTTATTTATTTTTTGATTTGATTTATCTAAATTTGATAATGGTTGGTTTAAGTCTCCCACTAGTATGGTTTTATTGTCTATTTCTTCCTTCAATTCTCCTAGTTTCTCCATTAGAAATTTGGGTGCTATATTATTTGGTGCATACATGTTGATTAATGATATTTCCTCATTGTCTAGAGTCCCTTTTAACAAAATATAATTACCTTCCCTATCCCTTTTGATCAGGTCTATTTTTGCATTGGCTTTATCAGATATCATGATTACCACTCCTGCCTTCTTTCTATCAGTTGAGGCCCAGAAGGTCTTACTCCATCCTTTAATTCTGACCTTGTGGGTGTCAACCCGCCTCATGTGTGTTTCTTGAAGACAACATATGGTAGGGTTTTGGATTCTAATCCATTCTGCTATTCGTCTACGTTTTATGGGTGAGTTCATCCCATTCACGTTCAAAGTTATGATTGTCATTTGTGGACTCCCTGGCATTTTGATTGCCTTCCCTAATTCTAACCTTTTCTTCTTCGGCTCTACCTTTTAGTCCAGTGATTTACTTTGAATCAGTCCCCCTTGTCCCCTCCCTTGATGTTTCCCTTTTTAGTCCCTCCCTTTTTGTTCCCTCCCCTTCCCCCCTCTCTTTCCCTCCCTTTTTGTTCTCCCTCTCCCCCTCCCCCCCTTGGTTTTCCCTTCTCCTTACCCTTGTTGGGTAAGATAGAATTCAAGATCCCAATGGATCTGGATGTTTTTCCCTCTCAGAGTTGATTTCCCTGAGATTGAGGTTTAAGTAAACCCCCCCCCTCTCTTCCTCTCCTTCTTATAGGAGTTTTCTTCCCCTCCCCTTCCCCTGTGAATCTTTGTGTGAGAACCATTATTCTATTTGGTCTTTCTTTACCCCCTATTTATACATTACATTTTCCCCACATATTAGTATACATAGGTTGATATAAATGTAGTCCTTATAGAAGAGAGTTTGAGTAAAAGAAGATAACATTTTTCCCCTTTCCTTAATATTTACCTTTTCAGGTATTCCTTGCTCTTTGATTTTCGGTATCAAACTTTCCACAGAGCTCTGGTCTTTTCTTTGCAAAAAGTTGGAAGTCTTCTATTTTGTTGAATGCCCATACTTTCCCTTGGAAGTATATAGTCAGTTTTGCTGGGTAGCTGATTCTTGGTTGGAGACCCAGCTCTCTGGCCTTTCTGAAGATCATGTTCCATGCCTTACGATCATTCAGAGTAGAACTTGCAAGGTCTTGGGTGACCCTGATTGGCATTCCTTTATATCTAAATTGTCTTTTTCTGGCTTCCTGTAGGATTTTTTCTTTTGTTTGATAGCTTTGGAATTTGGCAATTACATTCCTGGGAGTTGTCTTTTGGGGGTTTAGTGTAGAAGGTGTTCTGTGAGCTCTGTCAGTGGATGTATTGCCCCCTTGTTCTAGAATCTCTGGGCAATTTTCTTTGATTATATCTTGTATCACCATGTCCAGTTTGGTGTTTATTTCTGGCTTATCTGGGAGTCCAATTATTCTTAAATTATCCCTTCTCCCCCTATTTTCCAGATCTATCACCTTGTCGGTGAGATATTTTATGTTCTCTTCTAATTTCTTGGTATTTTGGCTTTGCTTTATTGATTCTTGCTCTTTTACACGATCATTGTCTTCCAGCTGCCTGATTCTGGCCTTTAAAGCCTGGTTTTCTTTTACAGTTTGGTCAAACTGGTTTTGTAGATGCGTGAATTTCTTTTGCATTATTTCCAACTTTTCCTCCCAGAAGGCTTCCATCTTTTTGGTCATTTCTGATTCAAATTCTTCATAGGTTTGTGGAGAGTTTCCATTTCCTTTGGAAGGTTTTGGAGCATTTTCTTTTATATTATCTTCTGTCTGCTCTGTATTTTGTATTTTGGCTCCATAGAATGTGTCCAAAGTCGCCCCTTTCTTCTTATTTTTCTTGGTATTTTGGGGCTTCTGTGGTTCTGTGGAGTTTGCCATTTCTGAATGTGGAGGATTAGTTTTTCTTGTCTCTTTCTGGTGTTCAGGGGCTTTAGTCCTGGGCAGATAGTTCTATGAGCTTTCCCTGGGTTAAACTGAATATGCCTCACTGGAACTGGAATGGAAGGGTCGGACCACGAGGCCACACACTCCCCCTGGCTCGATTTCCGGAAGTTGCCTTCAGAATCGCTGGCCGTGAGGCTGTTTCGTCGGCCTGCGGGGGGATGGGCTGCCGCTTCCCCAAGCTCCGAGAGCACAGACTTTCACTGAGACTTGGATAGCAGGATCCAGCCCGTGAGGCTGTCTTGCCCGCCCTGAGGGTTGCTGTTGTTTTGACCAGCTCTCTGCAGCGGAGGCCCCAGGCAGTAACTTTCCCCCGGACCAACGGGCTCTCTGCAGCGGAAGCCCCAGGCAGTAACTTTCACCTGGACTGGGACTTGGGTAGAAGACCCTGAGGGTTGTTGTTCCTCAGACCCTGCTCTCTGAGCCCGGCGTGGCTGCCGCTTCCGGGAGCCTTGGACTCTGCGCTCCTACCCCTGAGGTCCGAGTGATCTCGGGTTCTGGCTTTTAAGGGGAGCCGTACCTTTTGAACCGGGTCCAGGTCCAGGAGGAGGGTTCCCAGGGTCTGTGCTGTTGATCGTTTTGAATTTCGGCGCCTTAGGAGCTTCTAGTTTGAGATCGGTCGGGAAGGGTTTTCCGGAGATCTGAACTTCAGCTTTCTCTAAGCCGCCATCTTAACCGGAAGTCTCTATCTCTTTATAAAGATGAAGAAACTGAGATAAACAGGGTTAAGTGACTTGCCAGGGTCATATAACTAGTAGTGTCTGAGGCCAGATTTGAACTCGGGAAGATGAACCAATTCAAGGCCAGCACTGTATTTACTATGTCACCTCACTGTCCCTATTTAAGAATAATGACACTGCTAATATGGCTAACTTTGTCTTACCTAATATACTGACAATGGGAACATATCTTTTAGAACTCTCACTTTCTATTTTTCTCTGCATAAATACTGTTTCAGTGGCCACAATCATTACTCAAAAAGTCCCAGAAACTCACCCTTATTGTTTCCTCACATCTCTGGCTCCAAAGATTGTGTATTAATACTCAGTCCCTTGGTGGGAAACACCTGGCAGGCATTAACATGATTGTTGACAATAGAGAGACAGGTTGATCTGATTCTAAACTAAAACAGTGAGGAGAAAAATGTCTGGAAGGAAGAAGAAAGAGCTTCATGGGACAAAGGAGGGTTTGGAGGAAGGAAATGTCAGAGGAGAAATGCCTTCCTTCCCCCTTTTTCTACTCTTAACTTTCCCTTCAGATATTCTACCTCTTATCCCAATTTTTTCAGAGCCCCTGGAGCAAATGTTTTAAATTTTGGTTCCATGAACTTTAAAAAAAATACTTTATTTCAACATACTAATTTCCTTCAAAATCAAAATATGCATACATTTAAAAATATTGTTTGGAGAAGAGGTTAATAGACATCACCAGATTGCCAGAGAAGTCCATGAAGCAAAAAAAAAAATGGTTAAGAACTCCTGCCTTATGGACATGGAGAAGGAATATTCTTGACCATAATTTAAGTGTTCACAATGGAGGCAGCTGAACTAGCATTCTTTCTCTTTCGAGGGTAGGGGCCTAGAATCTGAAGTCACAGTGACCAAAACCACTAGTAGACACTACTCATTCCTGGAAATCCTAGTCTCCCTCAAATTATCCACCCCTGGAACAGCTGTGTTACCCACAGGGAGCAGGGAAAGCACGAACCCATCAAGGAAGTGGCTTTAGGAAGAATAGAATGCCATAGGAAGTCAAAAGCGATGTACAGTCCCATAAATGACAGAGAACCATTTGCCAGACATGATGGCCCCAAAGAAATGAGCCTGGCATGCTGGGTTCCAACTTTCTTGAGGTTGCTGGCAAACGAAGTGTCCACCAGTGCATTCTGTTTTTTTTTTTTTTGTCAGCTGTCAAGCCACCCAAATTTGTTTGGCTTTGAATCTGTGAACTGCTAAGGAAGGAAAACACTAACTGTACCTTTCTTGCTTTCATGGCTCAGACGGCATATTCAACAAATGAACCGAAATGGGGCAGGATATGTTGGGAATTTGGCCAAAACACCTGGACTAATGGATATGTGCCTGCAAAACTTTCTTAGGACTGTGGATGTTGACTTGGAGCCATACACTCCACTCCTAAAAGGCCATTTGTCATAAAAACAGACGAAATTCTCATCTTGCTCATCACGTGCAAAAGACAGCACTCCAACCAAGCTGTGAAGTCAGCGAATGATGCATTCATCAGTCATGTTGTCCTTCAGCCCTCCAAGAGGAATATACTACTTCTGACAGAAGACGTGGGAGTTGGCAGTTCAGCAGGCTGGTTGTCCAGGAGGACAGCAAGAGATTCTTTGTCTTTTTTTTTTTTTTTTAAGAGCAAAGGGAATGAGCAAAAAGGAAACCACATCAACTGTTCCCAGAGGCTCCTGCCATTGCTTTAGCTCCTTTCCCTCTAGCTGTTCTCCAACTTCCCCCTCCACGTACCTTCCCCACCTCCTGCCACCCCCCAGGAGAAATCCCAACTATGCACAAACAAGGAGACATTAAACAAACGAATTGGCTCCAGATGCCGCAGCTAAATTGGGTATAAGTACCCACTTTTCTGACCCCATTCTGCATTTACTAGGGAAGAGTAGGCTTAATTGCCCCCATCCCACGGCTATGTTGACATATTTCCAAATGATTACATAACTTCCCCCACATCCTTCTCTGGAGAGGCTTGTTTATCAAAAGTGTGGGAGCTGACAGGATGGCATTATTAGCATGGCTGAGAGACGGCCGCATTGACGATTTGTTGAAGATGATTTTAACTCTAGTCACTTACAGATCGGATGCTTCCTGACACATTGCCCTCACATAGGTAGACTACATAATAAAAGCATGCAAATGTAATGATGGAGGTATTATAGACACGATGAGCTAGGGATAGGGGAATGGGAAAACCCTTCTGAAATCATTGTAGTACCAACAATGAAAACATAATTTTGGTTTGTCAATTTATTTTTTAAGTGAAACATAATAAAACCTAAATGGGCCTGGAATGTTGAAGGTAGGGACTCAATTCCAATGAGATTCTTTTTTGGAACTCAAAAGACAAGAAAAAAGTTGCAATGTCATCAATATAATGAATAGGAAGTATTTTGATTACATTCCATCTTCAGCCATTCCAAAAGACCAGGAACTTATTAGATGGGCCCATTAGGACAAGTAATGTAAGAAATGAAAGGATTGGTTTGTAGCTATTGCATGTCCCCCATGCTAACATCATAGTGACGATAAGCTGTATTAGATGAATAAAAGCAACAATAATCAGAAATTCTACTCTGAAAGTGATACTCATAAAATATAAAGTTGGCTCAGATAAAGATAGATTGTACTGAAATCCAACTCTTTGAAATGAAACAGTAAAGTCTTTATTTAACAAATATTGCATTCTCCATACAATGAAAATTTTTGCTTTTGCTTACACAAAGCATTCCATTTCTCATCCTTCGGTCTTTGTACAAGTTGTACCCCATGCAGAGCTAAGATAAGTCAAAGAAAAGTGAGCTGCACAAATGTAGAAACATCTCCATCCATCCCAAATAGGAATATAGACTATATGTGTCTGATCTTTTGTAGTGCCTTCTGAACTCATATTAATTTAATTAGCCAGTCAAACACACACTGTATGTTGACCTCCAATATAGTGATGTCATTTTGGTCCTCCCGAAGTAGAAATTATGACAAATAAGCAACTCTAAGCATAGAGAATACTTTTTCTTCACTTTAGCCTTTTCAAATCCTGAATTTCCTTTGATGCTCAGCTCAAATACCACATTCTACATGAAACCCTTCCTTACAACCCCCAGCTCTGAGTGTCCTTCCCCAACCCTCAAATCAGATTTTTCTCCCTCCCTATCCTTGCCACTCTCCCCAAAGCAGTGAATAGTCTGACATGGGTTGTATCAGTGATTTCATGTAACACATATTTTTATATTGCTCATGTAGTGCTAAAAGACAAATATCAAATGAATACAAGAGAAGTTTCATGAAGGAAATATAGTGGAAGATGCCATGCTTTGATGTGCATTCAGACTTCAAGAGCTCCTTCTTTGGTTATGGATAGCATTTTTATCATGAGTCCCGAAGGGACTAGCTTTGCTAATAATGGCTTAATTCTTCCAATTGATCATTGTACAATATTTCCATTACTGTATATAATTTTCTCATTATTCTGCTCACTTTGTATCAGTTCATGTAAGTCTTTTCAAGTTTTTCTGAACTCATCCTGCTTGTTGTTTCTTATGGCACAATACTATAACATTACAACTATATACACAATTTGTTCCTCCATTTCCCAAGTAATGGACAGCTCTTCAATTTCCAATTCTTTGCCATTACAAAAAGCTGCTAAAATATTTTCGTACAAGTAGGTCCTTTCTCCTTATATCTGATCTCTTTGAGATAAAGGCCCAGTAGTGGTCAAAGAATATGCAGTTTTTTAGCTCTTTAAACTGTTATTTCTTTCCAGAGTTGAGTTCCACAGTTCCTCCAACAGTATATTAGTGGCCCAGCTTTCCCACATTCCTTCCAACATTTATAATTTTCCTTTTTGGTCATGTTAACTAATCTGATAGATTTGAGATAATATCATCAAGTTATTTTAATTCCCCTTTCTCTAATTAATATTGGTTTGGAGAATTTGTTTTCATATGTCTATGGAGTCTTCTCAGCTAAGATACTGGACTGGTTTGCCATTTCCTTCTCCAGGTCATTTTCCACATGAGGAAACTGAGGTAAACAGGATTAAGTGACTTTCCCAGGGTCACACAACTAGTAGATGTCTAAGGCCAAATTTGAACTCACAAAGATGAGTCTTCTTGGTTCCAGGTACAGCAATCTATCCACTGATTTTGCAGGTGGGGGAAAAAAGTAATACTAAAATGAGCAAGATCTATGAGAGTTTGGGGTATTTCCTAACTACACAATAGCTCTCTTTGGGAAAGTAGAGAATCTAAATGAGTGGGAACCTTCTAGTTTTGTCTTCAGTCTCCTTGGGCTGTCAAAAGTCAACATAGAGGTGGGAGGCAACAAATAGGTGGGGAAACCTGCAATAGAGGAACAGAGACAGGAAGAAAGCTCTCTGCAGCTCACTCCTTGATTATAGAGGCCTCAAATAGATTTGTTTGAATCTGCTATAATTTTCTGGAGAGGAATCTATAGTTCAGACAGCCCGTGTTAGCAATCGGCTCATTTTCCACCATGTTTCCCAAACAAATACTCATTTAGGTCTACAGCTTAATTCACTCTCCTTGTGATTTTATCATTCCCTATTTGTATACCAATTCCAGTTTTACTTTTTTTTTAATACCTTTATCCCTCCCCCCAAAACTCCTTGAAAAGAGGATAATAGTGGGGAAAGATGTCTAATGTCATGGTGAATTAATTTATTTATTACTAGAAGGAAAAGATTAAGCTGTTCTTTATAATCCACATATAAGGAACTGTGAACTCATTGAGTCATTCTGGAAAGCAATTTAGAATTACACTAAGAAAGTGACTAAAATGTATATGCTCTTTGACCAGAGAACCATTAGGTAGACATGCTCCTTAAGTTCAAAGAGGAGAAGCAAGGTCTCCTATATCCCAAAATAATTGTGGCAGCGCTATATCAAAATATATATTCCATATACATAATATATGTCTATATATGGAGACTAGGTAGATGCTCATTGATTGGGGAATAATTGTACAAATCATGGCACACGAATTACTGGAATATTCCTCCTCTACAAGAAATAATGAACTTAAAGAATACTGAAGACTCAGATAAGACTTAGATGAACTGATATAAAGTAAAGATAGAAGAAACAAGAAAATAATACATATATACCTGTATAGAAATACACATTTGAATATATATATATATATATAGTATTTATATACACACTAAGATTTCATGTGATGTAACCAATTATGTTCCAAGGCCCTTCTTAAAAGCTGAAAGTCACTTAATCGATAACCTTATTATTTAATAAATACTTTTTATACAACTATATCTAGGCACTTGACACCTTTTCTTAGGCTTATCAGAGCTACCCATTATATTAGTGACTAAAGAGAAATAATGAAACAAAGAAGCACTGCTCTGACACCGGCAAGACTTAGACTTGTTACAAATGAGAGCTCTGAGCAAAGGCTGACGTGGAACCTCATTTTGGCACAAAACAATGTAATGACTCACACTAATGCAAGAATGAGCATGATTATTGGAACTACTATGAGACTTTTTGTTGCTTGGGGAAATGGCGCAGTTTTCGCACGTAATTTAAAATGTTTATTTTCCATATTTTTCTATCTTTATTTTTTTAATTGTCAATCTTGTATACCTAAATTCATATTTGTTGAATTCACATAAATTGAGTTCTAACCTAGATATATCTGCATATGTGGATACATCAATATTATGCAGATATGTACATATGTAAATATATGTATGTAAAATCTCTCCAATGAGCCTGAACTTCAACAACAATAACAAGAGATGTCAAAAACTACATAATTATTATGACCAAGCTCAGTCTTGAAGAGGAGAGGAGATAATCTGCCTACCTCTTCACTCTGCAAAGATGGGTGACTATAGGCACAGAATGCTTTATACACTTAGAGTCTCAGTTGTCATGTTGCTTAGTTTTGCTTAACTGATTTTTTTCCTTCTCTTTTTTCCTTCTTTTCTATGAGCTCTCCAGATTGGAAGGATTATATCTGAGAGAGAAGACAAAATGAGTTAATATAGGTAAAGCACTTTGAAAACCTTAAAGTGCTATACAAATGCTAACTTAAAAAAATGAATGTAATGTATAAACAAAATATATCAATAAATTTTAAAGGAAAATGAGAAAAAATATACTAATGTGTGCCTAGAATGGACTCACCTTTTCAGTGTTGACTGAATAAGCCTTATTCAAGTATGGGATGTCTAAAGTCATTTTTCATATTACAGTACTAACCACGTTCTCTGAAGTGTTGATATGTTCTGCCACTTGTATGACCTTGGTCAAGTCAATCACTTTGGGCCTTAAGTCTCCTTCTTCATTGTAAAATAAAGATTTGGATGACTTGACCTTTTTATTTGTATATAATCCAGTTTATTCCTTTTGGAAAAACTCAAATCAGCTTTTGTTCTCATTAAACAGAGCTTCTTCAAAGTAAGAAGTGAATTAAATACAATAGTTTGTATATAAAGTGGATGTGGGTTTTAATGCAAGGGAGGATTGATCACTGGGATCTTCCCACTCATTCTACATACCCCCACACACACTCACTTGGTATCAGACAGATCTCAGGGCGACTGTCACTGTTAGAACAGCATGAAGAATGCCATCCACATTTGGTAGCTGTTCCTATTGTTAGAAGCTTATCCAGATGTGGTGGCAATGTATTCCATAAAAGTAGAAGGGGCTATAAAAAACCCAGGAAGAGAGAGAGAGAACATATGGCTGTCCTAGTGAATGGTTGCTTACCGTCATTCAGAATGTTATCTGTAAAACTTGGACACTAATAATTCTGGGTGACCTAGTCCTGCCAGATCATTAGGAAATGGTTGAATCCTTAAATCATCTGAAGCCAAACATTCCAACTGCCCTTGATCCAGCTTCCATGGTTATACAATTAAAAAGGCCAGAGACTCTCTTGATCTCATTGCTTGATTTGATTTGCAGGCATCCTTTCTCCTTTTTAGGAAGACAAATGGCATGTAAGCTTTGGCTACCTTCTTTGCATATTCTCTACCAAGAGGAGAATAATGGAAAACAGCACCAGAGCAGGTGACCAAAGTTATTGTTCAGTTGTGTCTGACTCTGTGAGCCCATTTGGGGGGTTTTCTAGACAAAGACACTGGAGTATTTGTCATTTTCTTCTCAAGCTCATTGTAGAGATGAGGAAACTAAGCTGAACAGGGTTATGTGACTTGCCCAGGGTGACATGGCTAAGAAGTGTTAAAGGCCAGACTTGAACTCAAAAACATGAGTCTTCCTGACTAAGTCTGGCACTCTATCTTCTTCTCCATCTTGCTGCCCCAGGAGACCAAAGATCTGGGTTCAAATCCCAATTCTTCCATTTACTTGCTGGGTACCCTTAAATATGACACAACTTTTCAAATTCACAGTTTCCCCTACTGCAAGATGAGGCCTTTGGACTAGGTGACATTTTAAAAGTCTCTAATAGATCTAACATCCTCTGATTTGGTGGCTTAATAAAAACCATAATCTCACTACTTTGTAAAGGAATCTGTGTCTGAAGCTGGGATAAGGCAGAAGTGAAGGGACAGAGACAGGATTGCAAATGAGGTGTGGGGAGAGAGGTCTGTGGAAGAAGGTAGTTATAGAAAGAAAATATCTCTGACTGATATTTTAGATTCATCTTTTAGAGTCAACTTAATTATCAGGGTTCCACCATCACTGCTATAAAGCTCTTTAAAGGGAGCATATGCCTTTTGGAAAGATTGGAAGGAGTAAGGAAAGAGGAATTATAATTGTTTTTGTGGTGTTGTTTAGTCAACTTCCATCATGTTTGATTCTTTTTTACCTCACTTAGAGTTTTCTTGGCAGACACTGGAGTGGTTTGCCATTTTCTTCTCCATCTCATTGTTGCAAATGAAGAAAGGGAAATAAAAAGAGGAAAGTGACTTGCACAGGGTCACATAGCTAGTATGTGACTGAGACAAGATTTGAATTTAAATCTTTTTTTTTTTTTTACTTCAGGCCCAGCACTCTATCTACTATACCACCTAGCTGCTCCAGTTATTATTTATGCTCAAGAAATTGACTCACCATTCTTTCATACTTTCTTTTTTATAAGAAACTGATCACAGAAACCCTTTGCCTTCTCAATGATTCCCAGGAATTAATTTCTACAGTACCCTAAGTTAGACATCTTGGCTTTCTATAACTATCTGAAAGATGAAACAATTAATAATAATAACAATTGTAACTCACTTTTATAAAGCACTTTTTTGTTAGAGCTCTCCACTATGACCTATCCATCTTGGGTAACCCTGCACAGCATAGTTCTAAACCCCTCAGCCAGGATAAGACAGTGATCTAGGAGAAGAGCACTTCCTACTTCCCTTAAAAATCATATTAGTACTACAGAGAAGGACTGGAAAAAGATATTAAGTATCTTTTTATTGACACCTTTTGCTTTGGAATAGGCTTTATATCTAAATATACCCCATACCTTCTACTACCTCAAAAAACCTTTCCTTGTAACAAAGATTTAAAAAGGAAAAAAAAATAGATCAGCAAAACCAAATAATATATTGACTTTTTCTGACAGTTCATGAAATATTGCACACCCAGTTTTCCTACTTGTACAATGAAGGAAGGGAGCTATATATCCTCAACTCTTCTCCAAGGCCTTATAATTATATAAATTTCAGTTTTCTTTTATTATTCTTTCTGTTTTAAGTATTTCATTTATAAAATGTGATTAATAAGCATTTTTGCTTTGAAAGGAATTGAATCCAAGTTCCCTGATAAATCATTTCCAGGTAGTCTTAAAATATAAGAAATACCCAAGTTTTAGGAACACCTGTCAGAAACTTCTAGATCAATAATGTTGTAAGGATCAGATAAGATCTGATGATATATAAACATTAGAAAATGAGTCACATTAATTCAAATTTTAAATGGATCATAGAACATAAGATCACATATTTAGAGGAAGAAGGGACCTTAGAAACCAACAAATCCAATGCCTTCATTTTTACAGAAGAGGAAACTGAGGCACAGGAAGGTTGTACAGAGGATAGAGAACTAGAAGTGCTATCAGGCAGCCCTGAATTAAAACCCAGCCTTGGAAGGATATCAGCTGAGACACCCTGAGTAAGTCGATTAAACTCCATTTCCTCATCTGTAAAATAGGGATATTATAATAGCATCTACCTCCCAGGATTGTTGTGAATATAAAATGAGATCCTATTTGTAAAGCGCTTTGTAGTCCTTAAAGTGAAATATAAATGCTAACTATTATTATTTTTATTATCATTATTATTCATGATAAGGAAGTTATATGACTTGCCTAGAATCACACAGTCAGTGAGCATATGGTAAACTACCCACGGTAGCAATAGATCGTCACTTCTGCAAATTCTTCTACATGCCACCTGTCCTCAGTGCTAAAGAAATATTTCACTTACAGAAACTTAAAAAGTAGTGAGACGGCGAAGAGGACACTTAGGAAGACGAGGATAAGATTATCACTTTAAAATGATTTAGCACTGGTAGGTGCTAAGTGCTCTATAGAACAGTACCTTCAAAATAACACCTGGAAACAACAACAAAATCCTTTCCTATTTATTTCTCCCTGAGGCGAAAGTTTGATTTTTTTTTTTCCGTGAGTCTCTGGATCCCATTGTTCTATCTGGTACTTGCAGCTCAAACTGATAAGACACCAACACTCCCCCCCCCAACACTCCCCCCTTTCAAAATTAGAGAACACTAGAGCAAAAACACATTTTTTAAAAAGTTGGTTTTATTTCCCCCTCTGGTGTCAGGGATGTTTTTTTTTTCCTTTTCTTTCTTTCTGTTGTACAGATGGGGCTGAATCAAAATAGCTTATCAGAGGGAGAAGAAATCATATGAGAGTGAAGAGGGAGTGGTTTCTGAGGCAAAGAAAGTCTCTGAGAAATAAACATCTGGGACAGGTAATCCGACCCCCCCTCATCTCCCCACCCTTCACTAGCATATATTTACTGCAATAGAGCCCCCTTTCTAAATGATGAAGGTAGCTAAACTTCCTCAGATCTGATTAAGCCTGCTGTTTTATTTTGAAATTCATACATTTAAATTATTAATACTAACCAGCCCTTTTTTCTTAAAAAAAAATAAAGGCTCAAAATTTGGTCCTATAATGGGATGCTGAAAAGTAGTCCTAGGAGAGAGAATTTTATTATTTGTATAAATGAAAATCTAGAGACTATAAGAATATATATTTGCATTTCTGTATCGTATTCAATTACTTTTCAGTCATTCTGTCTCTCCCCTCTAAGTAAGGCACCGTTTCCCCCTCCTCAGAACACCCTATCATAGATTTTGGAGTGAAAAGGAATTTTAGAGACCATTGAACTTAACCTCCTCATTTTTCAGACCAGGAAACTAAGACAGCGAGAGGTTAAACAATTTGCTTTAAGGTCACAAGGCAAATTGTGGAGCAGGATTTTAACTCAGTTCTTCATGAACTGGGCTCTATGCATTGTAACAACCTATTGCCTCATTCTCCAGTCCCCCCCCCCCCCACCACAAACGCTACATTTGGCCATCTCACAGAATCACAACAAGCACCAGCCTCGGGGGCAATAGAAGATGGTCCTGGGCAAACTGAATCCCCAGAACCCCTTTGCATGTGTGGTCCTCTCTGATGAGTAACAAAACTTAGCTCCAAAATCTTTCAAAACCACATAATACTCCAACAGCAGAGGAAGACAAAGGTAAAATCCTTGTGAAACATCCATGACCTCCACCATTTTCATCTTAAGAATGACCTTTTCCATTTATTTAGCAGACAATGAATACTCTTTTTAGAAGGCAAGACCACTTAAATAACCAGATAGTCTTCAAATCTACCCCCCTCCCTACTCCTGAATAAAGCAGTCTCCTGCAAACCATTTGGATTCACAACACCTGTGATGGATTATTTATAAATGTAATGAATTGCATTTATGAGGGACATGTCAAATTATACGTTGCTAATGAATTTTTGGATGCATCTGCTGTGTAATTGTTCTCAGTGGATGCACCCTTATCTTCACCTGGCTTTATTTTCCAGAATTAGGTGCATTTTCATTTGGAATATAATTGTCACAGTGATCTCCATTTCTTTGTTCTAATCAGATTCCGTTAACACTATTACACATTCTGAACAAAAGAGGAGGGACTGTTGGGGAGGGGAATTGGGGGGAATGGTCTTGGGGAAAGGAATAAAACACTGACTTGCATTTCTTCTTTAGTAACTGGCTGCTTGGCCTCCACTGTTTTGGGTGGTATTTTTAGGCACATTGACTTTCCACCTGGGTTTGCCAGATGTGGAAGTTGTGCGGTAAGTGGACAAATGTTAGACTCCTCTGATGACAGGTAGGTACATGCTGCCTTGACTGACAGGGAGATTTTTTTAAAAGGTAAGGAAAATCCCATTAAGAGCACAAACTTGTTTCACACAATACACCAAATCAGCAACACTTTCAATGAGGATACCTGTCATAGGCTGAAAGTAGCAAGGAATAATTTGGCCTTTGCTATGTTTACATAAAATTTCTCTTACGATGGAAAGTTTATCAGCTTAAGTTCATTCAACTCTACAAAATAGTATTGTTTCCCAATGGCAGGTCAGGCAACTATTCCCACAGCCAAATGATCAAATACTAGCCCTCTGTAAGGCACACCACAGGAGATGGCAAAATACTGGGAGTGGGTGACCATTTTGGGGTGCATTAAGTATATGTGGGTGTATGTATATAAATACTTAACATAATCCAACATCTAATACAGTACCTGGCACATAGTGGGGACTTGATAAATTCTTCCTGACTTAAGTTCATTCATTTTTGTTTGGTTCAATTCAGTTGCATTCAGGATGTATTAAGCACTTTGTCAGACACCGTCGATAGATACTGGAGATACTAAGTCAATCAATAAACATTTATTAGGTGTGTACTATGTGCCAGGTACTGTGCTAAGTCCTAGGAATGAAAATACAAAAAACAAAAAAAAAATTGAGCCAACCCTCAAGGAGTTTACAATCTAAAAAGGGAAGACAATATAAATAAAAAGGATGCTGAAAGGGGGAAAATGGGGAAAGGGAAGGTTAAAAAATAAAAAGGAAGCAATCACTGGGCCCCAAGAATTCTACTGAAGTGGGGGAGGCAAGGATATCATAATTTTGGTGAGAGGAGCATAGTACAAATTGGACAGAGAGTTAATAGGAAAGGCCTTGTGTAGGAAGTAATACCTGGGCTGAGTTTCTAAGAGCAGAGGGTCAAACCTTGAAATTTTCTGTAATTTGAGAAAGCACTTTAAGTGACCATACTCTTCTTTCTCTTGCTTAATTCTTTTCTTTTTTTTTTTTTTGGTCAAGATCTGTGAGTTCATCACATTTCCTCCACAGATCCAGACTGTCACCTTATCTGCAAGTTGAGGAATCTTGAGGAATTGCTTGGGAAAACTGAGAGGCTGTGACTTTTCAAGCTAGCAGTGTCAGAGGCAGGCCTTGTACTCAGGTCATCCTGACTCCAAAGTTTGCCTTCTCTACTGTGCCAGGCTTTCTCCCTCTTGACTCTTAGAGGTAGTCAAGAGCAGCTGCTGGTGCATCTTGTTGGAATCCTTGGGAGTAGGGATTGTATCCTCAACACATAAGAGTGCCTGATATATAGTTGGTCCATAATCAATGCTTTTTGATTGACTAAAGTGTCCTTGTGTGACTGAAGAAAGCCACTTCAACCACAGTGATCATAATTCTCCACTATCAAATGGAAACGCCTCTATATCTCCTAGTACTGTATTAGTCTTCATAATTGTGAGTCTGTCACTCATGATTCAAGACCTCAGGACACCCTCTTCTTTCTGGGCTTTGGTGAAACTGCCAAAGATGTCATCATTATCCCAAAGAAGATGATAACATTATTTTCTAAGAGGCAGTATGTTGTAGCAGATAAGAAAGACAGTCTTGGAGCCAGTAAAACCTGGGCTCATGTCTTGCCCCAATACATATCTGTGACTAGGAGTACCATTTAACCTCTTGGGATTAAGGCAACTCTTTTACATTGTAAATTATGGAGAATTGTTAAACTGAATTGGTGAAGAGATTTTCCAGACTGGGAATTCACCCTGCACTAAAGAAATCACAGAAATCACTCATATCAAAGCCCAATAATATTTCCATTCGCAAAAGTCTAAGACTGAGTGGCTTGTTCCATGTCTAGTTCTTGTGAGTGGCAAGAATAAATAAAGAAGAGAAGTCATAGGTTCAGAGATTTAGAGATAGAAAGGGCTTTAAAAGATCACCTAGCCCTTTCCTGAGCAGCCAGTCAGGTGGGGCAGTGGATAGAACACTCCAGTTGGCATCAGGAAGACTCATCCTCAGGAGTTCAAATGTGACTGAAGACACTTACTAAGCTGTGTGAATGCCAAACAAGTTACTTAACCTTGGTTGCTTCTGTTTCTTTATCTGCAAAATGAGCTGGAGAAGGAAATGGTAAACCATTTTAGTGTTTGGCCAAGAAAACTCCAAATGGGGTCACAGAGTCAGACCCAACTGAAAATAACTGAAGAATGGAAGCAAAAGTTCATTTTTCCTACCCCCTTATTTTAAAGATGAGGAAACTGAGGTACAGAAAAGCTTAGGGACCCATTACTAGTCACAGAAGGATTAAGTGACGGAGATGAGATTTGATCCTAAATCCTTTGACCCTATACTCACCTCTGTCCACTATATTATGTGTCCGACTCCCTGACTGTCTGTGCCTCTAGCATACAAGGTCAGGTTGGCACATAACACTTTATGAAGTCTAAGGGGAGGGGGGTGTTTTTCTTCTTGATTTTAAGGAAATTTGAAGCACCAGCAAAGGACTGGTAAGCTTACTGCCCAGGCGTGAAACACTGGAGAGAGACTGCCTACCGTATGTGGAATAGAAAGATATTTTTTCATATGGCCTGGCAATCCAAAGTGTTCATTTTGTTTAGTCTGCACAGCATTAGGGGGATGGACGCTCCCATCAAGGAGACACAATTTAAATGCAGATCGTAATATGGTGTGTTCCCTTGAATTGCTAGCAAATGTTCATTATATTTAACCATAATGTAAAAATCTGGGGCTTATTGTGAAAGAAGGAGTTGATTTAGGATACACTAAAGTGTATGAATTGCATGTAAATAATCAGACGTGTGAGTGTTATTGTTTTGTTAGCACAGCATAAGGCAGTTTACCAGACTAAATATTAATTCCTAGAGGATTCAGGGTAATGTGTGACAAATACAGCTATTTCAAACTTCTACTTAGTTAAGGCAGGCTTCGGTTACCACAGGCACAGTTAGAGCTCTCTTCCCCTCTTCTCTCTTTCCTCTTCTCCCTCCTTTTCCTCCCTCCCTCTCTTCTCCTTCCTTCCCTCCCTCTCTTTACCACCTCCTCCCTCCCCTTTTTCCTCCACTCCTTCTATCCTTTCTTCATTGTCCTTCCTTCCTTCCTCTCTCTCGTCATCACTCTCTTCTTCTTCTCCCCTTTCCTTTTTTTTCTCCTTTCCCTTCACCTTTACCCCACTCCTTCCCTCCATAACTCCTTCCCCTGTCCTCTCTCCCTTTCCTTTCTTCTTTCCTTCCCTTTTCTCTGCTCTTTCCTCCCTCCTTCTCCATTCCTCTATCCCTCACCTTCCTTCTTTCTCTCTGTCTCTCTGTCTCTGTCTCTCTGTCTCTGTCTCTCTCTCTGTCTCTGTCTCTCTCTCTGTGTCTCTCTCTCTGTCTCTCTCTCAATTTTTAAATACTTTCCAAAGACTATTGTATATATATATATATATATATATATATATATATATATATATATATATATATATATATATATATATATATATCGTCAGATAAGGATGGTCTAGGCCTAAGATTTCTCTGGTACAGGGAACTCCCAGGGGCTGAAACTCCTTGGACCAATACCCATTAGCACCTTCTCTTCAATTTAGGACCTAAAGCATGAAAAGATAAAGTGCCACTATGTGCCAGAGGCAGTAAGTACTAACATCTGGTGGGAATTGGGGAAAGCCTCATGCAGAAGGTGGTGTTTAAGCTGAGCTTTGAAGGAAAGTAAGCCAGAGCTCGATCTCTCTATCCATTATCAGAGGTGTCAAACATGATATGACCCATAACACTACTAAATGTGGTATATACCAAATGAAAATAAAATTGGGAAATATTTAATCTAAGAAATAAGAATACAATAAAACATAGGTAATGTTAATATATAGTTTTCTATATCAATATGTAGTCTTCAGGGATTTTAATATATATTAACATGTGATATAATTAATATATATAGTTTAGTGTTCTCCCTCCTATTTGTGTTTGTCAATACTCCACTTGCCTGTTGTCAGATATGGCCATTATCATGATGTTTTTGTATGGCTGTTTTTCATTGTCACAAAAGAAGAATCCTTCTTGGAATGGGGCTGGGGGTAAGGTGGCAGCAATGACATAAAGACAAAACACATTAGTAACGTGTATTATAATTGTTTTGGAATCAAACAAACATGATAAAAGCAGATGAAAATCATTAACCTAGTGCAAGGAGGAAATGAGTTCAAATCTGGCCTCTAAAAAAAGAAGACACTAGCTATATGACCCTGGAGAAGTCACTGAACCCTATTTGCCTTGGTTTCTTCATCTGTAAAATGAGATGGAGAAGGAAATAGCAAACCACTCCAGTATCTCTGCCAAGAAAATCCTAAATGGGCTCTTGAAGGATAAAGATATGACTGAAACAACTGAAGATTAAGGATAATCATAGAGAGCATTCATATGGCTGGTTCTCATTTGATTCTCACAACAACCCTGAGAGGTAGGTTCTATGCATATTCTGATTTCACAGGGTCTCAGAGAGGCTAAATAATTTACCCAGGCATGCAGCTTGAAAATGTCTGAAGTAGAATTCAAACCCAGGTCTTTTTCTGACTCTTAAGTCCCACGCCCTTAACACCATGATATGCCACCACCAATGACAGAGGTTTCAAACTTCAAAGCTGAAGAAGAGACCAAAATAGAAAATAAATTGGGTTTCAATGAATCATTACAAGCACTGCTGAGAATACGTCAGACACTAGCTTGATAAAGGGAAACTTTAAAATAATCAATTTGACTGACACTCAAGGGTAAGGAATCCTTCACTTTTGATATGGCTGTGAATTTTTTTGATTGTCAAAAAAAATTTCATCTCTTTCCAAAAATACTATACATTCCCTTACAATGACATCCAAGGGGGCTGATTTCATTTTTATGCACTGTATCTGTTATTAATTATATTATTAATAAAAATGCAATAAAATACAAATCAAGAGGCTCCATCCCCAAGTCATAATTAAATAAATGTCACATTCTTGATTGTGCGAAAACCAATTAAATCTAATTTCTGTTCTGTTTCCATACATAGGCTGCAGCTGTACATGCTATCCAGGGGTAATTAATTGCTCCCAACTGCCTTCTTATAAAAGTGGAATTTCTGAAATTGGTGGCACAACATGTGCCCCTGAGATTCAACACAGTCTGAAGTTGTTTAGGATGTTCAAGCTTCGTTAATGACCCCAGGACAAATTTTCTCTCTAAAACCTGTCCATTAGTTCCCTTATCTCTTGCCCCTGGAACTTCTCAAGGCAACTCTGCACCTACAACAAGTTCAGACTGCAGAGAAAGAGACAGCAAATACCAACATTTTGTTCTTAAGTCCTATCGTCCTTTCATAAAAAAATATCAATACATAGGTGTCAATCTAAATATGTTTTTCTCATGAGATGAAAGCAAGCAAGCAAGAGAGCAAGGAAGGAAGGAAAGAAGGAAGGGAGCAATGAAAGGAAGGGAGAAAGAAGGAAAGAAAGAAAAAGATAGATGATAGAGAGACAAATAGATAATCTAGATCAAATAAATAGATAAGAAACAGGTTTTGTGTGGAGGGCTGCTAGAAAATGTGAGCTAAGATATGAACTTCAACCAAAGGTAAAATAATAAAATCTTCACATTAGAAAAGAACTCAATTTCATTCATCTCTTTGTCTTAAATATGACTATAGCCTATCAGTTCTTAATAAATGAAAGGCTCATGTCTTTTATAAGATTACTTATGAGAAAATTATATGCACATTAATGTTTAATACTGAGCATAATCAGGACATCTGACTCAATAAATATTTATTAACTTCCTACTATGTGCAAGACACTGAGAACCCACAGCAAAATGGTTTTTAGGCACAAGGGATTTAACTTTGCTTGAGAGTACAAGGGATAACATGTATACAGGTAAATAAATACATACTACATGCAAAGTAATACAGAACAATTTCAGGAAGTCAAATCTCTGACATGTTTAATATTTATTCATCCTGTTCCTCTTTTTCTACACAACAGCCTATATATAGGAAAAAAATTTTAATTTTCCCCTCAAACTTCTCTTCTTGAACAAAACAATCCTTTTTACCTGTTCTCGTTGGCCTTATAAATTCTCTTTATCCTTCTTGACTTGGTGGACAAAAGAAAGATGCTAAGGTGCCTGGTATGCTACAATGACCATAGAAATGGACACAAAACTTTTCTAAAGATAACTAAGCTAAATATAGTTTGGAAGATGGTTTAGATTTGGTCTGCTTATTCCCCAAGTGCAGAAGGCAGAGCCATGAGACGTTGCAGGGAAGCAAATTTCATTTACATATGAGGAAAAATTAGAATTACTCAAAGTCTGCCTTTGTAGGTAGTGTGTCCCCAATTTGTGGTGATTTTAGGCCATGTCAAGATGATCACTCATCAGCCCTAATTTGTAAAAAAGGGATTATCGATCTGGTAAAGTTAGGCCTCAGAAGTCTTTTTTAATTCTATGATTTTGTAATAAGATAAATATCAACTCATTTATGAGTACCAGTACTCCACATGCTTCTAATTTTTTCAAACCCTATATCTTCCATCTTGGACCTAATATCAAGTATTGATTCCAAGGCAGAATAGTGGTAAGGGATAGGCAATGAGAGTTAAGTGACTTTCCTGGGATCACACAGTTAGGAAGCATGTGAGGTCATATTTGAACCTAGGACCTCTGATCTCTATGCCTGGCTCTCTTTCCACTGAGCCACCTATCTGCCCCTGTGGACACTGGGTTCCCCCCTAGGTCTGACTCTGGGTCTGTGATCTAGACTTCATAGATGGATAATAAACCAACTGATAGATAATGCAAGAAGCATGTCAGGGAGCAGTTAGGTGGCTCAGATACTTCCTTTTATCTTATTTCCTTTTTCTTCTGTATGTGTACAAATAGTCCTTTCTCAATTCTCTCTCTACCCTCTTCTCCCTATCCATTGCTGTTTATCTGTCTGTCTATCTATATGTCTATCTAGCTAGCTACCTATCTGTCTGTCTGCCTGCCTGTCTGTCTATCTATCTGTATATCTATCTATCTGTCTGTCTGTCTGCCTGCCTGTCTATCTGTCAATCCATCTATCCATTCTGCCCTATATTTAACTTTCTCAACTTCCTTCTGCCAATCTATGATCATTTCTCTAGTTCACTGAGGTCACTTTATGTTCTGATTCTATCTCCCAAGATATTTGGTCACCCTCCATCATTCAAGCAGAGGGTCATCTGCAAGCTCAGTGACCCTGCTTTCCAGTCCGTCATTCAGCCCAGTGGAAAAAAAAATTAAACCACACCAGGACCTTGTCTGCTTCCCACACTGATGATCAAAACTTGATAAGAGCTCCCACCATCAGCATCGGCCAGACTGATTCATTGATAAGTATTCTCTGAGTGGAGAGTGCATTTAACCTCTTCCTGCTGATATTTTCTATTTCATTAGAATTTCCACATTACATCCGTCTCTACCCTTAGTGAGACACTGTCGAGATGTTCATTCTAAAGTGCCCGGGTATACGTCTCTCTGTGGATCTGTAGAGTAAATTAAGATGTGTTCTTCTAAAATCAGTAAATCTGTGGTCTAAAATTCGGTAGAGTTTATCCACGGGCTCAGTCCAACTTCCTTTGTAAATCACCTTGGGCATGTGTTTTCTGAAATATGTATGTGAATTATAGCCTTATTTTCATACTGTGGGTATTGTTTATTATAGAAGGGCCATTAACCCTGTATGATGCAGATAATCTCCCACTTGCTTGTCTACAGCAGAAGATCATCTACTGTCACCCTGATTAAATCTATTATGACAGCAGAGCTAGTAATACACAAGGTATGGGCACAGAAAGAACATGCTTCATACGCTTCCTCTGTCTGCTCTCTTCACAACGTTTTCCCGTATCTAATTTGATACTTTTCAAGCAAAGAACATCGCATTACCAGGAGCCATTTTGCCCCTATTTCCTCATCCACATGGGTCTCTGGAGGAAACCTGGATAAAGGATTTATATAAAAATTGTTCTTACAAAGTAACACCTCTGATTAAGTTTATTATTAGTGCCCAGAGTGTTTGTATTCTTGACGCTTCAAACCCTCAGCTCAAGGTTTCTCCTTAACTACAAGCAATAAACCATATCTCTGGCTGACCTTCCCCAAGACAACTCCAGAAATGATGATCTTCCCCAAACTTAGTTTTAAACGCCAGAACACAATTGGCACTGGGGGAGCTGGCATGTGCTTCTTTACACATGTTACACGCCGCTCCACAGACCCACGTCCATAAAGATACGCCATGAATTATATTTGCTATGGGGCTGTGTCTACATACACACATAAGCTTTTATAATTTAGTTATTTACTGTGCAGTCCTACTGCTGTAAAATGCCATTTTCTAAGAATACAGCCAAGGCTTAAGTCAGCATTTTTATGATATCATCTGTACTGGGAAAACATTAAAGGCTCAATATTTAATAAACATAATAAACATCCCCATGAAACAAATTGTTCATAAACTACCTGTTTAATTTTTCAGGGTTCCTGAACCACATATTTTCTTATTAGTTGTGAGCCTGCTGGGTTGGAGGATAGATAGGGCCTGTCAGGGATAGAATATAATGTAGCAGTTTTATGAATTATTTCTGTGAGGAAAAGCCTATTACAGCTGACAAGAGGATGATGATATTAGCCCATCATCATTCAGTTGGCACCACCCTTCCCCCTTTCATCCATCAGACCTCTTGTATGGAGGCTGTAAGCCATGCGGTCTTTGCATAGCCAACACAAAGACAAATACTGCTCTTTTTCTGAGTCCATGAAACATTTAGTATTTCATTTTGAATCATGGCAGATGACAGAAACAAATGGCCTAATGAATCTCCCTTATTGTCCCTTGCAAATCTGAAGATGTACGAAAAGTAAAATCTCTGTTTCTTTTCTTTGGGTGCATTTGTTCTCTATAGTAGGATCCTTGCCGTGTCCCAAAGGATGCAGAGGTGATGGTGGAATGGGATCTGTAAACAAGCAGCTTGATTTCTCGAGCAACCACAGGACTCCGGAGCATCCCTTTCTCCACCTGTTCTCTGGAGCGATGCTTTTTTATTTTGGCATGCGGGGGAGGGTGCATCGCATTTTTGTTCACTTTGCTACCTTATTAAACGTGTGTATATATTCATATATGTACACATGCATGCACACATATATGTGTGTGAGGATGAGGGCATCTGTGTCTGTAGATACAGGCATTTCACCAGTAAGGATGGGGAAGAGTGAGAACAAGAAAAAACCTAATGATGCTGGGGATTAGGGAGCAAATGGCAATACGTTAATGGGCGACATGAATTATATGTCTGCTCTTATTGCCTTTTTGTTTTATTTAAAGGAAAATTCATTAACTCTGCCCAAATTCTTCAGAAGCGTCTAGCTGCAAGTGATCGGCTGAACTAACAACGCTTTTATGTGAGACACAGTAATCAGCTTTCCTAAAAGTATACACTTTTAAAGGTGACAGCGAAGGATTTTGAAATATATTTTTATAAAGCCAGTGAGAGATTTTGTGGGATAGAGCCAGTCTTTGGGAGGGGGGGGAGGGAGTAAAGCAACTATTGAAAAATGATCCCACTAGCCAATGGGCTCTATGGCTTATCTGATGCTCTAGAGTGCTCCCAGGCAGAGCGGAATCCATGGTTTTGAGATAGTGGCCAGCTTGTAGCTTGACAAAGGCCATCCATTAGGAGATCTTCCTTATGCCCCTTGGATTTCTTTTAAAGGAAGAAAGAAAGAAGAGAGAACAGGGAAACAAAGCCTTGCTTTGCCTTTACAGTCATACCCTCAGATGGGCATAGTGTATCAAAATGCGCTTCACTATTATCTTTCAAGCTATTCTTTGCAACACAATCCTTCAATGGATGTATCAAATCAGCACATTTCTGCCAGCACAACATAAAAGAGAACATGGTCAAGGGTGGTACATTTGTAGTTAAACCAGCTTAAACAGGGTCTAAGAAAAAATTATTTATTTCAGGGCTAAAAATAAGGATGAGTGTGGGAGTTAGCGGAGGTGGGGGTAGGTGCAACTTTTCATCTGATTTTCTTTGTATATTGGTGGTTGTATGCCTGGGCTTCCCCCCCCTCCCACTTTTGCCATGACTGCCTGTAATAGCTTTTTCAGAGCCATTAGAGTTGTCAAGGAAATTTTTCTTAGTTCAAGTATGTACAATTGATCCTGATAGATGATAATAGCTCCCAAACTATGGCAAAGCTCTCCTTCAACATGCAGGAATAAATGTATGGTGGCTAAAAAATGGTGTGGCAGTTGGTGCTATAGTGTGAGTCGGTGGCACTCTGGGTCAGTATCAGAAACAATAGTGATTCAGTGATTCTTTCATAACAGATGAAAATGCAGCTTATATAAGCCACCTGCCTGGTTCCAACAAGTTTTAATCATGTACATTAGGATTTGGAAAATGTATAATCTCAACTTTGTGAGAATAATAATAGCTAGCTAGTAGCTTTAAGAGTCATATAATTCTTTAAGGTTTACAAAATATTTCGCTCTTGTTTTTCTAACAATAACTCTCTGAGGTAGGTGCTATTATCTCCATTTTCACAAAAGGAAACCAAGGCTGAAGGAGGTTACATCACTTACCTTGGATCATGCAGTTAGTAAATGACTGAGAATGGATTCATACTCAGGTCTGCTGACTCTAAAATCAGTGCCAACAACTGCCTCTAAATGCATTGTGTTGCTGTTGGTGAAATTGAAACTGGTCCAGTCATTCTGGAGAACAATTTTGAACTATGCCCAAAGGACTATAAGACTATTTTGAGAGTGCTCCCAGGCAGAGTGGATCTAAAGGACATAAGAAAGATCTCCTAATAGATGTTTTGAGATAGTAGACAACTTGTAGCTTGACAAGGAATGTCCATTAGTAGATTTTCCTTATGCTTCTTGTATTTCTTTTAAAAAACACTTTGACCCAGTCATACCACTATAAGGTCTATATCCAAAGATGTTAAAGAAAAGATAAAATGATATATATGTCCAAAAATATTTATTTCAGTTCCTTTTGTGGTGGCAAAGCTTTGAGAATTGAGGAGATGGAGATGCCCATCAATTGAGGAATGACTGAATAACTTGTGGTATATGATTGTGAAATGGTGAGCAGGATGGTTCAGAAAAACCTAGGAAATTTTATATGAATTGATGCAAAGTAAAGTGAGCAGAATCAGGAAAACATTGTACACAGTAACAGCAATATCATAAAGATGAACAACTATGAAAGACAGCTACTCTGATCAAGACAATGATCTAATACAGTCCTAAAGAACCCATGATAAAAACAGATAAAAAAAAGATAAAAGAAGATATAGATGCTATCCACCTCTAGAGAGAAAGTTGATGAACTCTGGGTGCAGATTGAAAGATTTTTTTTAGTTTTTTTGATTTTTTGTTTCATGCAACCATGACCAGTATGGAAATGTTTTATATGAGTTCACATGTATAATTGATATCATATTACATGCTTTCTCAATGGGTGGGGGAGAGTCAAAAGTAAGGGAGATAATTTAGAATTCAAAATTTTCAAATATAAATGTTAAAAATAAATAAAAAGTAAAAATATAATATTTTTGTACAATGATACCGGAGCTGAATTTCTTAAGGATTACATTTTTTTAAAAAACTACATTTTCCAGAACACATGATTTAAGAAATCTCTATCAATTAAAAAATATGAAATGGAAAATTAAGATTTTCTTTTGCCTTGTGCATAGCTTTTTCTAAGACAAACAATTTTAGGAGACAACGGATCACAAAAAAACCCACCTTTGAATTATTGTGTGTTTGCCACTTTAGCATCGCTACTCTTTTCAGTAAGTAAATTCAGCAATAAATTCATTTTCCCACAGTCAATGAAATTAGGAAGCTGTGAATGGAAGTATATGCATAACTGCAGGTATACTATTAAGACATGTAATTTCAAAATATGATATTTGCATTTTCCACCAGGAAATATTTTATAACTACCTGCTTATTAGTCCATGAAGGGTAAGAAACATCCAGAATCCTAACAACATTGGAAGTGAAACTGACGTAAAAAAGGCAAAATCTATGGACTAGCTAAAACAAGTCTATTTGAACATAGATCCTTTCCTAGGTTCTGTCCCACTTTTCCCTAAACCTGCTGAGTTCCACTTCTGCTATTTACTGCTTACTATTAGTGTAATTCGGGGCAAGTCACTGTGACCATCA
Organism: Monodelphis domestica; assembly: GCF_027887165.1. Classification (NCBI taxonomy): domain Eukaryota; kingdom Metazoa; phylum Chordata; class Mammalia; order Didelphimorphia; family Didelphidae; genus Monodelphis; species Monodelphis domestica. The sequence continues at coordinate 197,739,303 of NC_077227.1, forward strand.
GTTTTTTCACTTGTGAAGATGGGAAAATTTACTTTGAGTGTTTCCTTAGCTGTTTCTGCATTTTCTCTTTGTTCTCTTCCACTCCAAACTTCTCATGTTACTACACCAAGAAAAATTTGTAATACTATGCTTATAATAAATATATTTCTATTTCTTCTATTAAGCAGTTTCCTCTTGAAGATCCCCCCAAATTTTTCAAAAGACATGAAACAATCTCTAGACTTATTGCAGAAGGTTTCATAGGCAGCTAGTTGGTGTAGTGGTTAGAGTACCAGGCCAGGAGTCAGGAAAACCTAAATTCAAATCCACTCAGACATTTAACTAGCTATGTGACTGAGCAAGCCATTTAACCTCTCTTTGCTCCAATTTCTTCAATTACAAGATAGGGAAAATAATGACACCTCCCTCTTGAGTGGTGAGGCTCAAATGAAATATTTGTAAAACACTGAAGCACAGTGTTTGGTACATATTAAGTCTTAAATAAATGCTTAATTTCCCACCCATGAACTCTAGTCAGATGAAGTAATAAGTTTTGCTATAGGGAAAGGAAGATGCCTAATCATGATTAGAATTAGAACTAAGATTTCACTTTCAGTATTCCGTTCCTCCCAACCATCTTCTGAGTATTAGAGAAAATGGCCTTGCTTGTGAAGGAAGTTTGGCTGTCCCCAAATTTTAGGTCTCTCTATTCATTAAATGACCATGTACATCTAATAAAGGACACCAGACAATTTCCTAATGTTTATAAAGGGCATTCTTTTATCCTTTAGAACTCAGCAAAAGCATTTATATGGAAGCTTCACTGCTTTAGGAGAATGTTAGAATTTTACATTAAAAATTGATGGGTTTGCTGCATTAGCCAGCATAAGTAGAATCTAACTGGAGAAAATAAGGAAGAAAAAAAGAGATATTATTTGTGAACAGAAAACACTTGTGCCAGATATAAAATACAGGTTTTGTGATAACAGTTTGAATTTAAAAAAATATAGATATCTCTTAGAAGGAATACATTGAAACACTCAGAAATGTTCTTGTGTATGTAATATAATAGGTATTCTTTCTAAAATATCTTTATGAAGACATGGAAACAATGATAAGCTTGTGCATTTGGAGTTGGAAGGCAGGGTTATAGTTTGTTGTATAAGGATTGTGGGTAAATGTAAGAATTCATAGCAGGAAAGAGAAAGGTAAAGGGTGATATCAAAAGAGAGGGGAGAAAGAGTGAGTTTCAACAGGGATCACAAGCCATATGCATAAAGATACTCTATGTAGCATTGAGCTATTTTTCTATCTCTATACAGGTCTGTGGGAGGCAGCAAGGAGTAGTGGAGACTCTATCAGGCCAGGGGCAAGAAACCCAGGGTTGATGTCCTATTTTTGATACATATTAACTTTTCAATCCTGGATAAGTCATTTAAAATTTTAGTGCCCCAGGAAACTCTTTAAGAGTATAATTTACATACAAGCCATTCCCCAGTTGACAAATGATCAAAGGATATGAACAAGCAATTTTCAGATGAAGAAATCAGAGCCATCAATAATTATATGAAAAAATGTTCTAAATCACTCTTGATTAGAATAATGCAAATTAAAACAATTTTGAGGTACCACTATGGTAGTAAAGGACAATCGTAATTGTTGGAGGGGATATGACAAAATTGGGACACTAATGCATTGTTGGTAGAGCTATGAACTGATCCAACCATTCTAGAGGGCAATTTGGAATTATGTCCAAAAGGCTACAAAACAATGGATACCCTTTGATCCTGTCATACCACTATGGGATCTGAATCTCAAAGAGATAATACAAAGGGGGAAAGGACCTACTTATACGAAAATATTTATAGCAGCTCTTTTTTTTTGGTGGCAAAGAATTGGAAATTGAGGGAACATCCATCAATTGGGGAATGGCTGAATAAATTGTACATAATGGCAATGGAATACTGTCATGTTATAAGAAATGATAAGCAGTATTCTGGAGAGCTATTTGAGACCATGCCCAAAAGGCCACAAAGCTGTTCATGCCCTTTAACCCAGTAATACCATTAGTAGGTCTGTATCCCAAAGATATCAAAGATAGGGGAAAAGGATCTATATGTATAAAAATATAGTTCTTTTTGTGGCTGCAGAGAACTGGGACCTGAAGCAATATCCATCACTTGAAAAATGACTGATCAAGTTGAGGTATATGATTATAATATACTATTATGAGATAATATTGTTACATTAGAAATGACAAACAAGATGATCACAAAAAAAAAACCCTATAAATATTTGTATCAAGTGATGCAAAGTGAAGTGAGCCGACCCAGGAAAAAAATGAATCTAGTAATAGAAATAACTTACAATGAGTAACTGTGAGCAAATTAACCATTATCAGAAATGCAAGGATTCAGGACAACTCCAAAGGACTCATGACAAAAAAAAAAAGGCTATCCGCCACCATAGAAGGAACTGACAGTCTGAATACAGATTGAAATATTCCATTTTTTAAAATAATATTTATTTATTTTTCAATTACATTAAAAAGCAATTTTTAAGCTTTATTTCATGTAAGTGAAAATTTTCCCCTCTCCCTATACTCCTTCCTGGGATGGCAAGCACACTGATATAGATTTTACAAGGATAATAGTATAAAGTATATTTCTATAATAGTCATTCTGTGAAAGAGAAGTCAAATAAACAAAACAAAAGTGAAGAAATAAAGTGATATGTAAAGTGTACCTACGTCTGCATTCAAATACCATCAGATTTTTCTCTCGCAGTAGATGATGTTTTTCATTATTGAGGATTATCTTGAATCACTGTATTTTTAAAATTTTATTTATTTAATTAATTAATATAGAATATTTTTCCATGGTTATATGATTCATTTTCTTCCCCTCCCCTCTTCACTCCCCCTCCTGTAGCCAACGAGAAATTCAGCTGGGTTTTACATGTATCATTGATCAAGACCTATTTTCATATTATTAATATTTGCAATAGAGTGATCATTTAGAGTCTACATCCCTAATTATATCCCCATTGAACCATGTGATCAGAGAAATATTTTTCTTCTGGAATCACAGTATTTCTAAGAATAGCCAAGCCATTCATTAATGTTCATAATATAATATTGCTGTTACTGTGTACAATATTCTCCTGGTTTTGCTCACTTTTACTTTGCATCAGTTCATGTAGGTTTTACCAAGTTTTTCTTACATCATCTTTCTCATTATTTCTTATATGATTACAATCAAATTCCACAATTTTTCTGCCATTCCACAATTGATGGACATCCCTTTCAGTTTCCAATATTTTTGCCAGCACAAATAAGTTACTATAAATTTTTTGCATAAATTCTTTTCCCTTTATAAAAATTTCTTTGGTGTATGCCTATTAATCATATTGCTGGACCAAATGATATGCATGGTTTTAAAGTCCTTGGGGCAAAGTTTCAATTTGCTATCCAGAATGGTTGTATCAGTTCATAACTCCACCAGCAGTGCATTAGTGTCCCAATACTCCCATATCACCTCCAGCATTTATTATTTTTCTTTTCTGTCAAATTAGTTAATATGATTGGTGTGAGGTAATGCCTCATAGTTGTTTTAATTAGCATTCCTCTAATCAAGAGAAATTTAGAGGATTTTTTCATTTGATATATATAGCTTTGATTTCTTAATCTGAAAACTGTCTATTCATATCCTTTGCCCATTTATCAATTGGTAAATAATTTCTTTTCACTCAATTATCTATATATTTGAGAAATAAGGATTTTATCAGAGATACTTGCTGTAATTTCCCCCCTAGCTTTCTCTTTTTCTTCTAATTAGATTGCATTGGTTTGACTTATGCAAAAATGTTTTTTAGTTTAATATTCAACCCATTTAAGTTGTCCATTTTACATACTATAATATTTTTTATCTCCTACTTGGACATAAACTCTCCTTTACCTAAAGATTTGACAGATAGACCATTCTATGTTTCTCTAAAGTGCTAATGGTAGCATTCTTTCTGTCTAAATCATGTATCCAGTTTGACCTTATCTTGGGATATAGTGTGAGACACTGGTCTATACTCAGGCTTTGCCATACCTTTTTTTTCCAGTTTTCACAAAAGATTTGTCAAATAGCGATTTTTTTGTCCCCAAAGCTTGAATCATTGAGTTTATCCAACACTAAATAACTATGGTCATTTGCTACCATGTACTGTATAGTTAATCTAATCCACTGATCTATAACTCTGTTAGCCAGTACCATATTGTTTGATGATCACTAAAGTTGTTAATGATTTCAACTAACTTTTTAATTGAATCTTTAGGATTCTCTAAGTATATCATCAAATCATCTACAAAGTGATAGTTTTGTTTCTTCATTTCCTATTCTAATTCCTTGAATTCATTTTTCTTCTCTTATTGCTCTAGCTAGCATTTCTAGTGCATTATTGAATAATAGTGATGATAATGGATATTCCTGCTTTACTCCTGATCTTTTTGAGAAAGCATTTACTTTATTTCCATCACAGATAAAACTTGGAAGCCTAATATTTTTCATTTTATTTCCTCCATGAATTTTTCTCTAGTGTAAGTGATATATATCTAGTCTCACCTGATTAATATAGAAATACATATTTTATGATTACATATATACAACCCATGACATATTACTTGCTATCTTGGATTGGGGAGTGGTAAGGAGAAAACATGGATTGATAAATGTCAGAAAATGATTATTAAAATTGTATCAATCTGAAAAAATCCCTTCACTTGCCCTGTTCTTTACCCCGAGTTCCAGTCATGCTTTTAAAATTACTTTTTGGGCAGCTCAAAGTGGATGTCACTTAGGCATCTCAAACTCAACATGTCCAAAATAGAACTCATTATCCTTATTCCTACAATATCCCCCTTCCCAACCTTTTAATTAGTGTAGAGTGTGCCAACATTCTCCCAGTCACCCAGGCTCCCAACTTTGATGTCATCTTTGGCTTCTTACCCTTATTCACTCCCTATAGCCACTCTGAAGTTATGTGATCTGGTAAAGTAAAAAAGTGTAAATTACTTCATAAGCTCATTTAAAAAGTCAAACACAGTCTTACAGGGTATGTCAAGCTAGCCCTAGTATAAAGAAAATGTTCTCCATAACACAGTTCTATTTTGTAGCTACTGAAAAATTGAGAGAAAACAAGAATATCCACCTTATTTTAGATATGTCCCTTGTAAAGATTGACTAATGACATAGACAAGAACTGTTCCTTTAAGATTGATTCATTATGTGTTTTTTTACAGTTAAGTCCTAATTAGTACAAAAAAATGAACTTCATGAAGTAATTGTATATATTTGAATGTGCAGTGTTTTAAATTCTACTTATGTAAAATGTAAATTATCTCCTTTGAGTTCTATAACTACCCTCCAAGGAAGCTGCTTTAGACACTATTATCCAATAGAAGGTAAGATCCTTGAGAGCAGAGACTTTAATTCCACCCCCCTCCTACCCAGGATTACTGGCACTAAGCAAAGTGATTTGCACAATTCATGATCTGTCTTTGTCTGGACCTATGATTTCATTGGTATGAAAGACCTTCTAGTATTAGAAAGTCTTTCAGGGAGATATATCTATACTTAGTCTATGACTACAATTTAATCCAATTTAATAAACATTTATTAAGTTCTTAACTATGTGCCAATCACTGGACTAAATCCTGGGGATACAAATAAGAAAAATGAAAACATGCCCTGCCTTCAAGGAGCTTACAATCAAATACAGGAAAACAACACACAAAATGAAGCTGGAAGTGGAGGACACCAGGAGTAACAGACTCAGGTGGGTGGAGGCATCTTGTTTTATGGAGTTCAAACCAGGCAGAACTGCAAATGGAAAGTGGAATGAACTAGAAAGCTAAATTCTGCACTCAATAAAAGAAAGTTTTGGAAGGATTTTGGTACCCCTATCCTCCAGACCTCAGAGGGGAAAAGAGGTTGGGGGAGGTGGTACCCAAGGTTTGAGTTGACAGCTTGGTGATGAGATTAGAAGTGATGCACTAATCCTAGAAGTGACTTCTTGTTCCTAGGAGTGGACACCAGACATCTCTATAAATGGAGAGTAGATACAATCTTAATTATTTGAGGAACTGGCAATTTGTGTCTTGCCTACAGTCACAAAACTAGGGTGGGTCAGTCAAGATTCTCCCTCATATCTTCCTCACTCCAAAGTTTCTCCATAAATTCTCCACAAAACACTATACCACACTGCCTCTCCCCATGTACACACTCAGTGCTTAATTCTTTGAATTGAAGTGAAGCTTCATTTTATAGACAAGAAAAGAGTTACTCAAAACGGTTAAGAGACTTACTCATGGTCACTAAGCTACTAACAGCCAGAGTTAGGAAAGGAATCATCTAAGTCTTCCTGTAAATTAATCTCCATGCTATTTATCATTGATTTATTTTCTACTGGGCAGAAAATGCAAAATGTTGCAAGGATCATGAGAACTAGTATGAACTAAAATTATTTATTCAAGTAATAAATGAAAGAAACTATAAACCAAGAATGGTCTATTCTAAGTTAGTTTTAAACAAGGTCAATTGTATATAGCAAATAGCATTTGAAAATTTTGAAAACTAAAAGTTGAAAGAGTATCATAAATATAATAAGATTGGTTTTTAGTATATAGTGACATAAAGAACTATTTGACAATGAAGGGAAAAGGAAAAAAAAAGTAGAAGTTGAGGTTTCCCTACAAAAAAGAAGTAGATATTTCTTCTTTATTGGAGCAGGTTTGAAAGTGACTGGGAAAAGGTGAATAAGGGTCTTTTTGAAGTTAGTTTCAAATCATTTCATCTTGGTCATGTCAAAGATTGCTCTTTGAGGACAGAGAGGGATTCAGTTTTGCCTTTGTAGTCCCAGGACTGAGCATAGTTCCTGGTGTATATCAATAGGCCCTTAATAAATGTTTGTTGAATTGAAATGAATTAAATCACATTGAAAAGAGCTGTGGAGAATGTTGTATTTTCATAATAATTCAAGTTTTAAAATTTCATTTGGGAAAATTTTCAGGAAAAAGAAGTTTGCTAACTCCTTGAATCCAGGGAATGAACTATTTGGAGAAAGATGCCTGCAGAAACCTACACTGCATCAAGAAGATCCAGAATAAACTTTTGAGTGCAATTGATTGTGCTAAAGGGGGTTGAACATTTATTTTGAATGTACACTTTTATGCCAAAGGGGACTGCCCCCTAATTGGCTTTTTGGCAATGTGCCTAGCAAAACATTGGCTTTGCTTCCTCTCTCTTCTTTTTCCCTCTTATCTCTAACTATTGTAGTTTTCCTCTTAGAAGATGCAATATTGTATACATCTGTAGTTAGACATTTTTAGAGGTACAAGATGATTATGTTAAATAATCAATGGGGAGACTAGTCTCCCAGTGATCAACAGGGGGTTGTGAAAATTAAATTTAACTCTCCCCTGATTGTGAAGATTAAATGTTAACCCCTGCCTATTTTTAGATTTAATCACCAAAAATGTAAACACCCTATTCACACTTGAGTGGGGGAGGTCTGTGACCAACATGTGCAATAGTGGGTGACAACTCAGAATTAAACTGACTGCCCCTTGGCAATTCTAAAGCAAAGCCTCAACTATGATTAGTAGATGTAAAATTAGGAGAAGGTACAGGAAGTGATGCAAAAGAAAGTGTCTTTAAAAGGGAGTTACAACATCCTGAATGCAGTTCTACTTGGAGTTCTACTTGGAGTGGAGGCTGAAGAAGAATTTGCTGACTGAACCCGAGAGTTCCTGTTGAGGCTGTTCTTAAATTTCTTCCTTTTGGACTGACATGTGGTAAGTGAAAAGGCTGATTTCATTCTTGGATATTTTCTGAAGAAACTAGCCTCTTGAGAGTTTTCCCCAGGTTCCTTGGCTTTGCCCAGGCCAGCTGAAACTAACTCTCCCTGCCCAGATTGAGCCAGGGACCAGGACTAAATTATTTAGTGGTTAGGCTAGATATCTTACCTTATCCTCTTTCTGGTTTTCTTACTTCACTCTTTCTAGATTTTGTAAATAAATTGTAAATAAATCTCTTTGGAATTAATACAAATTCCTGGTGACTCTATTTTACATATAATCCAATCCAATCTTTTTGTAAATAAACACCTTTTTTCCCCTTACAGGAGCCTGCCAAGAATTCCATTCAGTACTTAAAATACATAAAACAGAAATTCAACTGATTTTGAGATTGTTATTTTCCAGTTAACAAAAATATGTATGTAGCATGTGATTGTTCAATTAGAACTTGTTTAAAAAATGTTCTTGATATACTTTTACATCAATTTTATTTCCTACTTTAGCCCTTCCCTTCTTCTACACAGAGTCATTCTTTATAAGGGAAGAAAAAGCAATTCAGCAAAATTAATCAAATTCAGAATTATAAAATTCCTTATCTCTTTCCCTCCTTGAAAGAAGTAAATATGATGGATTTTATATCTCTTTTTCAAAGCCAAACTTGCTCATGATAAATATGTAGCAGTCTTTTTTTTTCTTTTATTCAATCTATTTACCTTGTGGTAGTCGTATATATTTTTCCTGGTTCTTGTTACTTTACTTTTCATCATTATATATAACTCATTTCATACTTCTCTGGATTAAGCACATCAGTTTTTTATAGCACAGTAATATTCCATTATATTCACTTACCAGTAATCTTTTCATAATTTCCCAATTGATGTGTATCTACTATGTTTCTATTTCTTTGTTAATACAAAAAAAGTGTTTCTGCGAATATTTTGGTATATATGAACCTTTCTTTTTATCTTTGCTATCTTTGCCCAAGTAATTTTTCAGGAAAATCTGTCTAGAATTTAAGAAGTGTCCTTCTATATCTAATACACTTGTAGGTCCACTTCTTGAATGGCTGGTAATCTCACTGAAAATGCAAAAAGAAGTCGCTACTATATCATCAATAATAATAGTAAGTAGTACTTTGGAGACAGTTGGAGGCTTCCTTTCTCTGAAGTCTTCTTTCAATACATTGTTGAGATGACCCTGGATTGTCAAAACCTAATGTCAGCAGTGCCCAAGGCCTAGAAAGGTTACCAATATCAGTCCAGTGTCAGATTCCATGTTTGCCTAAATTAAGAGATGAATAACTAGAATGGCTACAAGATGATGAATTTCTCAGATAGAACAATAACCTTAGGAACTCAGAAAGCTATCTATCTACTAAGGCATAGAGGGAAGACAGTCAAACTCCCTAATCTCCCCTCCCAAAAATCATAAACTTTTGAAGAAACCTTGGGGTCCATCCATATAAAAAATTGTGCACCAGGCAAAAGGACTTCAGCTTATGAAGATAGGAGGGGAGTAATAATTACTGTGCTTACATTCTATACAGCCCCAAGCTATTAAGACTAAGGAGTTTCTTTTCCCACAGATCTGATTTCAACCCACACAAACAGAAATGTCTCTAGTTTTATACCACTAAAATTGGGAAACTGAAGTATAAATTATCAGAAAATCCACAAATTACCCAAGAAATATGGAAGAATAGGTAAACACGTTTATAGCATCTGCAAAATGTATTGTCTAAATTTTGACTGAATCAAGGTATGCGATTTGGTGAGAATAAGAGTTTGTTGTGGTAATCCAGAATAGGATGACTAGCACTAAAATGACCAAGAGGGGATAAGTTAAAGCTAGGTATAGAAGTAACTGAAGCTGAAACAGTGATGGAATATGTACTTATTGGAGTTATGCAACATACCCCAACTTTCTATTACAATTCATGTCACTAGGCATGGTAGAGTTAGGACATTTTTACAACTGTCAGTCCTCCAATGAGGGTTGGTAAAGATAAATTGTCCTGTATAAACTTAAGAGAGTTTTAGGAAATCAACTGCTAAAAGATTTACTGGGATAGAGCCATACTGATCAAGATACCTTGATTGTTAATTGAATAACAGAATCTCAGATTTATAAGTAATGCTAAAGGGCACCTCTATGCGAAGTATATCATCCATGAACAACAGTAGTGTAATGGAGTGTTTTTCTAAAACAGTTTCACGTGCTGGAAATTTTGTGAAATTGTAAGATGATTATTAGAAATAATAATAAAAACTCATTAACAGGGAATCACTGACAAAGCATTGGCCTTGGAATCATGAAGCCCTCTGGTCAAATCTTCCCTCTCATATACTGGTTGTGTGACCATAGACAAATTCCTGAACTTCCAAGTTCCTCTGGCAACTCCAAGGCTAAGTTATAACTTGCCAATTTGCAATGGTGGAAAGGGCAACAATGGGTCAAGCTGTAGAGTTCTCTAACCCAATAACATCAGAACTCTAGAGCAAATGAATAAAAACAATGACTTACATGTATATAGCATTTAGTGTCTACAAAGTTTCCTTCCAAATGTCCTTAAATGTTATAAACCTTATTTTATAGGTAGTAGAACTGAAAATCAAAGAGGTTACCTATCTAGTAAGATAGATGCCAAATCAGACCAATCATTCTTCTGAATAGATCCAGTCATGCGACTCTTCTGAGCAAGAATTTTGAGTTACTCTCTATTACCCACTACACAAAGTCCAGCTCTCCAAAAATGCATTACCATTTTGCCTATTCAACATTATCCCATACTATTCCCATCCATGCATTCTATTTGCTATTCAAATGAGAATATTCAAACAGCCCATTCTTTTCTATGGTCTTAATTTTATTCACACTGTTACCAGTCACCCAATGCATAGCCCTGTCATATAAACCCATCTTAAATGGCATCTTCCCCATGAAGCTTGCTTTTATCTTGCCACTGACATTAAATAACTCTTATGTTCCACCTATCTAATATGTACATTATAGTTAGGTGTGATATCCTTCTCCTAAAATATCAGCTCCATGAAATCAAATCTTTTATAAATATGATATCTCACCCCAAATCTAGTACAGTGTTCTTCTATTAATAAGTGCTCAGGAAGATACTTCCGGGTAAACATGGCTGCAATCTAGACACCACATGCTTCCTCTCCCTGGCACCGAACGAAATAGACTACAACAAAGGAGTATAAAAATCACCTTTGGAGGAACAGAAGGACTCCCCAGTACCCCACAGAGGTGAAGGTACATGGGGTTTGAACATTTCCACACTATAATAAGAAGGAGGAAAAGCTTGCACACAAACGGGAACTGAGTGGCCCTTCCCCCCCACCTCCCCCAACAAACCAGAGTGAGCTACCAGAGCTCTCACTGGGACAGCGAGTGAGTGGGGAACGTCTCTGTCTGGGGGGGGGGGCACTCCAGGGTCCTTGGGATCTGGGGACTGCCAGGAAACAACATCTCAGGGCAGTTTCACAGGAGAATCCTGTGCTGAGCACAGGGGGCCAGCGGAGCTGTACTTGGGGCGGTTGTGCTGAGCATCTGGGAGTAGCTAAACACCAGGGGTGGACCACGCACTGATTATCTGGGCGGAGCTGATCACCTGGGCAGTTGGGCTGTGATCAGGGTCCCCTC